>NC_133361.1:12569211-12614401 GCF_049309525.1 Garra rufa
ATGTTCTGCCAGGAAGATGAACTCACGTGTATGGTCCTCAAGAGAGCGTTCCTCCTGTCTCAGGAGGATGAGACGAACAGTAGGGTCCATAATAAATCAAATAAAAAATAAACAAAACACTGAGGGAAAAAACGGGAAAATAAACGCAGGGGAAAGTGCCGGGTAAACTGTTTCCGTCGGTCTTTCTGTTACGGTTTACGTGCTGGACGAAGCGAGACGAGACAAGATAAACAATTAACACTATATACATTTAATAAAGTCTTCAGAGATACAGGCAGGAACTGGCAGGAACACAGAATAATCCACACACGAATCACATATAACATTCACAAAGACCAACAGAGAACTCAAGAAACAAACAGACTTTTAAAGGGTGACTAATTACAGAGACAGGTGCCGGGAATCACACAAACGATGGGCTAAACCAAATGACACAGATCAACAGGGGGAGAGGTTCTTCTCACCTGTCTTAGATTAGGACATAATGGACTGAATCAGACACTGCACATGAAAGGCAAGCATCCAACAGGTTTATGTGAAAACTGTCAGGTAATGGAATCAGTAACACATGTATTATTGAAATATAGGAAATATGAGGAAGAAGAAGAGAAATGTTTCAAATGCTAGAAAAACCTTTAGAAGTAGTTCCCAGAATGTTATTAAACATCTCATGAATTATCAGAAAAACACAGGTTTGATGGATAGAATATATATATATATATATATATATATATATATATAAATATCTCTCTCTCTCCTCTCTCTCTCTATATATATATATATATATATATATTAGTGGTGGGCATAGATTAATTTTTTTAATCTAGATTAATCTAGATTAAATCTTGAAATTAATCTAGATTAATCTAGATTAAAATGGCTAATTTGAGTTATGCTGAAGGCATTCAGAATATGTGTGCTACCCAAATAATGACTAAAATTAAGTCTTTGAGAACGGGTTTCTCAAGCCAGGTGGCGCATTAGACCAGGCGCTCATCTTCTGTTTCCAAAATGCATTACAAACTGCTTGACAATTGCATTTACAACACAATTAACTATACAATCTTGTGTAACCAAGTACTTCTGCGCAAAAGGCTGTACGACGTGCGCGTTCCAGTAAAATACACAGGCGCGCGGGTATGGATTATGTGATGATGCGTGCATCTTCCAATAAACTGCGTTGCTTTTAGAAGCGTCAATTCAGTTGTTGCATATAGTTTAATGTCTTTATTTCGGATTATCAAAGTAAATTATAACTCAAACTTGAGATTTTACTGGGGCACAGCAGATTTTCACTGGGGCACGTGCCCCAGTAAAAAGGGTCTAGCAACGCACGCACCTGCCCTGAAGCGGCTTCATAACTGCATCCATGTCTGCGCGTCTCATTTGATGTGGTCATTTCACAGAAGTTGAAGACTCGTTCTCGCCCCCTACAGTGTAATTCAACTAGATATACGTCATCCGCGCTAAAATATCAAGGTGAAAGTCATCATATCTTGCGTAGTTTAGACCCAGCTCCCAACCCAACTTTGAGAATAGATTAACGGCGATATTTTTTTTATCGCGCGATATGAGTCTCACGTTAACGCAGCACGTTAACGCCGATAACGGCCCACCACTAATATATATATATATATATATTTTTTTTTTGTATTGTCATCTACTGTTCCACACTCCAGTCTGGTAGGTGGCAGTAATAAACCTTTAAAGCTGGTTGTCAAACGCCAATAAAATCAAAAGAAGAAGAAGAATAGCAAGCCACAGTAGCCAGCATGGCTCACCTGCTGAACATGTTGTGGGAAATGTGTCATTTCAAGCCCAGTCCAAAGGATTTCTATTTAATAAAAAGTGTACATTACTGGTGTTTTTGCAGAGATGTTACATGTGTGTATGGCCTATGTTTGGACTGGTGCTAAGAGTTTAAGAGTGTATTTGTGTGCATTTAGAAGGACTCTTTATTGGAGGTCACCACATCATGGTCCAGTTTGAATATAGTCCTCCTAATATTGCACACTGGACTTTTAAATCTAAGTGACTTTCAAGAAAACTGCAAAAGTATTTTTGTCATTATATGTGATAACTTGAGATTTTAACTTTGGTGAGGTACAAATGCAGTGGAGCTGATATTTCTCTCCCATTAAAGGGTGATAACACTGGAAAACAAAAGTGTAGGTTTGGTTTGAAAGCTGAAAACATTAATAAGGAGAAAAACCTGAGATTGACATTTTTAAAACATACCAGTGATTAAAGCAATCAATTAAATCCAAGACGAGGAAATTAATCACATAACAGACAATTTTTTAAATGTTAGTGTTAATAAAAGAAAAATGGTGAATCTTCAGTGTGAATTTTATTCTCTTATTTCCTGTTTGTCTGAGCACACTTTATACGACTGCTTTACAATCCGGCTCTGAAATCACTCCAGTGTCCTGCCTTATTGCATTATTGCAGTACCAAGTCCAAAAGAGCTTTATTATCAAGTATTTTTACACACAAGGAATTTGACTTGATGACAGGAGCTTCCAGTGTAGAAGAAAGTACAGACATAGTGCAAACACATAAAATGCACATTTAAGTTAAACTTAGATATTACAACAAAGTGTATATTAAAGAAACAAACAAAAACATGCACTCAAGTGTGTGAAACAGTCATGAAAGTGCATTCTCTTTATCGTTAAGTGGCCTTTAATTGTAATAATAGGCTATATTATCCAGATGTTTGCACAAATACTTCATTATATATGTCTCCAGCAAACAATGAAATTACAAATTTGTGACCCTAAGACTGGTTTTGTGGTCCAAGTAGTACAGGTATATTTGTAGCAATAGCCAAAAATACATTGTATGGGTTTTTACAATTTATTTTTATTTTATTTTATTCCAAAATCTTTGTAAATACTGTATATCAAAACTTAATTTTTTATTTGAAATATGCATTGCTAAGAACTTCATTTGGACAACAAATGAAAAAAAAAAATGTACCCTTTTTGACTGGTTTTGTGGTCCAGGGTCACATACGTGCATATATCTTTACATTTTAACTATTGTTATAAAGTATAAATGCGTGTCAGAGATCAGATTTCCACTTATCTGTTTGAACACACCCAAAGGTTATCAGAAACTCCTTCTTCTTAAAACACCTGACACTCGACTCAACACACTCAAAACCAGGAAGAGACTCAATATTTCTCCTGTCTGTCGTTCTCTCTTCTGTCTTTACTAAAGAAAACAGAGAATCAGTGAAGAACAAAGAGAAACACTTTAAGGATTTTTGGGACGTTTGTTTCTGAACAGACAGCAGATCTTTGTGATTCATTTTTGAAAGCGTCGTTCAGAAAGTGAAAGTAAAGTTTAGACTGTTGGAGGTCAAACTCTGGAAATGGATTCACTATCTGTAGAAGAGCTTTCTTGTCCCGTGTGCTGTGAAATCTTCAAGTCTCCTGTTGTTTTATCATGTAGTCACAGTGTCTGTAAAGAGTGTCTTCAACAGTTCTGGAGAACCAAGAAAACTCAGGAGTGTCCTGTCTGCAGGAGAAGATCCTCAAAAGAAACATTTCCTACTAATCTTGCATTAAAAAACTTGTGTGAGTCGTTCCTGAAGCAGAGAAATGAGAGGAGTTCATCAGGATCTGAGGAGATCTGCAGTTTACACAGTGAGAAACTCAAACTCTTCTGTCTGGAGGACAAACAGCCGCTGTGTTTAGTGTGTGTTAATTCACAAAAACATGTCAGTCACACATTCAGACCAATCGATGAAGTTATCCCATCATATAAGGTAAGACAAATAAAACTGCATGATGTTGAAAAGTCCTATTTTAAGTGTTGATTTGATTGAACAGGACTGCAGTGATCTGAACCCCATTATCAATGCAGTTTCACAGATTTGGGGAATCAGTATCTATGGGGGCAAAAACTTTTTCACACAGGCTCAGTTGGTATTGAACAAGCATTTTGCTTCAATAAACAACTTTTCCTTTTACAAACTGTAATTACTTCTGAATTAATTTATCATGATATGTTAACAAAAACAAGAAATCAGGATGGGGGCAAATACCTTTGCACTGCATTTTATGACCATATCACTGTATCTTCTTTTCTTCTTTTTTCACTCTAATCTGGTGTTTTATGTATTTTTATTTTGTTTAATTCTAGGAGGATCTCAATACAGCACTGAAATCATTACAGGAGAAACTAAAACACAATGAAACAATGAAAGGAAAGTTTGAGAAAACAGTTGAACACATCAAGGTGAGGAAACAGAATCGAGAGTCATTTTCATTCCAGCTGTAGGATCACTATATACAGTTATGATCTGATATATTTAATATAATGGACTCCAGCTGGTTATTTTAGTAAATGAGGATCATCAATCTGCTTCTGGATCCGTTATATGTCTGTATCTGAGTTTGTCTCAGATCTGAATGATGTGATTGTGTTGATGTGTGTTGATGGAGATGATTGAAGTGAATGTGGTTTGATTTCAGTCTCAAGCTGAGCACACAGAGCGTCAGATTAAACAGCAGTTTGAGAAGCTTCATCAGTTTCTCAGAGATGAAGAAGAAGCTACAATCACTGCACTGAGGGAGGAAGAGGAGCAGAAGAAGCAGATGATGAAGGAGAAGCTGGAGGAGATCAACAGACACATCTCAGCTCTTTCACACACAATCAAAGACACGGAGGAGATGATGAAAGCCAGTGATGTCTGCTTTCTAAAGGTCTGATTTCAGATCATTGATTGATTGATTGATGATTGATTGAGTTGTTGATGATCAATGGTGTGTTTGTTCTGCAGGAGTTTCCAGTCTCAATGGAAAGGTGAGTGATCTGCTGGTGTCTCTGGTCTCTCTGCTTCTGATCCAAAGCCACTGCAGTTCTGACTCCTGAATGTTCTTCCAGAGTCCAGATCTCACAGCCGGATCCACAGACGCCTTCTGGAGCTTTGGTTCATGTGCCACGTTACTTGGGCAACCTGCTGTTCAGAGTCTGGAAGAAGATGCAGGACATCGTCCAGAACAGTGAGTCTGACTGCAGAAGATCTGAGCTCACACACATACACTAGAAATGATGCATGAGGGGGAATATTGACAGATTTCAGCATTATGTGGGAATAAACAGATCATCTACTGCAGCAAAATCAGCAGATCACTTTTAGAAATAATCAATCCCAGAATTCAGTGTGAAAGACACAGAAGTGATTTCAGCTGTTTTTAAGTTTATTTGATCAAACTGACAATGATGACTACTGTTCATATACTTTAGTTTTTTATTTCTATTTTGAATTTGAGTTTATTTTTACATTTTAGCTTCAAATTTCATATGCACACTTATAAATATTTGTGGTTACACTTTATTTTAAGGGTCCAGAATAATGCTTTAGTTAAGCACAAACACACTAGTAATTTTAATTCTGGTAAATACACTTGAATATCACTCAATTAATGCTTAACCAATGCATTATTCTGGACCCTTAAAATAAAGTGTTACCATAATTGTATTTAGGTTTTAGTCATTTTACTTCAAGTACTTCAGGGTAATTTATTTCAGTTAGTTGCCAAAACAACTTTTCTAATTTGCATCTAATTTTAATTATTAATTATTATAAAATGATTATTATATTTAAGCTTTATTTTAATAAAATAAATAAGTTATTAGTTGTAGTTAATAATATCAGCAAGATTGTTATTTTCATGCACTACTGTGGAGTAATATCTACTGTGTATTTATTTTCATGAAGTAAGCAGAGCTTTGATTCATACGAGAGAAACACTGAGGAAAATGATATAAACGTTATTGTGTATTATTCTAGTTTTTCTCATTTGAATATGACAGCACTGTGTAAAGTTCTGTACAAAGACAACATTTTGTATTAAAAGCATCTTCTGACTATAATTGAATATAAATGACAGCAGAAATCAAATGAATATCTCTTGAGTGTCACTCAGTGTTTCTGATCGAACTTTCAGTATTGATAAATCACACAGAGAATGACTGACAGTGATGAGAGGAAAATGTCTGATGTGTTTGATCAACAGGACGAGTGTCATAATTCATAATCATCTGTGTTTGGTTCACTCTTGATCATTATATGAACATCAGAATAACAGCATCTGTTGATTGTGTCTCATCAGCTCCTGTCATTCTGGATCCAAACACTGCAAATCCACGTCTCGTCGTGTCTGATGATCTGACCAGTGTGAGAAACAGCGGATATAATCAACCTGTTCCTGATAATCCAGAGAGATTTGACTCTTATCTCTGTGTTCTGGGTTCAGAGGGTTTTAACTCAGGAACACACTTCTGGGATGTGGAGGTTAAACAGAGTCAATACTGGACTCTTGGAGTAACTACAGCATCAAACCAGAGGAAGGGACATGATTTCTTTAAGACTGGTGTCTGGTGTGTGGAGTATAGTCAGTCTGGATATTATTTAAATTTTGGCTTTCATGTTAAACTGAAGCTTGATCGTGTGAGAGTGAATCTGGACTATGACAGAGGAACGGTGTCATTCTCTGATCCTGTAACTAACACACATCTACACACATTCACAACCACCTTCACTCACACACTTCTGCCATTCTTCTGGTGTGTTGACTCTCTGAGGATCTTAGCGATCAATAGTCAGTAATGGTTACTCCTGTAGGTCTGGATCTTCCTGCTTTCATCTTTCATCATCATACAATATTATGTTTCCAGCATGATTAGCAAGTTGCTAGCATGTTGTTAACGTGATTCTAACAAGATTAGCCACAAAAGCTCACAAAAGCTATAGAGAAGAAATAGTTTATATATTGAAAGTCCAAATCTACATGATTTCTAAGACATTAAAAGTTTCTAGAGACACAGCTGGCAGCCTTTTTTCTTAGTTTAAAATGTGTTTGAGAACCTTTGAGGACGATGAACAAAAAAAAGCACAATATCATAAAATGTTTGATCAGAGCAACTGAGAAAACCTGCAATGTACAACCAAACAATTGGAAGATAACTCAACGAAAGGAGAAAAAAAATATTTCAATACAGTGTATAAGAAGAACACTAGACAAGCGTCGCCTTCAAACAAATCCAAAAGCTTGTAAGTAGACTTAGAGGTGGACCAGTTCTGTTATGGGGTTGTTTTACTTGAGCAGGAAGTGGAAATCATGACGTATGAAGGACATTGTGAGTTCTTTGAAGTATCAGGACATTTTGGCAAGAATTGAGATGCCTTTGGTGCAAAGACTGAAGCCGATGATCAATGGACTTTCCTGCAGGACAGTCATCTCAAAGTATACATCCAACTATATGCTTGGTCATGCAATGTATTTAAGTGAACTGTTCAGTCTCCAGATTTGATTCTTATTTAAAATATTCAGTTGAATTTAAAGAAAGCAGTGGCAATGTGGAAACCAAAGATTATCAATGATCGAAAGCTTTTCAAGTAAAGAATGGGTCAAGATTTCAGTAGAGAGCTGACAGAAGCTTCTAAGCAGCGTTCATTGGTGGTTTTAAAGAACAAAAGATTTTGCACTAAATTTGACTTTTGATGGTTGAATAATTTCGAACATTACAGTTTAGATCCTATTTGATTGTTTTCACTTTTCACCAACTTTACATTCTCAGAATCATTTAAATGTGAATTAATAAACTTTCTCCAATAGTTTACTGATGCCTTTGTTGAACTGTTTTCATAAAATGTTGCTCTCTGCAGCAAAAGTCTTTCAGCTCAAAGGGGTTGAATAATTTTGACTGCAGCTTTATGTCACTCTCATCTTCTGACGGATATTTTAACGGATTTTTTTTTTCACTAGAAAAAGGACAAACATAAATAATAGTAAGCACAAACCTACACGATCAGACCTTTGTTTAACTGCGGATCCCAGTTACACAGAGCTGTTTGGTCGACTGACGGATCTGTAGTGATTAAGCAGCCAGAGATGGGAAGTAATGTAGTACAAATACTTTGTTACTGAACATCAGTAGATTTTTCTGCTATCATTTACTTCACTATTTATTTTTCTGACTACATTTTTACACAAATACTGTATCTGTATTTTCTACATTTTACATTTTCAAACCAGGCTTGTTACTTTATTGCATTTGGTGAATCACCATTCGATAACAAATCTCTAATAAATCATGGATCAGTTAGTATTTACTGGCTGTTCGGCTCGTGCACGCGCTCCGTGTATATGCCAAAGGGTATCTATCAGAGTAATCAATGCGAGAGAATCGAGGATGAAATGGAAGCGTCGGGTGGATCAGAGGCAAAACTACTGACCTGTTCAGGACTTTAAGTGCAGGTCAGTTTAATCTGTAACAAAGTCCATTTAAGGCAAGTCATTTCAGTCAGCGGCCATCTTGGAAACGCCTCTCAGGCATGCAAGTGCAGCTCCTATCTCTATGAATGGGGAAACGTAAAAATCTCCAAAACTGTTTACCAAGCTTACAATTGAATTTCATATTTGAAATCACCAATTTAATCTGACAAGAACTGCCTCACAGATATCCCCAGCTAACAAACTTACTCAACTATTACGAATCTGTAACACAATCTGGTGACTAAACTTCCATCGTGACATTTCTTTATTTGGTAAATAATAGAAAATATCTCAACTTGCTGACGATACTACCTTATTTCTCAAAGATTCATTGAAGTATTAATATTATTTAATCTTTCTCTGAAGCCTAGGACTTATATTTAAATTAAATTAAAATTAAATTATTACCTATTTTGTCTCTATAGCCAACAATCACCAATACATCATAAACCTGTTAAAGACTGTGTCAAGTACCTGTTACAGTCTGGCGGGTTGTGGAGTGGAGATGGAGGAGGAGAACCGGAGTAAATGCAGTTAATAAAGTTTATTTATTAGTTTACTGAATAAAAAAACAACCAAACAAAAAACCAGGAGCATGAAACAAGCACATGTAACGTTATCGACGGACAAACGGGAGTGAGGAGACACAGACTTAAATACACTGAACACAGGGCGTCGTAACAAACAAGATAACGAGATGACGAGGGATATTAAATACAAATATGGGCAAGATTAAACCAAAATAGACAAAACCAGGAGGGGGAGACAAAGAATAAACCATTACACTAGAAACATAGGGGGAAAAACACTAGGAAAACAGAACAGGACAGGACAAAATACTGACAGTATGGGGAATAATTCATGTATTTTTAATCTCTATTTATTGACGAGTGGATAGACAGAGCTATTGTTTTTGTTTTGGACTTATTTAAAGAGGAAAATTTTGTACAATCTTCCTCTGCCAGCAACATTTTTCAGTTCTGTCATCAAAAGTTTGTCTCCAAGTTACGTGCATCTATTTAAATTTTAAAACATACTGTCACGGGGTGAAGAATCACACGACAAGGAGAGCTCAAATTAAAGCCCCGGAGGGTGGATTTATTAAACAAAGCAATGGTGAAAGCAGTCAATACAGGTGGGTGATCCGGTGAGTAGTGTGCTTCTGGTCCTCGTGAAGGTGAATGTGGGGTTTAAGTTGTCGGAACGGGGATCTCCCCACTCCAGCCTAACACAGAGGCCATTCAGTCTATTCCGGAACCGACCTCACCCGCCCAGGTGACTTCCTTCCTAGGGATGACAGGCTACTATTTAAAGTTCCTTCCACAGTATTCAACCACCACAGCTCCTCTGTGCCAGCTACTCTGGAAAGATGAGCCCAGGGTGTGGACACAGGAATGTACAGAGGCAGTGCACACCCTCCATTCCCTCCAGCAGATCCAGCTGCGAACCCCACGAGTGCAGCTGCAGCTCCGCCTCAGCGGAAGCGGGGCCAGACCCGCGGGGAATGCTGGTAAAGTCTCCATCCTCAGAGAGCCTTCCAGGAACGGAGCACTCACAGTGGAAGAAGATCGCACTGTGGACAGCCGCTCCCAAGCAAACCACACATAGACTGTGTGTATCCTCATCAGCAATGAATGAATGATGGATTTTATATAGCGCTTTCATTGTGTATTGCCATACACCCAAAGCGCTTTACAATCATATGGGGGAACTCTCCTCAACCACCACCAGTGTGCAGCATCCACTTGGATGATGCGTCGGCAGCCACAGTACAACGGCGCCGGTGCGCTCACCACACACCAGCTACAGGTGGAGAGGAGAGAGTGATGGAGCCAATTCAATGAATGGGGATTATTAGGAGGCCATGATTGACAAGGGCCAGTGGAGGGAGGGAATTTGGCCAGGACACCGGGGTTACACCCCTACTCTTTACGAGAAGTGCCATGGGATTTTTTGTGACCACAGAGAGTCAGGACCTCAGTTTAACGTCTCATCCGAAGGACGGTGCCTTTTTACAGTATAGTGTCCCCATCACTATACTGGGGCATTAGGACCCACATAGACCACAGGGTGAGCACCCCCTGCTGGCCTCACTAACACCTCTTCCAACAGCAACCTAGTTTTCCCAGGAGGTCTCCCATCCAGGTACTGACCAGGCTCAGCCCTGCTTAGCTTCAGTGAGCAACCGGTCTTGGGCTGCAGGGTGATATGGCTGTGGCGTTGATGTGGCGTTGATGTGGCGTTGATGTGGCGTTGATGTGGCGTTGATGTGGCGTTGATGTGGCGTTGATGTAGCGTTGATAAGGAGGAACACACAATAAATAATGTGGCTGCTCTGCACTAGCTCTTTCTTTTCTATTTCTCCCCTTTCTAGTTGACCTAGTCACTCAAAAGAAAGTTGTGCAAACTGGCACAGAAAGCAGTGACTACAGACAGAACAAACATAGAGTGCTTCGCTGAATGACTGAAAGCTGACGCCGGCTTCACCGCACGTGCTTTTATACTTCCCAGACGCTTACGTCACACGCTAGGGTGACCACCCGTCCCGCGTAGCGCTAGCGCAGTGTTTAAAGCCCAATTCATGTTCCCCACAAATTGAGACCGTGTCACGCATAATCAATGCTTGCTCAAAAAAAAAAAAAAAGTTGATCACTCTATATCCTCGAGCCCCAGGCAGCCAAACGAACATTACTTGACATTTCAGCACGCTACTGTTGCCAGACCCACCCCTCACTTGAACTGCTGACTAGGTTGCTGTCAACTTTATCGTTGTTGTCATGACAGCGCTCTCATGTGCATACCAGACACACTGGGAAGGAACTTTTAGATGTGCACTTTCCAATTCGAAAAATGGAGAAAGAGACTGAGTCTGAGGCACCGCCATCATCAATTAAAAAGAGAAGGTGTGGGTACAAGAAAGACTGTGAAAATGAATATTTGTGGCTGAAAGGTGTTGAGGAGGATACCGAGAGGGGTTTTTGTGACCATTGCAAAACGTCCGTCTCAATGGGACATGGAGGGGAATATGATGTCAAACGACACAGACTCATGGAGACTCACAAGAAACGTGTCCAACAGAAACAGACATCCAAATCCATGGATGCTTTTCTCCAACCTAAAAACGACTTTCTAGCTGACAAAGTCACTGCTGCAGAGGTGACGAGTGTGTATCACACTGTCCAACATGCCACATCATATCGAGCAGGAGATTGCGGCACAAAGCTAGCCCCGACGATTTATCCGGACTCGGACATTGCCAAGAGGATGACCTGTGGTCAGACAAAGGCAGAAGCCATTGTCACGGATGTGCTTGCTCCCGCCTCAGAAGACCACTGAATGAGCAACAAGAGGCAACAATCAAAGGTAAAGTTAAAGTTATGTTCATGGATATAACGTTGTGTGCTATTTGTGTAATGTTAGCTAATCATCTTATCCTACAGCTAAAAGTCAACTTTTCCTTCAGTTCATTGAATTTGCATCAGAAGCTAACGTTATCTAACATAATGCTGCTCATCGATGCCTTCGTGAAACCAGGCTCTGTGTATCCTCACATGATTGTGAGCAACATTGCACTATTCGTTATCTCCCAAACTAAACAAGCAAAAGCAGCTATAATTTTTGAAAAGGTATAAATATTTCTATAGATAATATTTATATAAAATCAATAATGATCAAAACAGTAAAGCAGTATCTTGTATTTTTATAATAATCTGTTTTTAGAGAATCTCTTTTAAGTTCATCCCATCTGTGTGTGTGTTTCCACAGCCCACACGCCATTCTTCTCAGTGGCTTCAGATGCCTCCAATCATGGGACCACCAAGCTCTCCCCACTGTCAGTGCGTTACTGGACGCCAGACTTGGGAGTACAGACGAAGGTCCTTGATTTCTATGATGACAGTGATGAAACATCTGCCGTGATCCACAACCAGATAGTCACCAAGCTGGAGGAAAATGTACTGGGACTAGACATGATATCTGCGGATTCTGCTGACAATGCTAGTCTGAATTACGGGAGATACAACTCTGTCTCCCAGAACCTGAAAGAGAACTTGTCATCAACAAGACCTTTAACCACTTCGCCTCATCTGCCAAACGCATTGAGGAACTTAAAGGGTTAGTTCGAGCATTTAAGACATGAAGTTATATGCAATCCTTGTCAGCACTATAGTGTATACACACTGACTGGTAACACTTTACAATACGTGTGCACAAATAAGCATTAATTCATGTTTAATTAATGCACAGATAATCACAAGTTAATGAAGAACTAAGCAATTTATTAATGATTACTACATCAGCAACTAATGAACATTCTATATGATTCATAGATTAAGTAATCAATACATTGTTATTAGTTAATTGTGCCATAATGTATTAATTCCCTAATAACTTATTTTATCAACTAATAGTGCAAATTCATGTGTTAGTTACTACAGTGGTCAAAGCTATGTACTTCAACTTCCAGTTGTCTGCTTTAATTACTCATTAGCTAATGATTTGCAGAGATATCATTATGTTATGACTTTACTTATTGAGGCACAAAACTATTAGCTAATTGTTAAGTAATATGTCATTGTGGTTATGATATAGAATTAGTCAGTTATGCGCCTTAATGTGTTGAAGCCATGCATTTAAACTTCCAGTTGTCTGCTTTAATTAATCATTAGCTAATGATTTGCAAAGATATCATTATGTTATGACTTTACTTACTGGGGCACAAAAATATTAACTAATTGTTAAGTAATATAGTTATGTTATGCACACAGACACACGGGACAGGTAAGTACAATTCAAGATGTTTATTAGATTGCAGCAGAGCAGAAACAGTGAGGAGAAAGGCTGATCCAGAGAGGTGAGTAACGGATGCACGGTGTAGAGTGATAAGTAGCACAGCAGATGATTAATCCGTTCTTTCTTTTGCAGGAGATGGATCTGGACGAGACTAGGATGGACACACACCGCAGACTGGGCTGGAGACACAGGGAGCACAAGACTAGAACACAAGAGAGACAGGTAAGTACTTTCAAGTAAGTTTGGATTGTGGCTTCGAAGGCGAGAGACACAATGAGTCCGTGTAGAGTTAACGTGCCCGGACGATGACTGAAGTGCGGTGTGTGTATAAATAGGTTGGCAGGTGATTAGGTGCAGGTGATACTCATCAGAACTCGGGTGATTGTGATCGCTGGGTGTGACTGGTGTTAGAGCCTGGCCAATCCGTGACACTACCCCCCTCCCCACGGCCCTCTCCTGGGGGCCGAACTCTCCGGCGTCGAGGTGGTCTACCCCTTCCTCGAGGTGCAGGATGGTTAGGGTGAGTAGCATGGAATTCATCAATGAGCGTGGGATCTAGGATGTCATCACGAGGTACCCATGATCTTTCTTCTGGTCCATATCCTTCCCAATCAACTAGGTATTCGAGACGACCACCACGACGCCGGGACATCAGGATCTCCTTGACCGAATAGATGGTGCCTTCTTCTACTGCCATCTCGGGAGGGGGTTCTTCTTGGCCAGGCTCTGTGGAGGGAAGCAGAGGATCGTGACAGGGTTTGAGAAGTGAAACATGAAAGGTTGGGTGAATCCTATACTGAGGTGGCAGTTGTAATTTGTATGTGACTGGGTTGACCTGTTCCAGGATGGTAAAGGGACCAACAAATCTGGGACTGAGTTTCCTGGAGGGCAGGCGCAGGCGGATGTCCCTGGTGGAGAGCCAGACTTTTTGACCTGGAGTGAAGGTAGGACCTGGAATCCTCCGACGATGTTTTAGCTCTGCGCACTGCCCTCTGAAGATGGTGATGGGCATTGTCCCAGACTCTCTCGCTCTCCCGGAACCAGTGGTCCACTGCGGGTACGTCTGAGGGTTCTCCGTCCCACGGGAACAGTGGTGGCTGGTATCCTAACACACACTGGAAGGGTGTAAGTCCCGTGGACGGTTGCCGCAGGGAGTTCTGGGCGTACTCTGCCCAGCCCAGAAACTGGCTCCAGGAGTTCTGGTGACCGTGACAAAATGTCCGAAGGAACCGTCCCACCTCCTGGATTTTCCTCTCGGTTTGTCCGTTAGTTTGCGGATGATATCCGGACGAGAGGCTTACGGTCACACCTAGGAGTCGGAAGAAGGCCTTCCATACACGGGATATGAATTGTGGGCCTCTGTCGGAAACGATATCTTCAGGAATTCCGTAGTACCTGAACACCTGGTTGAATAGACATTCGGCTGTCTCAAATGCGGTAGGGAGACCCTTCAATTGAATCAGGCGACAAGACTTGGAGAAGCGGTCGACGATGACCAAGATGCAGGTATTTCCATCAGAGGGTGGAAGATCGGTCATGAAATCCACTCCTAGGTGTGACCAGGGACGGTTCGGGACTGGCAAGGGATGGAGTTTCCCCGCAGGGAGGTGACGAGGACTCTTGGCCATGGCGCATTCCTTGCATCCCAACACATACCTTCTCACATCCCTTGCCATATTGGGCCACCAGAAACGATCGGACAACAGCGAGAGAGTGTTGTTGGCCCCTGGATGACCGGTACCTAGAGAGGTGTGAGTGGTATGGATGAGATCTACCCGCTGTGAGCGTGGAATGTATCTGCGTCCTGGAGGGCAGCCCGGCTGAGTCCTGGGTTCAGGAGTGGCAACTGCTGGAGGGGAGGTCCATTCGATGGGACTGACAATGATCTTGGAGGGAATGATGTTCGTAGGAGTGTCCGTGGTTTCCTCAGGTTCGAAGAGACGGGATAGGGCATCAGCACGTGCATTTTTGGATCCGGGGCGATATGAAATGATGAATTGAAATCTGGTGAAAAAGAGGGCCCACCTGGCCTGACGAGGACATAATCTCTTGGCATCACGGAGGTATTGTAAGTTTTTATGGTCGGTGAGGACTTGAAAGGGGTGTTGAGCTCCCTCCAGCCAATGTCGCCACTCCTCTAAGGCGAGCTTGATGGCCAACAGTTCTCGGTTTCCGATGTCATAATTTTTCTCAGCCGGGCTGAGCTTCCTCGAGAAGTAAGCACATGGAAGGAGGCGTGCAGGGGTACCGTGATGCTGAGATAAAACAGCTCCGACTCCGGTGGTAGAGGCATCCACTTCAACGACGAAAGGGAGATCGGGGTCCGGATGAGTGAGAAGTGGAGCTTGAGTGAAGGCTTGCTTTAGTTTATTGAAGGCTGTAGATGCTTCGGTGGTCCAGACTAGATTTCGAGGATGACCTTTGAGGAGATTGGTGAGTGTACTGGTAATCTGACTGTAGTTCTTGATGAATCGGCGATAGAAATTTGCAAATCCCAGGAATCTCTGTAATTCTTTTACGGTTTTGGGTTCTGGCCAGGAGACAACTGCATCCACCTTCCCCTCGTCCATGCGAACTCCGTGATGATCGATGATGTATCCGAGGAATTGTACAGAGGGTTGATGGAATGAACACTTCTCAGCTTTCAAGTAGAGATGATGTTCCCGCAGTCGTTGAAGGACCTCCGCAACGTGGTGGCGATGTTCGGCCTCGCTCCGGGAATAAATCAAGATGTCATCTATGTACACTATGACTGACCGATGGAGGAATTCCCGGAGCACTTCATGCATGAAGTTTTGGAATACGGAGGGGGCGTTTACTAAACCGTAGCTCATAACCAAATATTCGTAATGGCCGGTAGGGGTCACAAATGCAGTCTTCCATTCATCCCCCTCTCGTATCCTCACCAAATTGTAGGCGCTGCGGAGGTCCAACTTAGTAAAGATGCGCGCTGATCGGAGTTGTTCCAGAGCCGCTGGGACGAGAGGAA
This sequence comes from Garra rufa, assembly GCF_049309525.1. Lineage (NCBI taxonomy): Eukaryota > Metazoa > Chordata > Actinopteri > Cypriniformes > Cyprinidae > Garra > Garra rufa. The sequence continues at coordinate 12,585,286 of NC_133361.1, forward strand.
GGGGATATTTAAACTTGACGGTGTACTTGTTGAGAGCTCTGTAATCAATACATGGTCGTAAACCTCCATCCTTTTTGGAAACAAAGAAAAAACTAGATGCTGCTGGAGAAGTGGATGGCCGGATGTACCCCTGATCGAGTGCCTCCTTGATGTACTCCTCCATGGCTTTGGTCTCGGGAAGCGACAGCGGGTAGATCTTTCCTCTAGGTAACGGTGCATCGGGAACCAGGTCAATAGCACAGTCCCATGGCCGATGAGGGGGTAGCTGGGAAGCTCTCTTGGGGCAAAAGACATCACTGAATTGTGAATAGATATCTGGAATCTTGACAGATAGATGGGCGGAAGGACTTTCGACTGACGTGATATACACAGGGATGGATTTCTTGACAGGACGTGGAACTTCAAGACAGCATGTTTTGAAACAGTTTTCACCCCATTGCAATACTTCACCTGAGCCCCAAGAGAGGATGGGATCATGCTTCACCAGCCACGGGCGCCCTAGAATGATGTCGATGGTGGCTTCCTCCAGAACCAGTAGCTGAATCTTCTCTCTATGAAGTATGCCAATTTGAAGGTGAATTTCTTCTGTTTTCCGTTGTACTTGTTTGCGGGATAATGATTCTCCTGTTATAGAGTGTATTTTGTACTTGGTTGTCGTGGGACGAGTGCGTAGTTTGAGCTGGCGGCAGAGGGACCCCGAGATGAAATTGCCGGCTGACCCGGAGTCGAGAAGGGCTGTGGCAGACACAGAAAAGGAGGCAGTAAACAGTTGCACATTGGTGGTCAGAGGGTGTAAATTCTCAACTTCCGTTTGCAATACACTCACCCTGGTAACTGTTGGCCTGGAAGGACAGTTCAATCGTAGGTGTCCACTGGTTCCACAGTATAGGCAGAGACCCCGGGTCAACCTCCTCTGCCGCTCAGCAGCTGATAATTTCCCGGACTCTAAGATCATGGGTTCTGGAGCTGGTTCTGGAGGAATCACTTTCTCTGACGGACGGATGAGTGCAGGCGTGGCAACGGTAATGTCTGGTCCATAAGCATTCATTCGGTCAGCACATCTGATGGATAACTGTATAAATTTCTCCAATCCCTCTCGATCATCGAAAGCAGCTAGTTGCATGCGTAGTTTCGGTTCCAAACCCAGCCGATAAGTAGTGATGAGAGACCGTTCATTCCATCCACTGGCGGCTGCAAGGGTTCTGAATTTCAGTGAATATTCTTGTATGGACATAGTACCTTGTTTGAGATGATATAACTGGTCTCCTGCTGTGATATCGCTGTCAGACTGACCAAAAACCTCCTTAAAGTGAGCGATGAAAGCTTGGATGGATCGTGTGGCTGGTCCATTCTGATGCCATAAAGTGTCTGCCCACTGTAAGGCGTTTCCTGTTAATAATGAAATAATGAAAGCGATTTTGGAGTGATCGGTGGGATATAACATGGGTTGCATAGCAAATACCAGCGAACATTGAAGTAGGAATCCATTGCACTCATCCGCCCGGCCAGAGTAGGGCGCCGGTCTGGCCATGGGACTGGAAGGAACCGTAGAAGAAGTGCTCGGTGATGGTGGCGGTCCGGTAGTGGTGACGGGTGTGGTTGTGACTTGAGATCGCTGGAGAGCCCTCATGAGAGAATCTACCAACTCTTGGAATGGATCCGTTGTGCTCATGCTGTCTGTAGTTTTCGGTCCGGGCATCTGTTATGCACACAGACACACGGGACAGGTAAGTACAATTCAAGATGTTTATTAGATTGCAGCAGAGCAGAAACAGTGAGGAGAAAGGCTGATCCAGAGAGGTGAGTAACGGATGCACGGTGTAGAGTGATAAGTAGCACAGCAGATGATTAATCCGTTCTTTCTTTTGCAGGAGATGGATCTGGACGAGACTAGGATGGACACACACCGCAGACTGGGCTGGAGACACAGGGAGCACAAGACTAGAACACAAGAGAGACAGGTAAGTACTTTCAAGTAAGTTTGGATTGTGGCTTCGAAGGCGAGAGACACAATGAGTCCGTGTAGAGTTAACGTGCCCGGACGATGACTGAAGTGCGGTGTGTGTATAAATAGGTTGGCAGGTGATTAGGTGCAGGTGATACTCATCAGAACTCGGGTGATTGTGATCGCTGGGTGTGACTGGTGTTAGAGCCTGGCCAATCCGTGACAAGTTATAGCTAATGATTAATTAAAGCAGACAACTGGAAGTTTAAATGCATGACTTGAACCCATTTTGCTAATTAACACATGAATTTACACTATTAGTTAATAAAATTGGTTATTAGGGAATTAATACATTATGACACACTTAATTAATAACAATTTATTTATTACTTAATCTATGAATCATATAGAATGTTCATTAGTTGCTGATGTAGTAATCATTAATAAATTGTTTAGTTCTTCATTAACTTGTGATTATCAGTGCATTAATTAAACATAAATTAATGCACATGTGTGCACACGTATTGTAAAGTGTTACCCACTGACTCACTCTGTGGTCACCTCCCTGGTCAGAGTTCTGGCCTCTGGAAGTTTTTCAAGAAAGTAGTCACGGTTAGTTTCCGGGGCCTCAAAACTGTGCGTTTTTACGTGAAAAAAATATATGCGTTTCAAAGCTTGATTAATTTACATCACAAAAAACACTCCTGACAAAAATCATACCTCAGTTTTAATCGGCACTATATTCTTTCCGTTTCCATCACTCCGCGCTGCTGTCAGTTCGCACGTTCCGATCAGCTGTTCCATTACACACTCGAATGACAATGACGTAAAAAGTAAAAAAAAAAATTACCAATGGTGCGAACTTGTAAATTCCCAGGTTGTGAACACAAGAATGTGCAGGGATCACTGTTCAGATTCCATCGTTTTCCTGTTTCTGATATAGTTATTATGAGACAGCTTTGGCTGGTTGCCATAGGCTACTCTGTGGGAGCTAAAATATCCAGTATCAAGGATTTTCGTGTGTGCTGTGCTCACTTCAGCGAAGACGATTACATCCCCAACCAAGGAGGAAAAATCAAAAAATGGATTTTAAAGAGTTCTGCTGTACTAGTACCACGGGACGGGTAAGCTCTATTTACTAACTTTATGTCGCATACGACAGGTTTATTTTGAAGCTAACGTCGGTTTTTAGGCTAATGTTACACTGAGAATATTCTAACCGGGGCAGTGATAGCATCAACAATAATCGACTGTCTATGTGGTGAGAAAATCGGCAAATGTCATAACTAATGAATTTAATTGAATCTATATAACACAACAAAATATGATGCTTTGCTATATTTGTTATTGTCTGTAACTATGCGGAACGTGTGTCGGTATCATCGGTATGTTTATAAGTGTGCTTGCTGTCACATACAGGTAGGTCTAAACCAGGTATCTCCAACTCTGGTCATCGTGAGCTACATTCCTGCAGCTCGATGTTTTCCTATGACAGGACACCTTTCTCAAATGAGACATTCTGTACAAGCCTGCTAATAACCCGTTGATTTGAGTCAGGTGTGTTGCATCAGAGAAAAACTAAAACCAGCAAGACAGTAGCTCAAGAGGACTGGAGATCCCATGTTTAAACTGTACAGTAAACAATCTGATGTTTAGACTCCTGTGGAAATCACGTGAAACACAGGTCTAATATAAAAATATATATATCGTCTGTTCCGTCTGACATTGTGCTAAAATTGGTTTCATCATCAGACGTTTCGTAGTGAGACATGTTGTCAGCGCGTCGCGCTATCAACAGCTGATCGGAACGTGCGAACTGACAGCAGCGCGGATTGATGGAAACGGGAAGAATATAGTGCCGATTAAAACTGAGGTATGATTTTTGTCAGGAGTGGTTTTTGTGATGTAAATTAATCAAGCTTTGAAACACATATATTTTTTTCACGTAAAAACGCACAGTTTTGAGGCCCCGGAAACTAACCGTGACTACTTTCTTGAAAAACTTCCAGCGGCCAGAACTCTGACCAGGGAGGTGAACGCAGTGTGGGTCAGTGTGTATACACTATAGTGCTGATAAGGATTGCATACAACTTCATGTCTTAACCCTTTCAGTGGTGAGTTTAAAATATTCTAGTGGACCCCCGAGAGTGAGTTTTTTTTAAGCGACCGTTATTTTAGAACGTTCCTCCCTTTTGTTTCCATGGCGACGTGTCATGCTTGTCACGTGACACAACACAGTCACAATAACACTGTATGACAGATGGATCGCTTTAATTTCATTTTTCCTTTTTTATCCAGAATACTCACACACTTGCTTACCATGCCCTGAACTATCTAATATTCCGATTCACAAATATGTGTGAATTAGTATGATTCGTCGTTTAAAACCCTATGTAAATGATCTGGATCGTGATTTGTAACGTGAGATGGGCGCGGCCATGTTTGTTTGCGCTGCCGTTCAGAGAGTCCTGTCAGCCGCGTTTACATCACGTACATTCATCTGTTTCTCCCGAAATACATGCAAGTAAGTGGCTGGTGAACTAGAAGAGGAATAGAGTGAACCTTTTAGTTACTTTGCCTATGTGTATGTGATAGAAATAAAACACATCGGCAAATTATATTTGAATAGATGGTTATTTGCTGCTTCCATAGACCTATGTGTGTATTTTACAAACTCTAAATGTCTCCTTTTACTAGTACTTATGTGTATTTAAATGTCTGATACCTAAAATAAGCGTAATGTGGTTGTTGTGATTGTATGACAAGTGCAGAGCTCGTCCGTCTCTGGCTCAGCGCCAGCCATCGCGCCAAAGCGCAGTTTGAATTTGTCAGCTGCGTGACGTCACCGAACGTTCTAAATCCCATATGTGGGATCGTACTCCCAGGGGCACAGAAATTAGAATCCCATATGTGGGACCGTACTGCTCAAAGGGTTAAATGCTCGAACTATCCCTTTAAGTCAATTCACACCTTTGTGGAGATAGAGTACCAGTCCCTGCTTAGACATGTGCCCACAAGATGGCTGAGCTTGTTTCCTGCAGTGAAGTGCCCAAAGTCACTATGGCAGCTGTTGAAGGATGACCATGGGATTGGTGAAATGATGATAATGTAAACAGTGCCAGCACACAGGATCATTGACTCTCCTTACTTCTTGTAGGTTTACCTGTCCTTCCTCAGCAATGCGCTGAAGATTTTCAACGACACTGTGCTGGTGCTGGAGCGAGAAGATGGGACTATCTGTGAGCTCTACGATATGATGTTCACCCTAAAAACCAAGCTACAGCAACGACAGAGTGATGGTTTCTTTGGGGCCCAGACGGGTGTACTCCTCCAGCAGTTTCCAGACAGACAGGCAGCTGTGCTCAGAGAGGACATGTGCAACTTCTGCCACTCCTCTCTCACCTACCTGGAGCAGCGCTATGACTTCTCAGACTCCAACTACCAGAAGAAAGTGGTTAGCCTGGCACCCATCTCTGCTTCAGTGGAGAGGGTCTTTTCACTGATGACAGGATGCTGGACGGACACATGGAACAGATGTTTGGTAAACCTCATCAAGTCAGAAATCCAGGTGAAGAGCAACTTCACATTCAGTTGCAAGGACTTCTACACTTATGTAGTGAAAGAGAAGGTTCTCCTCAATGCTGTACGATCCAACAAGAAATACAAGTTCAAGATAAAACCTGAAGGTAAGAAACCTAGTTATGTATAACTCCATTTATCTAAGACAAAGTTTGATTTATTTTGAACATTGGTGGGCTGTCCACAGGGGTGCAAATGTGTCACTTTTAGGAAACAGTAGCTTTAATTCAAAATATGTCATTATTTTGCATAGGAAACCCTGGTCTCATTGATGGTGATTTCACATGAAACAAAACATCTGAACCTCTGTTAATTCTCAATAAGAGCTTCTCTAGAAGTCTGACAGAAGTCCATCTGGTTAGTAATGAGTGAAGCTGGTAAAGCTGTTTGTGGAGTTTTTTAATCAGATCTTGAGAGATTTAATGTATTGTTTTATTTCAGTTGATTTCATCTCGGCTGTGGCTGAAGTCAGTTGTAGTTTTTGCATTTCTTTTTGCATTGGCGACTCTGCTTGTTAACAGCAGGTGTTCATCATTAATGGTCAATCATCACATAATGATCTCCTTAACTCCAACACTATGTCAATGCTACTTGAACACTGTAGTGTGGAAACACATGAACACTGAGCAGTGCTTGTTTAACACTGGGAAATATTACATAAATCGTACCTGTTTCATTCACGTATCACTGATGCATATGAACCACATTAAGTTTATTAATATGTTTATATTAAAACTATGTAATCCAAATGCATGGAAAATGTGCATGTAATTGAATTACTTAAAGTTTATTTTTAGGCCGAATTATTTTTTTGAGTGTAGCCATCACTATCTGGCCCTTGTCAAAGTCAAATCTTTTCTCTTGGCCATTTTTCCTGCTTCCAACAAATGAAATTCAAGAACTGACAGTTCACTTGCTGCCTAATACATCCCACCCCACAATGGGTGCCACTATAATGATACAGTATAATCAATTATTCACTTCAGCTGTCCCACCAAAGATAAACCAGCATGAATTGTTTTTGTTGTTGCTTTGTATATTTCTGATTTTCTTTAGCCTTATATCATCCATTACTTCTGTTTTCAAATCAAGATTTTTTTTCAATAGAATTAAATAAATAGGGTTGTAGGATTATTTTCTTTAAGTTTTCCAGAGGATCTTGTTTGATCCCATTAGAATTGCTTTTGCATTTGGGATTATCATAACAGATTCAGTTTATACGGTTCATTCTGTATCTGAAAGTTTAATGAGCTTCACCCACATGATGTTTTACCTGCTTTCTAAATCAGATTGATGACATTTAAACTGGTGAGTAATTGTTTAATTCACATTGTATTGCTCTTTACTGCAGAGAAACACTCGCTGTATTACATTTACACGGCTTTGTCCAAACCTGTCAATCTGCCGGGCATCTATCAGTTCACTGCTATGGGTCTGCTAGACGACATACAGATCGACTATTACAATAGTGAGGAACAGAAGAAGATTCCCAAACAGACCTGGATGAAAGAGAAAATGGGAAAAAGGCACCCAGTCGAGAAAGAGCAAAGAACAGTGGTTTAATGGGAATATCGACATTCTGATTGAATGTCGGTTAGAGATTGGTTAGAGATTCGGACTTGTAACCCAAAGGTTGCAGGTTCGAGTCTCAGGTCCGGCAGGGATTGTAGGTGGGGGGAGTGAATGTACAGCACTCTCTCCACCCTCAATACCATGACTGAGGTGAGTCCCTTGAGCAAGGCACCAATCCCCCAAACTGCTCCCCGGGCGCCGCAGCAATGGCTGCCCACTGCTCCGGGTGTGTGTTCACTACTGTGTGTGTGCACTTGGATGGGTTAAATGCAGAGCACAAATTCCTTGTATGGGTCACCATACTTGGCCTCACTCACCCCCTTTCCTTTCCTTTCCTTTCCTGATGAAACGCATGAGACTCAATGAATCAGCATAGATGATAGATAGCAATGCATGCATTGGAATTTTCTTCAGAAAATAATGCTCATGTAAATGATTGCAAAAGGCTCATATAAGTGTTAGTGTTAGTGTTATATACGTTTCATACTGTGTTGCATGCTTTTAAAACATTTTAGTCATTCCATGTTCCATGTTGTCAGAAAAATCACTGTTAATATAAGATCATGAATTGCAGTTTTATAATAAATTGTGCACTTATAAGGCAAGATTGTTACATTAAATGCTCAATTTAGAAATAAATGGATATATTCTACCCTGTTTTTAACCCTCTAGTTTTACCACTATGTTTAAAAGGCACATCTCCTTTAAGACTTCAATGTAACCACAGCCTGTGACCATTAGTCCTGTCACAGATTACGTCTAAACTTTTCATATTTCACATTATTTGATTCTGGAGGCGAATAAAACTCCAAACAGATTAAAACAACACAGAATATGAACTGCACACTGTGGTACAAATGCTGTGTGTGGATGTTGGCACATCAGTTCGATTAATCAGAGCGAGATCACGAGACCAATCAATCAAATGTAATTATGGTCTAGCATTGAAAAAATACAGCATACAGGTTTGAAATGAGGTTGCTATGTGTATGCCCTGAAGAGATGGGTCTTTAATTTAGATTTAAACGGACAGAGGTTGTCTAGGTAGATTGTTCCAGAGTTTGGGTGCCAAATAGGAAAATAATCTGCTGCAAACAGTTGATTTTGATATTCTAGGTATTATCAAATGGTCAGAGTTTTGAGAATGCAGAGGAGATGAAGGACTATAATGTGATAAGACCTTGCAACCACCAAATAGAGCATTACAATAATCTAAAGTCGCGATCGTGGACGCATGAATTAACATTTTAGCAATTGCCAGTGAGAGCATTGGTCGTAATTTAGATATGTTTTTCAGATGGGAAAAATGCTATTTTACAAATACTAGAACCATGGTTTTCAAAGGAAAGATTGCTATCAAATAGAACACCTAGGATCCCAACTGATCAAGAAGAATTAACAGGGCATGGTTGCAGACAATGTTAATGGTCTGCAACTGTGACGAACGCTCAGGCAGGTTGGGATCCATGTGCAGCTTTATTGAGAGAATAAGAATAAACAGACAGGCTTGGGTCAGACAATGGCAAACAGAACAACGAAGGCAGATCCGAGAGAGTAAACGGGGCACAAGCATAAACGTCAGACAGGCAACAGGCAGACAGAAAGTTCCAAGAGACAGGCGGGAGGTTCAATAGGCAGGCAGATCAGAATCAAAGTCGAATAAACAGTCCAATTCAAAAACAGGGAAACAGGGTAACAGGATAAACGCTCAGAATGTTCGCCAGGCAAAACAAGACTTCGCGAAGTTCATAAGGAGAGACCAGTCTTAAATAGTCTGAGAGTAATGGCAGACACCTGTAGTAGGTAATCAGCCCAGGTACGGGGATTATGGGAAATGGAGTTCACAGTCAGTATTCGGGAGTTGGTTCCCGCTGGTGCTGATCGGGTGGAGCCACAGAGGCGCGATTTGTGACAGCAACAATGCTTAGGTAGGCTGTACGTGTCAAAGTAACATCCACATTATGGATGACAGGACCCAAGGTTTCGCAGCAGAACATTGGCCAAAGCATCACACTGCCTCCGCTGGCTTGCTTTCTTCCCATAGTGCATCCTGGTGTCATGAGTTTCCCAGGTAAGTGTGATTCATCAGACCAGCTCACCTTCTTCTATTGTTCTGTGGTCCCATGTGCATAAATAAGCCTTGTCCGTTCATGACCCTGTCCCCGGATAACCGTCTTTCCTTGGGCCACTTTTGATGGATACTGACCACTGCAGACCAGTTTTGGAGATGATCTGACTCAGTCGGCTAGTCATCACAATTTGGCCCTAACTCAAATTTTTACTCTTGCCCATTTTTACTGCTTCTAACACATCAGCTTTGAGAAGAAAATGTTCACTTGCTGCCTAATATATCTCACCCACTAACAGGTGCCGTGATGAAGAGATAAACAGTGTTATTCACTTATAATCCCTCATAATGTTGTACCTGATTGGTGTATATTATACAATAAACACATTTAAAATATATTAGCAAATGTAAATTTGGACAACACTCTCAATTTAAAGGTGAATTCTTTATTTTACATGTGTTTTAGTAGATTACTCAATACATAAAAATCTATGTCCTTCTTTACAGCACTACTGAATAACTTAAAATGTGCATTTAAATTAAACTTAGATATTACTACAACGTGTATAAAATGTAATGTCTTTACAATTGAATGGCCTTTAATTTTTTTTATAGGCTGCTATATTATCCAGATGTTTGTACATATACACTTCTTTATATACAGTATGTCACCAGCAGGCATTGATTTGTGTGTGTGTTCATGTACCCAAAGGTTATCAGAAACTCCTCCCTCTTAAAACACCTGACACTCGACTCAACACACTCTAAACCAGGAAGAGACTCATTATTTCTCCTGTCTGTCGTTCTCTCTTCTGTCTTTTCTAAAAAAAAAAAAAAAACAGAGAATCAGTGAAGAACAAAGAGAAACACTTTAAGGATTTTTTAGGGGATGTTTTCTTTTCAACAGACAACAGATCTTTGTGAATCATTTGATTTGATTTGTAATTCATTTTTGTCATTCAGAAAGTGAAAGTAAAGTTTACACTGCTGGAGCTCAAACTGAGAAAATGGATTCACTATCTGTAGAAGAGCTTTCTTGTCCCGTGTGCTGTGAAATCTTCAAGTCTCCTGTTGTTTTATCATGTAGTCACAGTGTCTGTAAAGAGTGTCTTCAACAGTTCTGGAGAACCAAGAAAACTCAGGAGTGTCCTGTCTGCAGGAGAAGATCCTCAAAAGAACAAGTTCCTATTAATCTTGCTTTAAAAAACTTGTGTGAGTCGTTCCTGAAGCAGAGAAATGAGAGGAGTTCATCAGGATCTGAGGAGATCTGCAGTTTACACAGTGAGAAACTCAAACTCTTCTGTCTGGAGGACAAACAGCCGCTGTGTGTAGTGTGCAGAGATTCACAAAAACACGAAAATCATAAATTCAGACCAATCGATGAAGTGGTTTCATCATATAAGGTAAAACAAATGAGTTTTTCAACTTCATGCTTCAAAGTGTTGATTTTAATTGAACAGGACTGCAGTTTCACTGATTTGGTAAATGAGTAACTATGGGGGCAAATACTTTTTCACACATGCTCAGTTGGTATTGGATAAGCATTTTGCTTCAATAAACTTCTTTTTACTTTACAATCTGTAATTATTTCTGAATTAATTTAGCTTGAGAAAAACAAAAACAGAAGAAATCAGGATGGAGGCAAATACTTTTGCACTGCATTATATGACTGTATCATCTTTTCTTCTTTTTTTTCACTCTAATCTGGTGTTTTGTGTATTTTATTTTGTTTAATTCTAGGAGGAGCTCAGTACAGCACTGAAATCATTACAGGAGAAACTAAAACACAATGAAACAATGAAAGTAAAGTTTGAGAAATCAGTTGAACACATCAAGGTGAGGAAACAGAATCAAGAGTCATTTTCATTCCAGCTGTAGGATCACTATATACAGTTATGATCTGATATATTTAATATAATGGACTCCAGCTGGTTATTTTAGTAAATGAGGATTATCAATCTGCTTCTGGATCCGTTATATGTCTGTATCTGAGTTTGTCTCAGATCTGAATGATGTGATTGTGTTGATGTGTGTTGATGGAGATGATTGAAGTGAATGTGGTTTGATTTCAGTCTCAAGCTGAGCACACAGAGCGTCAGATTAAACAGCAGTTTGAGAAGCTTCATCAGTTTCTCAGAGATGAAGAAGAAGCTACAATCACTGCACTGAGGGAGGAAGAGGAGCAGAAGAAGCAGATGATGAAGGAGAAGCTGGAGGAGATCAACAGACACATCTCAGCTCTTTCACACACAATCAAAGACACGGAGGAGATGATGAAAGCCAGTGATGTCTGCTTTCTAAAGGTCTGATTTCAGATCATTGATTGATTGATTGATGATTGATTGAGTTGTTGATGATCAATGGTGTGTTTGTTCTGCAGGAGTTTCCAGTCTCAATGGAAAGGTGAGTGATCTGCTGGTGTCTCTGGTCTCTCTGCTTCTGATCCAAAGCCACTGCAGTTCTGACTCCTGAATGTTCTTCCAGAGTCCAGATCTCACAGCCGGATCCACAGACGCCTTCTGGAGCTTTGATTCATGTTCCACGTTACTTGGGCAACCTGCCGTTCAGAGTCTGGAAGAAGATGCAGGACATCGTCCAGAACAGTGAGTCTGACTGCAGAAGATCTGAGCTCACACACATACACTAGAAATGATGCATGAGGGGGAATATTGACAGATTTCAGCATTATGTGGGAATAAACAGATCATCTACTGCAGCAAAATCAGCAGATCACTTTTAGAAATAATCAATCCCAGAATTCAATGTGAAAGACACAGAAGTGATTTCTGCTGTTTTTAAGTTTATTTGATCAAACTGACAATGATGACTACTGTTCATATACTTTAGTTTTTTATTTCTATTTTTAATTAGAGTTTATATTTACATTTTAGCTTTAAATTTCATATGCACACTTATAAATAATTGTGGTAACACTTTATTTTAAGGGTCCAGAATAAAGCATTAGTTAAGCATTAATTATCTGTTAATTTGTTCACAGTTAAGCATTAGTTAAGCACAAACACACTAGTAATTAATGACTAATTTAACATTTTAAGGTTCCAAATGATGTATTAGTTAATTACTAATAAACTAGTAATTCAAGATTAACTTGTTCACAATTATGCATCAGATAAGCATGAACACATACATAAACAATGATTAACTGAACATATAGTAAAATGGAATGGAATGGAATTTCTCTGGATTTACAAATCCTTGAGAACTTCTGAGATAACCAAAGTACTCAACTGCATGAAATATATAACACTGTGCAAGTGGTTTTTGGATATTTTATTACAAAATTCTTACATATTGTACCTTTAAACAATTGCAGAAATGTATTTGAGTTTAAAGTGTAGGCTTGCTTAACATTATGTAGACCTATTGTTGGAAACGAGCTGGCAGCAGAAATCACACAGAACCATATGAAATGTTATAATTTCATATAAAGTAAACGATTCAACTATTTAATAATGCAAATGAAAACATAAGGCAATTGGAATGACAATTAAAAACAACAATAATAATGAAATCAATGCTGCGATTTCAGTATTCATAAGTATTTGTACGTGTAGATGCTGTAAATATGTCAGTATTATTATTGGCTTATTCTGGTGAATAAACTTGAATATCACTCAATAAGTGCCATAATTAATGTGGATATAACTTTAACATTCGAACTGTAGAACCTGATGCATCAAATAGTCCTTATTACACTATTTTATATATAATTGCAAACCAGCAGTAATTAAACATAATTACTAGTTTATTATTTGGTTAACTTAATAGATGATAAATCACAGAAATATATTTACATCAATCCAAAAATTATTAAAATAATAATGGTTTATTAATTTGTAAATAATGGCTAACATGTATTTACTGTACATCCATTTATTTATTAATTACTAGCTTATTTTTGTTATTTATTTTTGCTTATTTATGTGATTTTAAACATTTAATAATTCTTAAATAATGGCTAATAAGCCCTTACTATATGTTCAGTTAATCATTGTTTATGTATGTGTTCATGCTTATCTGATGCATAATTGTGAACAAGTTAATCGTGAATTACTAGTTTATTAATAATTAACTAATACATCATTTGGGAACCTTAAAATGTTAAATTAGTCATTAATTACTAGTGTGTTTGTGCTTAACTAATGCATTATTCTGGACCCTTAAAATAAAGTGTTACCACAATTGTATTTTGGTTTTAGTCATTTTACATCAAGTACTTCAGGGTAATTTATTTCAGTTAGTTGCCAAAACAACTTTTCTAATGTGCATTTAATTTTAATTATTAGATTTTCTTTTAATGATTATTTTATTTAAGCTTTATTTTATTTTTTCTTTATTAACTGTGTATTTATTTTTATGAAAGAAAAAATGAAAAGAGGAAATGATATAAACGTTATTGTGTATTATTCTAGTTTATCTCATTTGAATCTGACAGCACTGTGTAAAGTTCTGGACAAAGACAACATTTTGTATTAAAAGCATCTTCTGACTATAATTGAATATAAATGACAGCAGAAATCAAATGAATATCTCTTGAGTGTCTCTCAGTGTTTCTGATTGAACTTTCAGTATTGATAAATCACACAGAGAATGACTGACAGTGATGAGAGGAAAATGTCTGATGTGTTTGATCAACAGGACGAGTGTCATAATTCATAATCATCTGTGTTTGGTTCACTCTTGATCATTATATGAACATCAGAATAACAGCATCTGTTGATTGTGTCTCATCAGCTCCTGTCATTCTGGATCCAAACACTGCATGTCCATCTCTCGTCGTGTCTGATGATCTGACCAGTGTGAGAAACAGCGGATATCAACCTGTTCCTGATAATCCAGAGAGATTTGACTGTCATCGCTGTGTTCTGGGTTCAGAGGGTTTTAACTCAGGAACACACTGCTGGGATGTGGAGGTTAAACAGAGTCCATGGTGGACTCTTGGAGTAACTACAGCATCAAACCAGAGGAAGGGACATGTTTTCTTTAACACTGGTGTCTGGTGTGTGGAGTATAATCAGTATGGACGTTATTTTAGTTCTGGTTTTCGTGTTAATCAGGATCTTGATCGTGTGAGAGTGAATCTGGACTATGACAGAGGAAGGGTGTCATTCTCTGATCCTGTAACTAACACACATCTACACACATTCACAACCACCTTCACTCACACACTACTGCCTTTCTTCTCTAATTATAGTCCTTATCCTCTGAGGATCTTAGCAATCAATAGTCAGTAATGGTTACTCCTGTAGGTCTGGATCTTCCTGCTTTCATCTTTCATCATCATACAATATTATGTTTCCAGCATGATTAGCATGTTGCTAGCATGTTGTTAACGTGATTCTAACATGTTTGGCCAGTTGCTAGCATGTTGTTAACGTGATTCTAGCATGATTAGCCAATTGCTAGCATGTTGTTAACGTGATTCTAACATGATTAGCCAGTTGCTAGCATGTTGTTAACGTGATTCTAACATGTTTGGCCAGTTGCTAGCATGTTGTTAACGTGATTCTAACATGTTTGGCCAGTTGCTAGCATGTTGTTAACGTGATTCTAGCATGATTAGCCAGTTGCTAGCATGTTGTTAACATGATTCTAACATGATTAGCCAGTTGCTAGCATGTTGTTAACGTGATTCTAACATGTTTGGCCAGTTGCTAGCATGTTGTTAACGTTATTCTAACATGATTAGCAAGTTGCTAACATGTTGTTAAATGTGATTCTAACATGATTAGCAAGTTGCTAGCATGTTGTTAACGTGATTCTAACACGATTAGCAAGTTGCTAGCATGTTGTTAGCATGATTCTAACACGATTAGCCAGTTGCTAGCATGTTGTTAGCATGATTCTAACATGATTAGCAAGTTGCTAGCATGCTAGTTGCTAGCATGTTGTTAACGTGATTCTAACATGATTAGCCAGTTGCTAGTATGTTGTTAACATGATTCAGTAGTATTATAAGACACTATGTCTCAAATTATGATTCATGACCCTGATTTATGGCTAGATTTATGGTCTGATTCATGGTACCTGTCAGCAATGATGGACAGGTTGACACGTGTCAAACAGGTGTAGGGTTAAAATATATGAAATAATTTATGGGGCTTCAGGGTTCTCTGTCACTCTGACAGGCATGTGACCAGGGGTCTGTTACCCCTTACTGACAGGAAGTGACGTGACGGTGGGGTGTGTAAAGCAAAAGATCTAAGAACAGACATTTAGGTTTGACTTTAATTAGATTTATAAGTGAATTTGCGATGTTTTATCTGACCAACCGATCCGCTGGTGTTTTATGGTTGTTCCTTTTTGATCACTTCAGTCTGGAAGAGTTTGGGTTGCCCTGATTGTGAAAAATGGCTGAGTTATTGTGTGTTGACACCTCAACAGAACAAGTTTTGTTTGATCAGTACGGTATCTGTTAATGCAAAGAGCCATCTATCAGCCCGTCTACATCCAGCCTGGATAAGGAGTTTGTCCTTAGGAGGATTGGTGTCTAGACATCAAAGTCCATAGCTTCTCTCCTTCCTGTTTTCTACCACAATATAGTTGGTGCCTGATATGTTTTTAATTTGTTTGTTAATGGGGATGTGCTTTGTTTGATGGTTAGAAGACATCCAAACACCATGTGTCCATGTCAGACCCCTAAACGGTTCAGTTCTGTCTGATCTATAGGCTAAATGTTGAAAATCAAGACTTCACAGTTTTGATTGCATATGCCAATGCTGAAATGCTTTTGCAATACTAATGCACAAATATTTTCCATGCCAATACCCAAAAACTGAAAAAGAATGAAAAAAAAAAAATCACCAAGACCATTACCCATCACACAATCTATATCCTTTTGAAAAGGTGTTGTGTTTGGGTATGTTCTTACTACATCATCTGTACGTGTGTACGCTAACACCTCTGTAGGATCAGTACAGCCTAATTTGTAAGCTAATAGTCTTAAGTAAAAATATTCAAACCATCACTATCCAAACCATCCTCCCTATCCATCACTTCTAACAGTCAAGGTTTTGGTCTAACTGACGATGGATGAGAGTATGCCAAATGTGCTAGTGTTAATGGCTTTACAACATCCATATCCTATAGATATGCACAGAATCATGCTTTAGACAAAGAATCAACAGTGCGGGTGATTCTGTGGAACATGGGTAACGTTTTTATAATGTACAAACTGTACCCTACCACCAATACTGTTGTCTTTAAATTTAACTTTTGTTTTGTTCTCTAATTTCTTTAAAAATAGCCCAATGACCAGCATTGTTTTTTTGTTTTGTTTTTTCAGATCATTAATGCACCCTAGTGCCTTTCTCACATGAGTGGAAAACACTTTGGACGTGTTTGTGACAAACACATTTTTAATTCACTTTTTTTTTTTATGTGTGACTGAACTTTTCTCATTTGACAGACCTACATTTCAATTTATTTACCCGAGGTGCTTAACAACCACAGGGGATACATGTTGTTTTCTAATGTTCATGGAACCTATATTGGCGTAAATTTTCTTACCTAGAGCACAAAACGTCTACATTTTGATAATGTTGTAGGTGTCAAGTCGTTTAAACGGTTTAAGGCTAAAAGATTAAAGCACCAACATCTGTGATTTAGAAATTGAAAGAGATATAACTATTATCATCATTTCCTTTTCACTCGAATAAACTGGTAATAAATTTTCTATGCAAGTGACACAAGTTCTCATACTATGTTTGTAAATAGCAATTGTAAAACCTTTTTTGGATGTCAACAGATTTTGTCAGGGATGTCTAGCATCTAAGAATCACAATGTCTTGTGAATGACATTTTTCTTACACCACTAGGTTTTAGTCATATTATCAAGATTTAGTTTGTTGGACCATTAATGTTTTCAGGTGAGGACAGCTCTTCGTGAAGTTGTCATCACAATACAAATACATTTAAATTAAGACATTAAGTAACAGTGTTTCTCTTTGAGATATTTCTTTTAGTGCAACTTTGTGTCTGTCCACGATGTGCAATCACATGAAGCATGAACATGAAAATGAAGTTTTGCTGTTTTACCCAACTGAAACAAATGAAACGATTGCACTGAAAGCTGCACATTCTTTAAAGTGTAAGCATGTTAAAGTTTCCACACTCTTGTAAAGAGTAAAGATTAGTTCATCCCAACCTTTTGTGCATTCAAGAGACCAAAACACCAAGAAGGAGAATATAGCAAGAAAATAAATGTTTATACAATCACATTTGGGAACTATGATGTTCCACACTTTTGTAAAGGTTATAGAAAAAAATAAAACATCTTTACTTAGGAATTAAATGTGCACAACAACTGACTAAAAGTCACTGAATTACGAAATGCAAAAGTATGTACGGAATTCGACAAAAGAGAATTTTAGCCGTAATGAGCACGTAAGACAGAAATCCTCTCTTCTGCTCTATTGTGAATTTGTGATTTGTAAATGCTATTTTCTATTAGAGATAATCGATGAGTCTGTTTCCATTTAGTTTTTTGAATAGTTTTCAGGTGATGAATTCTGTCTGATTTTGGTCAAACATGCAGTACATGTACACAGGAATTTATGAACAACTACAACATAAAAAAATAAAATGATAGTCCTTAGATGAGAGTGTGATTCTAAAAACTAAAAAGTGTGATATCCTTTTGGTAGTTTTTTCCAGTCCGGCTACCCAAGTCACAAAGACACATAAAAACCCCTACCTCAACTTGAAAATGGGGGTCTTGCTATTTTACCATACACACACACACACACACACACACACACACGCACACACGCACACACATACACATACACATACACATACACATACACATACACATATACACACACACACACACACACACACACACGCACACGCACGCGCACGCACACACACACACACACACACACACACACACACACACACACATACACACACACACACATACACACACACACACACACATACACACACACACACATACACACACATACACACACGCACACACTTTCTTTGGAACAGGGATAATTGTGGAGGGTTGTGTGAAGAGATCGTCAGAGCGGGTTTCGAATCTACAATAAAACTCATTCAGGTCTTCAGCAAGTCGTTGAGTCGCCTCAGTGCTTGGGGTGGTGTCCTGTAGTTTGTGATGGTTTTCAGGCCGTTCCACACTGAACTTGGATCATTTGAAGTGAACTGATCTTCTAATATTTTTGCATAGGTCCTTTTAGCCACTCAAATCTCTTTATTCAGTGTGTTCCTGGTTTACTTTTTGATTAAATAAATCCAGCCATGGTAAGAATAAGGAAAAACGGTAACACTTTACAATATTGTTCATTAGTTTACATTAGTTAACTACATTACTCACATGAACTAAGAATGAACAATACTTCTACAGCATTTATTCATCTTAAAGGAAAAGTTCACTTCCAGAACTTAAATTTAGAGAAAATGTACTCAACCCCTTGTCATCCAAGATGTTCATGTCTTTCTTTCTGTAGTTGTAACGACATGATGTTTTCTGAGTATAACATTTCAGGATTTCTATGATGTTTAATGAGGCTCAGAGGTGGTATGCGTGCAATCAAATTCATAAATTCATGTTGAGTTTAGTGTTTTAAATAAACATTTTGAATATAGAAACATTAAATGATTTAAATAACTGAAAAGAAACTTTTAAAATGAAACTAAAACTGCCAGTAGGTGGCGGTAATTCACTGATTTATTTACTGAATCATTCGTTCATTTGATTCCTTCAAAAGGATGATTCATTCAGGAATAAAGCAAGTGACTGTGTTTATGAATGGGTTATCGATTCATTGACTCACTAGATTGACTCCGGTATGGCCGACCACACGAACCTTCACACCGATTCCTCTCTCCCCTCATCCCTCAGCAACAAATTAGTCTTTTCATCCTTCATCCTTCACCGTTAACTTCTCTCACACACTGCAAAGCAGGACACGTTCATCTGTGGAGTTTGGAGATAATATGTCACAGTTTACTTTATATTGCTATCCCTACTTACATACATGATCTATAGTGTGCTGCACCCTGGGTCTGAATAATTTTTGGTTTTAAAATGTTAAAATCTGAGATGATAAAAAGCTAAATTATTATTAAAAAAAATGTTTTAAAATGCCTGGTTTCCTTGAATAAAGTGATTTTTGTGGGATTGCAAGCAAGTAAACTAATGTTGTAATCCTGCTCTCACAGTCAGATATCAGACGGGTCGAACATGAAGCCCTGGCACCAGTATGTCAATCAGCAATTGAGGAATCACCTAGTGCACAAGCTGTAACTTTGAGAGCTCATCAGGTTTCAATATCATGATTTGACAAAAGAAAATGTCACTATATGACACTATAATCTCTACAGAGTTCAAGCCATATTCCCAAACCCAGACGCTGCAGTGCTGGAGGACGGACTCATGGAGAACTTGGTCGCTTATGCGCATGAGGTGGAGGGGGACATGTATGAGTCTGCCAACAGCAGGGTAAAGCACCTAAACTTACATGCAACATTCAATTTACCTTCATGATGGTGTTTTGTGACTGTAAGAAGGCTCCAAGTGGCTCACGTTCAGTCTTCTAGCGATTTGCATCAATTCACAAATTTCAAAAATTGATTTTCTAGTTAATAAAAAATATAATGTCGTCAGAACAAAACAGCAACAGCATTGGAGGAGGAAAAACAAATACATGCTCCCCATTTTCAGCGAGGGCAAGAGTTTGGAAAACTATTATAGTAATTACTGATCTTTAGTTATTATGGGAAGTAGGGATGTGCCCGAATAGTGAATCCATATTAGGACAGACACAGTAAACAAACAAAGCCTTCACTCCCCACGTGCATCAATGAGCCTTGTCCGTTCATGACCCTGTCACCAGTTCACCGCTGTTCCTTCCTTGGACCAGTTTTGTTAGATACTGACCACTGCAGACCAGTTTTGGAGATGCTCTGACCCAGTCGTCTAGCCATCACAATTTGGCCCTTGGCAAACTCACTTAAATCTTTACACTTGTCCATTTTTCCTGCTTCTAACACATCAACTTTGAGGACAAAATGTTCACTTGCTGCCTAATATATCTCACCCACTAACAGATGAAGATGATGAAGAGATAATCAGTGTTATTTTCTTATAATCTCTCTTAATGTCATGCCTGATCGGTGTATATTATACAATAAATGCATTTAAAAATATATTAGCAAATGTAATATAGGACAACACTCTCATGAAGTAAATCCGTTATTTTGTTTTATTATACTAGTCAATGAATATTAAAATGAATGTACTTCTTTACTGCCGGATTAAAATATTTAAAATGCACATTTAAGTTACACTTAGATATTACAATGATTATTGTATCATTTATTGCCCTGAAACAAAACCAAAGTTACAAAAATAGTATCTTATTTTAGACTCCGTAAAGTGAATAACTTAAAAGCTGTAATTAACAGTAATATTATGAATAAAAATATTAATAATAATAAATAGCACCTGTGGTTTGTGTAGTCTGGAGGATGTTTGTTTTACATGTGGCTCCTTTGTCCTTCATGTCTGTAAGCTCTGTCGACTGACACTGTAAACCTTTTTTTACAAGTAAAATAATATCACAGATGTTGTCTTTGTTGTATTATGCTCATTTGACAATAAACATTTTAATAGGTCTTTAAAAACTGAGCAAACACAAAACACAGTCCATATTAGGATACGTATTAATGATCATACAATACCTGATGTTAAACTGAACTAATTGTGACCCATCTTCAGCTGAAGGCTGTCTGTCAGTGCAGTTACATTGTTTGACCAATAGATGGCGACAAGAGACTGTCTTTATGAACGGATCATCACTTAACAAAAAAATAACAAAAACACTTAAAACACAATTCATTCATGTAATAAAGGTATAATATACTTGAAAAAAATAAAGTATAAGATCAGAATATGGATTTGTTTTTGATAACTGTTATTTTAACATTACAATGAATTTAGAGTTCAAATCATATTTTAAAATTACTCTGTCATGCTGTTTAGAAATTGTTTTCCCCGATGAAGAGGAGAATGCTGGGTTTTCTCTATTAGGTACCAGTTATTTTATTACATATACATGTACAGTATGGATCATTGTATGTTTTACAGGGTTTCAAAGACAGTTAAACAAACACTACTCTGTATTAAGATATTTATTCAGCTTTATTAAAATGAAAAATAATGTCTGAGAATAACACTACACTGTTTTCTCCACTTAACATCGTGGTATTAACTATGTACAGACAGTGTATTCATTTAATGTTTGTTTTTCACATTTAGTTAATTATAATAGATATAAATTCTCCAGATATAGTTGTGGATATAAAACATCAGTATCACAGTCTTCACTTGTTTCTGTGTTTTTGCTGTCTGTAATTTTGGTGAATCTCTATTGAACAGATTGTCTGACAGATACTACTGGAGATTCACTGTTGACATTTGACTGTTTCTCCAACAGGACGAGACACTGATCGTGTAAAACAGCTCACGGGAGAAGATTAACCAAAAGGTAATTGTATTTTAAAAGGCATATCACTCGCTACGACTGCCAATAATGAATTAAATAAACACTATAAACAACTATGTACGTCTGTGTTTCAGAGGATTTCAAAAATAGACAGAAGCAGAATCACGACAAACAGGTCAAAGCTGTAAATATATGCTTTTATACTGCATTTATATACATATTTATGTTTTAAACCATGAAGGTGAGCCAATGGATATTACACAAGCAAAGCAAAACTTCGCAATATGTTAAAGTGAAAGTAAAAACAGCGTTTTCAGCATCTGACGTGCACATTCTCTCAGAGACAATAATAGACGAATATACTTCATATCATATGCTGATATTAATTTACTTAATATTTACTTAATTTACCCTAATATTTCTCTTGTGCGCCTAACATAGTAGGGAAAAATAAAAAAAACGTAGCCTATTTTGGGTAGGCTTAAAGTCCCCCTGAAATCAAAATTAAAGTTTTTTGGCTTTTAGTATGACTATTAGCCTTAAGATTATCTATAAGCCAGTGTGCTTCAAAACAACGACAAAATTCGCGTTTACAAGATATGAGCATTCAAAACTTACAGTCTGATATCACCGTGCACTTCAGTTTCTCATCAAACGTTCTGACCAATCAAATGCTTTCTAGAGTCCGTATTGTCCCGCCCCCTACACAGAGACGCAAAACCAAGGGGCAACCTCCCGCTCTCTCTATTGAAACCAACACGGAAGTGACTTAAACTGCAATTCATCGACTGGCCGCTAGAGACTGGCTGCAGAAGGGAGTCAGTCCCATTGACTCCCCATGTTAAAATGCCCAACTTCACAGCAGAAAAAAGTATGTTTACAGCCTGGTTCAAAAAATGGTTTTGGTCTATATAGCTAGTTTTGCCCTTCATGTCAACTGTGAGGGGGGTGAATTTTTTTATAACTCATCCGTTTAAGTTATATTAAGCCTTAAAGTTCTGTATAATTAAGGGCGTGGTCACTTGAGTGACAGGGGGATTGCCGCTGCTGTCACCACTGTCGCGCTAGGCGGGCGTGGTTTCAGCAACAAGCTCCACCCACTTCCCGCCTTTTTGCCCATTTTTGATTATCCGGGAGTGACGCGCGGTGACGCGATTCCAAGATGGCGACGGCCGACTCCCGCCCACTTTAGGCTTCAAAATAGCGCTTCAGAATCCTTCGGGTGACGTCACGGACACTACGTCCATATTTTTTACAGTCTATGCGCAAAACACGAAGCAGATCATATGCTCATATCTGCGATCAGCATGTATTAAACTACACAGCCTCAGCATGATTATGATTACTATTTTGTTTTAGCAAGAGTTTCATATTGAATCTGTGGGGTAATTTATTAGTCTGTGGCTGTCATAAACTACAAACGCGGCTTTACCGAGCTTAACGGCTCTGGCCCGAACAGATCTAAATGGAACGCTATTGGCTATTCAAAATAAGTGGGCGGGGCTGGGCGATATGTTTTTGTTTCAGTTAAAAGCACGTCACCACATAGAATAGCCCTGCATGTTTCAAGGCACTTCAGTGGACCCTTAAGGGTTGTTTTTGAAAGTCGGTGTTTAAAATAAAGCTCTTAATTTACATTGATAACTGCAGTATTATTAGGGATTAAGAAAGTCTTTATTATGATTTCATTTTGTCTTAAATGTGGGGACTAAAAGGCAAGAATTGCGATGAAACTATATAAGGCTATCAATTGACCTTATGCACGGCAAGCCAACTCAGTCATTTCCGGTCAACTGTACTGTGCCGTAGTATGAGCGTACTTTGTTCGTTTTCTCTACATAATACATTCACAATGGAAGAAAAGTGTTGTTTGTCTAAGAGGACCAAACGTCCATATATACCGTTTCAAGAATGACAAATGCCAGTTTAAAAAAAATCGTGAGTAAATCGGCTAAATATGCGCGAGTCATTGCTAGTAATAACCGGACAAACATCTGACAATCTGATGTAAAAAAAAAAAAGAGCTTAAATGATTAAATACAGAGTAACAAAACTACAGCTGTAACAAGTATGTGCTGGTTAAATATAGGCTATTTAATAGATTTTAAAGTTCAAGATAAAACTTGAAAGATAAAAAGATTACTAAAAAGTAGGGGTGGGCATAGATTAATTTTTTTAATCTAGATTAATCTATATTAAATCTTGGAATTAATCTAGATTAATCTAGATTAAAATGGCTAATTTGAATTCTGCTGAAGGCATTTTCAGAATATGTGTGCTAACCAAATAATGACTAAAAGTAAGTCTTCGAGAACGGGCCAGGTGGCGCATTAGACCAGGCGCTCGTCTCCTGTTTCCAAAATGCATCACAAACTGCTTGACAATTGCATTCACAACATAATTACCTATACAAACTTGTGTAACCAAGTACTTCTGCGCAAAAGGCTGCACGACGTGCGCGTTGCCGTTAAATACACAGACGCGCACGGGCATGGATTTCTGCGTGCATAGTCTTCCATTAAACTGCGTTGCTTTTAGAAGCGTCAATTCAGTTGTTGCATGTAGTTTAATGTCTTTATTTCGGGATTATCAAAGTAAATTATAACTCACGTGCCCCAGTAAAAAGGGTCTAGCAACGCACCTGCCCTGAAGCGGCTTCATAACTGCATCCATGTTTGCACGTCTCATTTGATGTGGTAATTTCACAGAAGTTGAAGACTTGTTCTCGCCCCCTACAGTACTATTCCACTAGGTATACATCATCCGCGCTGAAAATCAAGGTGAAAGTCATCATATCTTGCGTAGTTTAGACCCAATTTAAACCCAACTTTAAGAATAGATTAACGACGATATTTTTTTTATCGCCCGATAAGAGTCTCACGTTAACGCAGCACGTTAACGCTGATAACGGCCCACCACTACTAAAAAGATTAAATTTTTAAAAGATTCGATTTTATAAAGTATCTCAAATTCCTATTGATTCACATTGAGTGCATTATTTAATTATTATCCCATAAATATTTAATATATTTGTAGTTAACTATATTAGTATTTAAATAATTCACCCTTATAGGCTGTTTGTGTGTGAGCTTAATGACTTTCTGCACTTGCTATACTACTTAAGGGCGGTAAAAGTACTACAATTTATTATACTAGTAATTTTATAATAAATCGAAAAGCAAGACGTCTTGAAAATAGAGGGAGTTTGAAAGGCAGTAATAATAAATAATCCTCTGCTTCCATCTATTGGTTATATGCGGTAATTCCACATTATTTTAGCCAAAAAAGACGTTTTTTGTGAAAAGTCTTTTTTTTCCAATTTTATGAATGAAAAGTGAGTCCTTGAAGTACATTTTATTTCACAGCTGTAGAGTTAGAAAATAATAAAGGCTATAAAATATTGCAAGATTTTAAAAATGTGTTCATGACTATGAAGGCAAGTTAGTGATTATCAAAAATATGATGTAGATGTCCTTGAAGAGAAATATTATATAATATTATATACTAGCTAGCTAACGTTAGCATAAACACATTATGATGGTGTTTAGCTGTCAGCATTTAAATGTACAACTATGCAGATAGGGAGAGTACGGGATTACCAGGCTCTGAATTTAAATTATTTAGCTATTTAAATTATGTTGTTAAATAATATGAATCTAAATGTTCATGCCGCTAACATTGTTTATAATGTTGCAATTATATTTTTTCTCAGTTTCTGATAAGAACGAGGCAGTAGATGAGTCTCACGAGTGTCCACCTAATATATAACACATATAAAATGAGCTTCAGCGGAAGTTTATGAGCTGGCTTATCTTTATGCGGAAGAACTCTCCCTGCATAATGTCAATTGAATAAATATGAGCGCTGCACGTTTCAAAGTCAGCTGCGGCGCTGCTTAAATCCTATAAAATCCTATACTATTCAACATAATGATTAAAGATGTGTTTATAGGTATTCATCCAGGAATATCAACAGCACTGTATGCTGATGATGGAGCAATGTGGAAGAGAGGGAGAAATGTTAAATATATTGTGTCTAAAATCCAAGAAGCAATAGAGAGTGTAGAGAAATGATCATTTGATTGGGGATTTAGATTTTCTATATCCAAAACTTGTTGTCAATGTTTCACACACACACAAAAAAGGATAGCAGAAAATATTACACTTTATTTATATAAACAGTCCTTAGAAAGGGTAACAAAATTTAAGTATTTAGGTTTATGGTTTGATTCTAAATTAACTTGGAAAATTCATATTGAATTCATTGAAAAGAAATGCAATAAAGTTCTCAATCTAATGAGATGTAGCCTATAGTAGGTCAAGAATGGGGGGCAAATGAACAATCAATGATCATGTTATATTGTGCACTTCTAAGATCTGTTATAGATTATGGATGTATTATATATGGGTCTGCATCAGCTAGTATGCTTAAAGGGTTAGTTCGCCCATTTAAGACATGAAGTTGTATGCAATCCTTCACTATAGTGTATACACACTGACCCACTCTGTGGTCACCTCCCTGGTCAGAGTTCTGGCCGCTGGAAGTTTTTCAAGAAAGTAGTCACGGTTAGTTTCCGGGGCCTCAAAACTGTGCGTTTTACATGAAAAAAATATATGCGTTTCAAAGCTTGATTAATTTACAACACAAAAACACTCCAGACAAAAATCATGCCTCAGTTTTAATCGGCACTATTTTTCCTTTTTCCATCTCTATCAATCCGCGCTGCTGTCAACGTCAACAGTTCGCACGTTCCGATCAGCTGTAGCAGTGTTTACACACTCGAAAGACAACAACGTAAAAAGTCAACAATGGTGCGTACTTGTAAATTCCCAGGTTGTGACCACAAGAATGTGCCGGGATCACCGGTCAGATTCCATCGTTTTCCTGTTTCGGATGTAGCTATATGAGACAGCTTTGGCTGGTTGCCATCGGCTACTCTGTGGGAGCTAAAATATCCAGTATCAAGGATTTTCCGAGGAGCAGTGTTGCCAGATTGGGCGGGTTTCCGCCCAATTGGGCTTCTTTTGATCGGCTTGGACCGGAGAATAACGCATTGGGCGGGTAGACAAAATTTGGGCTGCCCAATCAGCAGTTTTTTTCTTCGCTTTTATCATTAGTCATGTTATTTTAGTACGTTCGAGCTCAAAGTATCACAGTAATATAATGTGTAGTGCAGTCATCAACTCATTTTTGCTTAACGTAACCCTTACTGGTTTAGTTTAACAGAGACCTGTCAATCAATTTACGTCTTTTACGTTAGTGAGATGTGATGACTTGTGAGTGACGGGGTTTTACATTTCATTTGTTTCTCATCACTTTATTGTGCACTTTTTGCACAGAAATTAGCATATTTTTTTTTACTGTGGACATTGAAAATGAAGCATGCGTTTTTCCAAGGGTTAAAGTCATTTGTTAATTTCCAATTTGAAAAGATTTCTGGACATTTTACGCATATTTTCGGACTGTTTTGATCCATATTCCTGTGAAATTGAGTTATCTTTATTTTTTGTCATTATTCTTTTTTTTAAAGAGATAAAAATGGTCCTTGTCAGTCAACCTAGACATTGCAATAAAATTCTCATTTATTTGGCAGTTCAAATTTGGGCTGGTTTTTGTTGAAGTGGGCGGGTTTTGGTGAGCTTTTGGGCTGGAAATCGTCAACCCTGATCTGGCAACACTGCTTAGGAGGAGGAGAGGGGAGAGATTTTCGTGCAGTGCTCACGTCACTTCAGTGAAGTGATTCAAGGAGGAAAAAAAGAGTTCTGCTTTACCAGTACCACGGGTAAGCTCTATTTACTAACTTTATGTCGCATACGACAGGTTTATTTTGAAGCTAACGTTAAACTGTCATGGCAGTGTAGATTAGTGTACAATGTTTTATATTTATTTTATAGTTATATTAGTTTTTTTTTTAGGTAACGCAATAGTCCCAGTCAGCAAATTTCCTCTGGGCCGGATCCAGCCCATACCAACAGCTAACGTGTGGCGCAGATAAGTTTTGGTTCCCCGGCCCCAAAACTGGTCCACATCTTTTTACCCAGAACCGAACCAAAACAGTGTCATAACCCAACCTAAAATGAGCCAAATCATGCAAACAGATGTGGCTGATATATGGATCTTATATGGTATTCTTGTATGGCTGAGTTCTGTACAGTGTTGCCAACTTTTTTCAATGGAAAGTAGCTATACCCCGCTTGAAAAGTCGCCAAATGACGTCATACACTCTTTAGCATATTCATGACGTCAGTACGTCGTATTGTCTTGCGTCTATGTGCTCACATACTGCTATTTGATACAGCCAAATTCAATAAAACTGTTTTCATTTATATATTTCATAGATATATTGATATATTTTACGGTTTCTTTTGTCAGACAACGGGGTAAATATGAAATAGTGACTGAAACGCAGCCCATTATGACTACAAAACCAGCTCTCGAAGATTATAGCCTATCTACACTAAAAACGTGATTCATAATCACGGCATTGTCTAAAAAAAATCAAATACACATACGATTAAGACAATGGCTGTGCTGTGATTTCGGGCTATACTTGCATGTAAAATAGAGCTATAAGCATCAGAATATATTTTTTTTATCTGAAAATGCTGCTTCTCTGCCGCTCACTGAACAGTGCAGACGCCAGAGAGAGAGAGGGAGAGCGCGCGCGCTGGGAAAGCACGACTTCACGCTCGCAGTACCAGAGAGTCTCATAAGCTAAATAAGGTTTTTCCAAGAAGACGCTAGATTTGTCGCTAGGCGCTTTTTTGGAAAAAAAAAAAAAAAAAAAAAAAAAAAAAAAAAAGTCGCTAAGGGGGTCTGAAAAGTCGCTAAATATAGCGACAAAGTCGCCAATTTGGCAACACTGGTTCTGTAAAGGGTTATGGCCCGTTGTTCTGAAATATTCGGTGCCTGAGATTTTCTGTGACACTGGGCGGGGCTAACATGAATATTCATTAGTTTCGTCTTAAAGTTGCACTCAAATCTTAGTGCTCCTGATTTAAAAAAAATACAGTTTTCTATAACATAATTTAATTTCAGTTTCGAGCTAATATATATACATATTTATTGTGCACAGACATGTATTAATTACATAAGAAATCCAGGTCCATATGTATTGTTAGAATATGCACCATATAGGCTAATCAAGCCCACAACTCTCGTCTTTTTGTCATTTACCCTACTTCGGTTTTACATTTGAGTGCGTTTTAAATGGCTTGATTTGATTTGAGTTGTACAGAATAAACTTATGCATTTGATTTGTCATAATAAAGTTTGATTTGTGATCATGTACAACATTCCTTATTATTGCTGGTTCAGCTGTTAAATAAATTAAGATATTTTACTTGCTGATTTTTTTACTTTATTCACAGAGGGAACTTAACTAAAATGTATCATGGGCTATATTAATTTGCACTTTAGTTTGCATTTAATACAATCAAGAAAACAAATGATTAG
>NC_133361.1:12614901-12676462 GCF_049309525.1 Garra rufa
GTAAAAACAGGTGAAACATATTTATAGTGTTGAGAAAGTTGCTGAAGTAGTGGTTTGAGATTAACCAATTCAGATTTAGATCATTCACAAACAAAATGTTATTCACCACAGTAGCTACAACTATCACAGCTATATAGCAATTATAAAGGTAAATGAATTTACCTTTGTTCAAATAGAGAATGTCCACCTTTTAACTGAATTGGTATTTTCATTGATTTGTCACTTTTAATGGACAAACCACTGGGATCAGGAAAATGTCTTGCCTTAATCCTGGGGAATAAAATAAATAAACAAACAAACAGTCTCACCATACTTTTTTTTGGCATAAAACAGGAAAAATTTAATGTAAGTTACACTGTATTTACCTTTGATCAGATGTAAAATCTCCATCCTTTAACTGAATTGGTATTTTCATTGATTTGTCACTTTTCAGGGACCAGACACTGGGATCAGGGGAATGCGATCGTTCTTCAGAACTGAAAAAAACAACAACATCTTACCATAAAACATAATTATTTTCTAGCAAACATCTTAGCATCAATTATCACATCACGTATTTTCATTGATTTGTCACACTTCATGGATGAAACACTGTGGACAGGTGAATGAGATCTCTCTTGCTGAACGCTGTCAAATACAACACAATCCATCTTCATAGATCTAAACAAATCAACATCACTTCCACTCAAATTACATCAAGATTGTCAATGCTGTTTGTAATACATTGTAATTAGCTAAGTATATAGGCTAACAAACAGCATGATTTAATCTCCAACTTTAAACTGAGTTGGTTGTGATAATCTGTCATTCTGTGTTTGCGGTTTCCTATACAGATTTATTCTGAAGTCATGAATCTGTCTTATTGAAAAAAAAAAGTCTTTATGAAAGAGAATGAGGAAGAAAACGAACAAAGGACAAAAATAAAACCTGAAGCTGGTTAGACTGGTTCATGAGAAGTCGGTAAAGTACCTTCCTGGTTCAGCTGTAATTCAGGTTAAGGCTTTGGCAGTCTCTAAATAAACATAAATACACACATTTTGTGATCATAGTGCTTTTTATGACATTTAAACTCCCCAATATATATTCTGCAAATAATAAACTATAACTGGCTTCAGATTAGATAGTGCCTAATGTTTTTAAAGTCCTTAAGGTCATTACAAACTGCGCACACGTTTACATGTCCGTCCGTCCGTCCGTCATTAATAATAATAATAATAATAATAATAATAATAATAATAATAATAATAATAATAATAATAATAATAATAATAATAATAATAATATCTGCGTTGCCGTAGCAAGCATTTTGATAAGAAAGGAGGACGAATACGAAAAAAAGCGCATTCGAAAATTTCGGAGTGTGCGATGACATATTTAGTCTTGAACTCAAAATGATTTATCATGCCTAGTGTCTTATGTCATTATTCCTCTTACCATCTCTTCCTGAAACAACTGAATGCTGGTGTTTTCGGTTTTCTCACTGCAGACCTGCTGTGTGAAGGCGGAGCGAAATCTTTGAGGAAAAAGAGCGCTTTTCTGTAAAATAATACTGTAAAGTTTGGATGATAACCACTGCTATAAAACATTAAAACCAATATGTTGTTTGGAATTTGATATTGGTAGATGAGTTCATCTATTTGCTTTTTTATTTATTTATTTATTTATTTTTTGAATTTGAATTTGAAAACTGAGTCGCTATACTTTATTAATATTAGCCTAATGTTAATGACTTACAAAATGTGCACGTTTGAGAATTTCATTCAGAAATACATATTTTATAACAATATACAATTCTGTTCAAAGTTTGGGGTCAGTATTTGTACTTTTTTACTTTGTTTTAAAGAAATGAACACTTTTATTCAGCAAAGATGGTAAACGTGTAGTTTTGAATAAACGCTGTTCTTTGTAACCTTTTGTAACTCTTTGATCCAGTCCAGCGAGTGGCGCTAAAACACATACGTGTTTGTTTGCTAAACTTTAAACCTCAGAAGAAGAAGGTTTGTTTTCACTGTAGAAATGTTCTGTTACCTCCAGTCAAAAATACCTGTAATATTCTCATCCTCATAGTCGCGACTGATTTTTACAAGCAAGCAGGAATATCTGGAGGAGTATCAGCTGAACTGAGATCTGTGAAGATGGTGTTT
The DNA here is from genome assembly GCF_049309525.1 of Garra rufa. Lineage (NCBI taxonomy): Eukaryota > Metazoa > Chordata > Actinopteri > Cypriniformes > Cyprinidae > Garra > Garra rufa. The sequence continues at coordinate 12,617,046 of NC_133361.1, forward strand.
GTTAAAGAGGAGACTGAGGAAGACATGCATGAACCAGAATCATGGAGAATAAAACAGGAGAAACAAGAAGGTTGGTCTTTATTATTGAGGGAATACCCAGGGATACTTATCAGGGAAATCACATTGGACTATTTAAACCATTCGCGGGCCCTTATGTTTGAAACAGCTTCACAAACAGTAAGCTGCATTTCTGTGTTGCAAACATTAAAGAATAGCGAAAGTTTATAGTCCGGATATAGCCGCGATCAAAATGACTTATTAAACTAATGTTACGCTTAAAATAAAGATTGCATTTGTCATATTATGCCAGTAGGCGGCGACCATTCACTGTTAAATGTATTTGATGAATGAATCCTTCACGCAAAGAGAGTGATTTATAGCATGTTAGACATTTATAATAGACTCATGTATAACAATAAAACAGTTTGTCAGAAACTAGTAAATTACCGTACATATTATTTAGTTTGGTTCTGTGATGTTTTTTTTTTTTTTTTTTTTTTCAGAATCGGGTGTGAACCGTGATCTTTATTCTAAAAAAGAAATAAAAATCAGTTTTCCAGAGTCATAGCTTAAAAATACATAATATATCTGGGATCTAACTAATACTATTAGTATTGTTTCTAATATTAAAGTGTACGGACTAGGATGTAAAATATACAATCTTATAGACTTGTAGTACATTAACAACGATTTGGTACAATAGTAATGCTACTTATATTATTATTATTATTATTAATATTAATATATTCTGTACCTCCAAATAAACAAATAAACACAGGCATACAGGTCCTTGCCAAAAATAAAATTGCAGTTTGGTTTTTAAACAAGTACTTAATATAGCAATGAAGTCAGATCTACTCCGAACCATCCCTTTAAGTGTAACTTTTATTCAATTAAATAATTGTAATATATAGTTCAGTTCTATTTAGTAATTATTTTGAGGAGTTTTTTTTTTTTGTACTAAATAATATGTGCAATAATGATCCTGACCATTTAAAAGATAACATTCTCTTATGTAGTATTTATATTACAGTTATTGTAATATTTAAGGTTAAATACATCTGCATGTGTATTTGGTCATGGTCAAACACTCTTTTTTTATATGTTTCGATTTAACAATTTAATGTTAAATAAAAAAAGTAATTTATTTATTTATTCTACAATTTTATGATATTCAAACATACAACATAAGTGAATATCATAAAAGGGAAGCAAAAATGGCATTTAACATAACAGAAAAGATCAAAATAGTGTTTAAAAAACACAAGGTAACGAATTGCATTCAGCATACATTATCGTGTTTCTTGAATGCAGTCTTTACTGAAACTCAATGACATGTGATTTCAGCTCAGTAATCCACCAAAACACAAGCATATGTCAAAATCTTGCCTTGCACACGTTTTACAGCGATTGGTTGTCGTCCGGCATTTTGTGCTCGAGATTTGCTTAAAGTTGAGGAATGGCCAACATTTTTCGCTCTCAACGCTTTCTCCATGCTGCTTTCAATTCCATAATGCACCATGCGAGTGTTGAAGCTCAACATCCATATTTAAAATAATCTTGTTGGTTAATATTTACTAATTGGTTAAGCAGCATCGGCTGTCGGTTATGAAAAATAACCGAAATGAACAACCCTATCCTAAATTGATTTTCATCATTTCATTGTTTTCATTTCAGGCCTGATGAAAGTGAAAGAGGAAAGACAAGACTTGAATGAAGTGGAGGAGACACATCAGGATCAGAATGATGCTGGTGAACAATCAGTGAGTTGCTCCAAAACTGAGAAGAGTTACTCACAAAGCAACCCTGAAATAGCAGAAGTCGAAAGGCCTTTCAGCTGCTCTCAGTGTGGAAACACTTTCAAACAGAAAAGAAGCCTTATGTACCACACATTGGTTCATGCTGGAATAAAACCTTTCAGCTGCTCTGAGTGTGGAAAGAGTTTTACACAGAAAAAACAACTTAACGATCATGTGCGTATTCACGCTTCGGAAAAGCCTTTCAGCTGCTCTGAGTGTGGAAGCGCTTTCACACGTAGAGCAGGCCTTAAAAACCACATGATAATTCATAGCGGGAAAAATCCTTTCAGCTGCTCTGAATGTGGAAACACTTTCAAACAGAAAAGAAGTCTTATGTACCACATGTTAGTTCATGCTGGAATAAAGCCTTTCACCTGCTCTGAGTGTGGAAAGAGTTTCACACAGAAAAAACAACTCACCGAACATGTTCGAATTCACGCTTCAGAAAAGCCTTTCACCTGCTCTGAGTGTGGAAGCACTTTCACGCGTAAAGCAAGTCTCAACAATCACATGATCATTCATAGTGGAGAAAAGCCTTTCAGTTGCTCTGAATGTGGAAACACTTTCACACGTAAAGGAAGCCTGAAGAATCACATGCTGATTCACAATGGGATAAAGCCTTTCGTCTGCTCTCAGTGTGGAAAGAGTTTTATTCAGAAAGGACACCTTAAGGTTCATTTGATAACTCACTCTTCGGAAAAGCCTTTCAGCTGCTCTCAGTGTGGAAACGCTTTCAGTCGTAAAGAATGCCTCAAGATTCACATGTTAGTTCATACTGGGAAAAAGCCTTTTACTTGCTCTCAGTGTGGAATCAGTTTCACCTATAAACAAGGATTTAATAGTCACATGAGAATTCACGCTGAAGCGACGTCATCTGTGTCAGAAGAACTTTAAATGGAAAGCTGGATCCAGAGTTCATCTTCATCGCTCTCATTCTGCCGCGAGGAAATTGATCTGATCTGGACAGAGATTTCCAAGGGCTGACTCTTTGAAAAGACAGCAGAAAATAATGCTTGAGAGAGTGGCTGTGAGTTTGGGAAGAGCTTTAATACAGACGAGTACTTGATACAGAAGATATGGCAGCAACTGTTGACTGAAATACAGTGAAGTGACATTTAGGTCCATATTTAAAAGTACAATTTCTCTCAGAATCTTGACTTTATTCCTGAGGTAAACAGACATTAAGTTGGTTCTAACCATAGACTGTAAAAAATATGGACGTAGTATCCGTGACGTCACCCATAGGATTCTGAAGCGCTAATTTGAAGCTCATAGTGGGCGGGATTCGGCCGTCCCCATCTTGGAATCGCGTCATCGCGCGTCATTCGCGGATAATCAAAAATGGGCAAAAAGGCGGGATGTGGGTGGAGCTGGTTGCTGAAACCACGCCCGCCTAGAGTGACAGTGGTGACAGCAGCGTCAATCCCCCTGTCACTCAAGTGGCCACACCCTTAATTATGCTGAACTTTAAGGCATAATGTAACTTAAACCGATGAGTTATAAAACAATTCACCCCCCTCACAGTTGACATGAAGGGCAAAACTTGCTATATAGACCAAAACCATTTTTTGAACCAGGCTGTAAACATACTTTTTTCTGCTGTAAAGTTGGGCATTTTAACATGGAGTGTCAATGGGATTGACTCCCTTTTGCAGCCAGCCTCAAGCGGCCAGTCGATGAATTGCAGTTTCAGTCACTTCCGTGTTGGTTTCACGAGGGAGACCGGAAGGTTGCCCCTTGGTTCTAACTCATTTTTAGACCTCAGCTGTAAGGTGGAGAAAGTGGAGAACAATATTTAATTGAGTTAACTTGTACAATTTTAATGTTTCAAATTGGTCTTGTGTCCCTTTGTTTGCCTCAGTGTTTTGTCAAATACTTTAACCCTTAAATGCATACCTTGGGTCTTTACCGACGCGGGACGTCATTTACTACCCTCTCCCTCCTTCATCTTTTCATGTTTGACATCAGCTTTCTGACTATTCCTCGATGTATTTATTACAAACAATAAAACAAGAAAAAATAATAAAATATAAAAGAATGTCTGTTTTCTGATCATTTTTTGTAGAAAGTGTATAGGGTCGCTAGAGACCCGAGGTGTGTAATAGTGTAAGTGAATTTTCCATGCGCGGAAATATGTAAATACTAAATACATGCAATTCAAAGCACTGTTTAATGGACAACATTGACGTTATGTTCCACTCATAATTATCGCAGGCATAAAACTAAATATTATCATCAACAAGAATTGAATTGATTTGAATGGCTTTACTGCAGAGCAATTACATACAATAAAATATAAATGCCACTGTCATTTGATGGTGGATGTGGTGAATAAGCTGCCACCAATCAAAATAATGATTTTGTCATTGAAAATGATTGTTTTGAGAATATGGTTGAGATCGCGAATATGAGCCAGATGCTGAATGTACTGTGGAAGTGAGCTCTGAGGATGAATCTGAGGATGAGAATCGTAAAACAGCTGCTCAAATTGAACCCGTCCAAGTTTCAAAAGGTAACGAAATATGCTTTATTTCATTTATATAAAATAAATAATATTTATTTATTTTTTATCAGCATCCGTGCTGGATATATGGGTCTGGGTCGTTAAAGAACCAAACATGTAATAATGATTGGCAAAACAGTCATGCATTTAAGAGTTAATAAAAAGTTAACTGTTATAAAATGGCTTCATTTCTCTTATTGCATAATTCCATAAAACATTTTTTTTTTTTTTATATTAAAGCCATAGATGATATCCACCTTTTTCTTTCAGTAAGGGTGTGCACGGATGTGGCTTCCGGTCTCATCCGCGTCCAGCTATTTTTAGCTGTACAAAATGGCTCGTTTTGCTGCTTGATGTTGCAGACTTATGCGTCTTACCATTTTATTTTAATGTAATATCTTAATTATGAATACATTGGTTTTGTAGTGCAATCAGTTTTACTGTAGTGCAATCAGTTTAACAGTTTTGTTATATTGATAATGATGCATGCACACAGGTAGACTATATGAGTATTTTCTTTATTATATGTTTCCGTATGATTTTGTATCTCGCTAGGGTAAATGTGGGCCGCATTTAACCTAGATGTCAGCCTCAACTGGCCTAGATCTGGGCCACATCTCTGAAATGGCATGGGGGCCAGAAGTGGTTCATGCCATTTCCTCAAATGTGGTCTAAAACTGGGCCGGCTGTCATTTGCTAACTGGGTTACCTGGAAGATACAGACTTGTTATTTCTCTTTTCTGTTACACTGACTATCATGTCTTGACAAAAAGCAATTAAGAATCAGTGATCAGTTAGGACTGAAGAGGAACACTTTACAGAAGGATTTTTGAGAAATTTGTTTCTGAACAGATCTTTGCGATTGAATATTAGAAATTGAATATACACTTCAGGTTGCTGGAGCTCAAACTGTGAAAATGGCTTCACTATCTGAAGAGGATTTATCTTGTCCCGTGTGTTATGAAATCTTCAAGGCTCCTGTTGTTTTATCATGTAGTCACAGTTTCTGTAAAGAGTGTCTTCAGGAGTTCTGGAGAAGCAAGAAAACTCAGGAGTGTCCTGTCTGCAGGAGAAGATCCTCAAAAGATCAGCCAGCATGTAATCTTGCGTTAAAAAACTTGTGTGAGTCGTTCCTGAAGCAGAGAAATGTGAGGAGTTCATCAGGATCTGAGGAGATCTGCAGTTTACACAGTGAGAAACTCAAACTCTTCTGTCTGGAGGACAAACAGCCGGTGTGTTTAGTGTGTTTTACTTCAAAACAACACAACAATCACACATTCAGACCCATCAGTGAAGCTGTTTCTTCATATAAGGTAAGACAAATGTCATTTGTTTCATATGTAAAGGAAAATAATAACATATGACGCATACTGTGCTGTGAAAAATTATTTGGCGCCATCCCGATTTCTTCTGTTTTTGTCTGTCATACGAAATAGTTTTACTCTTCAAACCAAATACAACATAAAACAGCCAACCTGAGTAAACTCAGAATACAGTATTTAAGCCCATGTTAAGAATGAGTTGCTGTAACTGAATGTATTTTCATTTTGTTCAATTCTAGGAGCATCTCAATACAGCGCGGAAATCATTACAGAAGAAACTTCAACACAATGAAAAACTGAAAGAAGAGTTTGAGAAAACAGTTGAACACATCAAGGTGAGGAAACAGAATCGAGAATCATTTTCATTCCAGCTGTAGGATCACTATATACATGATCTAATATATTTAATATAATGGACTCCAGCTGATTATTTTAGTAAATGAGGATCATCAATCTGCTTCTGGATCCATTATATGTCTGTGTCTGAGTTTCTCTCAGATCTGAATGATGTGATTGTGTTGATGGAGATGATTGAAGTGAATGTGGTTTGATTTCAGTCTCAAGCTGAGCACACAGAGCGTCAGATTAAACAGCAGTTTGAGAAGCTTCATCAGTTTCTCAATAATAAAGAAGAAGCTACAATCACTGCACTGAGGGAGGAAGAGGAGCAGAAGAAGCAGATGATGAAGGAGAAGCTGGAGGAGATCAACAGACACATCTCAGCTCTTTCACACACAATCAAAGACACGGAGGAGATGATTAAAGCCAGTGATGTCTGCTTTCTAAAGGTCTGATTTCAGATCATTGATTGATTGATTGATGATTGATTGAGTTGTTGATGATTGAGTGTTTGTTCTGCAGGAGTTTCCAGTCTCAATGGAAAGGTGAGTGATCTGCTGGTGTCTCTGGTCTCTCTGCTTCTGATCCAAAGCCACTGCAGTTCTGACTCCTGAATGTTCTTCCAGAGTCCAGATCTCACAGCCGGATCCACAGACGCCTTCTGGAGCTTTGATTCATGTGCCACGTTTCTTGGGCAACCTGCCGTTCAGAGTCTGGAAGAAGATGCAGAACATCGTCCAGAACAGTGAGTCTGACTGCAGAAGATCTTTTCACTCTTGATCATTATATGAACATCAGAATAAAATCATCTGTTGATTGTGTCTCATCAGCGCCTGTGATTCTGGATCCCAAAACAGCTCATCCACATCTCATCCTGTCTGATGATCTGACCAGTGTGAGAAACAGCAGAAACAAACAACCTGTTCCTGATAATCCAGAGAGATTTAACTGTTATCACTGTGTTCTGGGTTCAGAGGGTTTTAACTCAGGAACACACTGCTGGGATGTGGATCTTAAAGAGAGTTTAGTCTGGAGTCTTGGAGTAACTACAGCATCAAACCAAAGGAAGGGTTTTGATTTCTATAAGACTGATGTGTGGAGTGTGTGGTATCACCAGTACAGAGGAAATTTTGGTTCTGGTTTTCGTGTCGAACAGAAGCTTGATCGTGTGAGAGTGAATCTGGACTATGACGGAGGAACGGTGTCATTCTCTGATCCTGTAACTAACACACATCTACACACATTCACAACCACCTTCACTCACACACTACTGCCATTCTTTGATAGTCCTGACTCTCTGAGGATCTTACCAATCAAAAGCCAGTGATCATTTCTCCTCTAGGTCTGTGTGTGGAACCAGCTTTATTATGTTGGCCAATCAAATTGTACCCAATTGGCAGGGAAATTGAATGATTATGTTGTTTCCTCTCATGACATGGTGTCAGAATAATACGTTATACCTACGACCAAGTTTGCCCTGTTTTGTAAAGAAAAACATTTCCAAATTCAACCCACATTCGATTTCACTAATTAGGTCTGTTAAAATATAGTACATTAGAACAAAAGAAAATATAAATACATTTCTAATATATTTATTTCAGTACAAGTGAAAGAATAAATCAAGTAAGCAGCCACTTGCATACAGAAAAAAAAAACAACAGGAGAATATTTTTATGCTTTATATCTTCTGATTTCCAAAACATCAGGGCAATAAAGGCAAGAAGTCCTGATATACATTCTTACCATGATTAAATGTGCTGCAAGCTTCATTTGTTGCTTCTCAAAAAGTTTCTTGGAGCGTTTACTGAAACTAGCAACATTGATTTAGATATTTCATCATAAAAACATAGTAAATACAGTTATCATCACTTATACTTTGCTACGACTATAGGCTAATCAATCTATGACTAAAGAACATTCTGAGCTTTACTAACAAGTGTTGTTGTCAGTGTTTGGCAGCTCAGAGTTTTGATGCAATGCATCTCGAAGTGTATCCAGAATCTTCTGAAGCTCCTCTGTCGTCTGCTTTATTTTTGTCACAAATTTCATTGTCTCAGACTTCAGCTCTTCTGCCCGTTGAGCGTTTGAAGGCAGCAGGTTTGTTGTGTCGCCGTTATTTGATGTTTGGTCAATCGACTCCAGTGGCCAGTGGATTTTTGTATATTTTTTTTAATATTTAAAAATTCACACTCTCTATTGTGAAAAATATATTTATGTATACCTAAAATAATTGAGTAAGTAGAAAAACAATGCAAAAAATGCATTTAGAAACAGTTGAGTTCCCCCTCCCCTTCCTCACAGTGGTTTGGCCCACTGCCTGCTTTCCCAGTTGATCTCACCTACTCTACACACAGGAGTCAGGTGTATGGCTGTGGCTCAATTAATGTTGATCTCCAGTAAGTAGAGTATTTTATTCACTTTATATAAAGCGACTCTCTTTAATGTAGTTGATGCAGATTCATTCATAAATTAGTTGCGGCAAAAATGCTGATTACCGATGTAATTTTCCATGAATCTGATATATTAGCGATTAGTTAACGTTAGCTTGTTTACAATAGCTTGTTGCACAGTTAGTTGTAACTAACACACCAAAGCCGTTTCCCATGCATTGTTTTATTTGTGACGACTTGGCATAATGTTAACATTAACGGCCACAATTAGCATATTGTTTAGCTGTGCATTTACTAAATGAGCACTGTGCTATGTCCGAACTGACCCCACTGTATTTTTTGTGTGTAATCAATTTATATTCTATTCTTAAGTGTCTTAATTCATTTTAAATAAAATGTTAAACCTTTTTTTAGTTCCTTGTTTTTATTGTTATGTATCTTTATAAGTACAATTTGACTGTATTATTTGTGTCCCCTTCAAAAATTGCTCATGAGAAATTTTATATACTGTTTATATACCCTACTGTTAAATGAACTTTACGCCCATAATGCCTTCTTTGTTTTTCTCGACTCCAGAGAAATCCAATTACACTGAGAATCTCTGGAATTCCTCCCAGTCCTCGTCCAACTCAAATTGTATGAACAATTAAATATTTAAATCAGGTAACTCACCTTTTCACGAAGATGGTCTTTAAACCATTTCTGCCATTTCTGTCCCTGGACTACAAAGGGGTCTTAACCCTCCTGTTACCCTAAAATCCGCTAACACCTTTTATCCACTGGGGTCAATTTGACCCCAAATTTAAAACCTCTAGAATATGATATTTTTTTGCTAAAAGGTTAGTGTCAGGTAATTGATGTCTTTGTTGACTACTTAACAACACTCTGAAACACACACCCCCACTTTCACTGTCAAACACCTGTGACAAAATCTCACTGACAGAAAACCTTTGCGTAGAGGCCATTTTCAATTGAGAGAGCAATTCAATTGACAGTGGTTCTCGCAATACTACAGGTATGGTTGTGTTAGTTTTTTATTTTATTTTTATTATACTTAACATATAAAATTATAGTGCATATTATAAAATCATAGCATGTTATAGTGACCTCAATATCACCAATGATCTGATCTGAAAACAAATGTGTGTAAATTTTTTTTATATTTCTTATGTTTTATACAGCTAAAAGAACACCGATGTGACAAAATGTGTACAGGGCATTGAAAAAATAATATCGTGTTACTTTTATGTTTACCAAGTTTTTCCCCATTAAATTAGGAAAAGTCATTCAATCTGAAGCAAAAAAAAAAAAAGTCAATTATATATGTACATACGTTAAACATTGAATGGGGTCAAATTGACCCCAAGGATAACAGGAGGGTTAAGTAGCACTGGTATTTAATATACACTACCGTTCAAAAGTTTGGGGTCAGTAAATCTTGTAATAGTCTTTAAAGAAGTCTCTTTTGCTCATCAAGGCTGCATTTATTTGATTAAAAATACAGAAAAAAGCAGTAATATTGCAAAATGTTTTTACAATATAATATAATGTTTTTTATTTTAACATACTTTAAAATAACCTTTTATCAGCTGTTACTCCAGTCTTAAGTGTCACATGATCCTTCAGAAATCATTCTAATATGCTGATTTATTATTAGAATGATCAATGTTGGATAATATCAACTGTTGTGTTGCCAAATATTTTTTGGAACCTGGATTCTTTCATGAATAACAAGTTTAAAAAGTACAGTGTTTATTCAAAATATAAATATTTTATAACAATGTAAATTATTTATTATTAACTTTTAATAAACTTTTAATTATTAACTTAATACATCCTTGGTGAATAAAAGTATTAATTTCTTTAAAGAAAAAAAGAAAGAAACAATAAAAATGTACTGACCCCAAACTTTTGAACGGTAGTGTATATAAATAAAATAAATATCCTAACAAACCATACATCAATAGAAAGCATCACCAGGTTACGTATGTAACCCTGGTTCCCTGAGGGAACGAGATGCTGCGTCATCAACGCTTTGGGGAATGCCATTGGCGAACCACGCTCTGAACTTAGTCTGCTCGCACTGGACACATACAGTTATACTTCCAATGGTCGCTCTCCACGAATGGAGGAGGGTAAAAGGCCTGTAAAGTGACCGGCTGTGGTACTGTTGTCGGGACCTTCGGTACGTACCCAGCTCTAGGGTAGAGGAATGCTTTGGCCAAACCAGGCGCAAAGTCAATATATGAAGGGGCCACAGAAAGGGCCTGAAGGTCTCCTACTCTCCTCAGAGAAGTAAGAGCCAACAGCAACACCGTCTTAATTGTAAGAAGGCGGTCCGAAATCTCTTCTAATGGCTCGAATGGAGGCTTACAGAGAGCTTCGAGCACCACAGCGAGATCCCACGTGGGTACCCTAGGTTTCACTCGAGGTCTCAACCTGAGTGCGCCGCTAAGGCAACGTATAACCAGAGGGCTCTTACCCACTGACAAGCCACCCAGAGGGGTGTGGTAGGCCGATAAAGCCGCCACGTACACCTTCAGAGTGGAGTGGGTTAACCCTGCCGAAAGGCGAGACTGCAAGAACTCCAGTACTGTACCAACCGGGCAGTGAACTGGGTCAAAATGTCTTCCATTTGAGGCCATAAAGTTTCCTTGTAGAGGGAGCTCTAGATTGAAGGATGGTCTCGACAACCTCAGTTGAGAGACCACCCTCTATGAGATGTGCCCCCTCAGGGGCCACACCCACAGTTTCCACATTTCTGGGCGGGGGTGGCAGATTGCGCCCCCGGCCTGAGAGAGAAGGTCCCTCCTGACGGGAATCTCCCATGGGGAGCCGTCGAGGAGGGCGATAATGTCCGAGAACCATACTCGGGCCGGCCAGTATGGGGCTACTAACAGTAGACTGATTCCATACCGGCGTACTCTTTCTAGAACTCCCGGGAGCAGAGCAATCGGGGGAAAGGCGTACAGACGCAGCCTCGGCCATGTCTGTACCATCGCATCCAGTCCGAGAGGAGCTGGAGGGACTAGAGCGTACCAGAGGGGACATTGCAATGTCTCTGGAGTCGCAAAGAGGTCCACCTGAGCCAGACCAAACACTCTCCATATCTGCTTCACCACATCTGGATGAAGCATCCACTCCCCGGGCCTCGGCCCCTGCCTCGACAGGACGTCTGCTCCCACATTGAGATGTCCAGGGATATGAACTGCACTCAGTGAGAGGAGTTTTCCCTGTGACCACAGGAGGATATGGTACGCCAGCTTGTACAAGGGGCGTGAGTGCATACCCCCCGGTGGTTGATGTAGTACACCACCGCTGTGTTGTCGGTGCGGACCAACACATGTCGGTCTCTCAGATCTGAGAGAAAGCGTTTCAGGGCCTTGAATACGGCGAGCATCTCTAGGCAGTTTATGTGCCATGAGAGATGACGACCGCTCCACAGACCACGGGCTGAGTGGCCACTGCCAGTGAGAGAAGCATCTGTCGCTAGCGTGACGCGGTGACAAGGAGCTCCCAACACCGGGCCCTGAGATAGAAACCAAGGTTTTTTCCACATGTCTAGGGCACGTAGGCATAGCCGCGTGACCCTGATTGTGCGGAATGGGTTTCCCCTCGGGGAGAACCCCCTGGTTTTGAGCCACCACTGTAGCGGTCTCATGTGCAGCAGTCCAAAAGGTATCACATTGGATGCAGCTGCTATAAGACCTAACAGTACTTGGAACTGTTTTACAGTAAGTGAAAGGCCTAGCTTGACCGCATTGACTGCAGTAAGGATCGACTCGATCCGAGCAGGTGACATTCGTGCCTGCATCGTGGTCGAAATCCCAAATTACACCTAGATAAGTGGTTCTCTGTAATGGAGACAGCACACTTTTCTTGGCGTTGAGTCTCAACCCCAACTCTTTCATGTGAGCGAGAACAACACCTCGATGCTGAACTGCTAACTGTTCCGAACTGGCTAGAATCAGCCAGTCGTCTATGTAGTTGAGAATGTGGATGCCCTGGAGTCGCAGTGGAGCCAGAGCAGCATTCACACACTTCGTGAAAGTTCGGGGTGAGAGAGCTAGGCCGAACGGAAGAACTCTGTATTGGTAAGCTTCGCCCCCGAAAGCGAACCTGAGAAACTTCCTGTGTAGAGGAAGGATGGAGACGTGAAAATACGCATCTTTCAGATCTATCGTGACAAACCAGTCCTCGGACTTGATTTGAGACACAACCTGTTTGACAGTTAACATTTTGAACTTCAGTTTTTTGACTGAGCGGTCCAAATGTCTGAGATCTAAGATGGGCCGCAGCCCTCCATCCTTCTTGGGAACAATGAAGTACCGGCTGTAGAACCCGGACTCTCTGTGCTGGGGAGGGACCACCTCGATGGCACCCTTCCTCAGAAGAGAATTTACTTCCTGTTCCATAACCAGAACCTGCTAGGGGTTTACCAGAGTAGGAAATACCCCGTTGAAAGGTGGCGGCGGAGCGCCGAATTGGATATAATAACCTTCCTCTACAGTGCGCAGGACCCATGAAGACACATTCGGCAGTAGTTTCCACGCTGCCTGAAAGTGTACTAAGGGAACCAGCCTCTCGAGACTGGTTTCTGGTATTATTTGAGGAATTAATTTGGTGGCCTGTAACAGCTGACTGGCAGGCAAAAACTGAATTAACTGCTCTGAGGACCCCCGTGGGGGTGGCAAACGTACTGGTTCCGCTACGTGCATTCACACCGGACGCGACTTGCGTGAATAAATCACGCTATTCGCGCGTAGTTGGACGCTTGAACATTTTTGTTTACTCGCTTCATTCGCGCGTGAAATTTACTTCACAACAGACCCGAATTCGCGTCATGGGAGGGGCGTCTGCCACTAGTCAGTGGGAAAGTAGTTGTAAAATAGGTGAATGAGCTCAATTTGCCAGCTTTAGCTTGCTTGTAGTCTCAATATGTATATATATGTAGATCAAATTGAGTAAAGAGCGTTTTTTTTTAAACTTACCAGATTGTCCGACCTCTTTACTCACTTTCTTCCAAACAAGATCCTTTTTTTTTCCTGTTTCTATAAAAGTACAAAGATGCATGGAACAGCTCCGAGTAACCACAGACAGCAACAGTGATTTTGTCCTCCATTGCTGTTTCAGATTTCTGCCTCCGTCACTACTAGAGCAAGCTCCTGATTGGCTAACGCCGGCGCAAATTTTCGCCAAAGTTCAGATTTTTGGCGCGGCAAACGCTTGAAACGCTCAACTCGCGCCACGTCATTCGCGCCGCCTCATTCGCGCGTTTCGCGCCGCAGGATAGCTATTCGCGTCTTTGCATTGACTTAACATGTAAATCACTCGTGCTTGCCGCTTCATTCACGTCCGGTGAGAACGCACCATTACCCAACAAGCTCGAAGTTAGTTTGAGTGGCTTGGAGGGTAAGGACGGAGCCTTCAAAGATGATGCCAAGGCGGGTGACAGATAGCTCGCAAGCGTCTGCTTGACCCGTGGCATCATCTTGTAGCCACAGTCATCTGCCCCTCCCACGTTACCGAAGTAAGCAGAGGAGGGGTTAAATAACCGGGCTGAGAAGGGTTTTTCCCATGATCTCGACAGCTCACTGTGGAGATCACGGAAAAATGGAAGGCTCAGTCTTGGAGGTGGTGTTTTTGTCCGCAGAAAGCGTTCGTCTAGTTTGCTTGTCTGCCGCTCATGACTTTGCTCGGCGGGCCAGCTGATGTTAAGCTTGGCCACCACACGAGTTACCACCTCCAAGAGCTCCTCATAATGTGGGTACTTAGATAGCGGTTGAGGTTCGTCAACACTCTCTACGTCAACCTCCTCGGAGGAAGATAAGAGAACTGTTGATGCCTCCTCCCGGGGGGAAGAAACCGCAGTGCGGGCTTCCACATCCAGGAGGAGGTCAACCGATCTGCTAGGTGAGGAGGGAGATAGGGGATCACCCGTCTCCATTCCCTCTAACAGATCGAGCTGCGAACCCCACGAGTGCAGCTGCCGCCCCGCCTCAGCGGAAGCGGGGCCAGACCCGCGAGGAACGCTGGTGACGGCTCCCTCCTCGAAGAGAGCCCTCCGGGAACGAAGCACCCGCAGTGGAAGGCGATCACACTGTGGACAGCCAACCCCCTCGAGGGCTGACTGAGCATGCTCCACTCCCAAGCAAACTACACACAGACTGTGTGTATCCCCACCAACAATAAAACGTTGGCAGGGAGGGACACACTGTCTGTGTGGCTGCTGAACTGCTCTAAACTTTCCCCCTCTTTTGGCAGACATTGCTCAAACAAAAGTTGTGCAAACGGGGACAGAAAAACAGCAATGAAACTGCCAGACAAACAGACCAACATATAGCGCTTCGCTGAATGACAAAAGCTGACGCCGTTTTGAAACGCACGTGCTTTTATACTTCCTGATCGCTTACGTCACCGTGCCGGTGACATCACTCCCGTCGTTTGATTGGTTACAGACTAAGTTCAGAGCGTGGTTTGCCAATGGCATTCCCCAAAGCGTTGATGATGCAGCCGAGTTCCCGGAAGGGAACTAATTTATTCCGCTTTCAGTTGATGTATTAAATCTCAATATAAAAAAATGGACCCTTATGACTAGTTTTGTGGTCCAGAGTCGATATGGACATTACATTGACAGTCATTTCTGACAGTTTTCCTGAGAAACATGCATTTTGTATTGTTAAAACTGCTTTTTGTGATTTTGCTTCAGCACTTATTAACTATGTATATTTATATTACATTAAAATGCATTAAACTTCCCTTAAACGGCGTCTAATACATTGGAATAGCGAAAGGGGAAACAACAGAGTCCAATAACGATACAAACATCCACAAATAATGTAGAAAACTGTGAAGTCTGTTTTGTAGAAAATTCCATGTGATGAATCTGTGGCCGTCCAACATCTGCTGGAAACTCAGGTAAAACTATTTGCATGCACGGCACGCGCATGTCCCCAGATAACATGATGCCCAGTTGATCCATAACACCAGTAATGGAGTCTCCATCTCAGATCGGAAGTGGGTGAAAATAATTATCAGCTTATATTTTTTCTTTTCCTTTGCACATTTTTAATGTTGTTTCTTGATAACGTGTTGCATGTTATTTGAAAAAAAAAAAAAAATAATAATAATAATAATAATAATGATAAATAATAATGATCAACACCAGAAATTGCACTACTTATCTCTTTGTGGAGTGTTTCAAAGCTGTTAATGTTAAAACAGTGGTACACTTCGGATTATTATCGGCATTGTAACTTGTGTTTTCAAATGAGTCGCTACACCATGGTACGCTTGAACACCATGGTATTACTGTGCTCAATTGGCCTGCCAACTCTCCTGACCTGAACCCCATAGAGAATCTGTGGGATATTGTGAAGAGAAAGTTGAGAGACGCAAGACCCAACACTCTGGATGAGCTTAAGGCCGCTATCGAAGCATCCTGGGCCTCCATAACACCTCAGCAGTGCCACAGGCTAATTGCCTCCATGCCACGCCGCATTGAAGCAGTCATTTCTGCAAAAGGATTCCCGACCAAGTATTGAGTGCATAACTGAACATAATTATTTGAAGGTTGACTTTTTTGTATTAAAAACACTTTTCTTTTATTGGTCGGATGAAATATGCTAAATTTTTGAGATAGGAATTTTGGGTTTTCATGAGCTATATGCCAAAATCATCAATATTAAAACAATAAAAGGCTTGAACTACTTCAGTTAATGTGTAATGAATCTAAAATATATGAAAGTCTAATGTTTATCAGTACATTACAGAAAATAATGAACTTTATCACAATATGCAAATTTTTTGAGAAGGACCTGTATATAATACATCTGTTTTCACTGAAGAGTAACATATGGATAATATCTGTAAAACATAACAAATGGCTAACTTGCTTACAGAGATTGTTACATGTAGACACAATTTCATCTTGAAGTATAAAACATTCACATTTACCCCGAAAATGCTCTAGGTCATTAAGGGTAAATACCATTAAACTATATACCCAAGCATATAATCAGAGTTTAGACTCTGAATGAGATCAGAGAATTAAATCACTACATGATAGTAATGTTGTCATCACCTGATTGTCATCACCTCACAATTTATTTTGCCATTAAAACAGTTTACAAATTTACAGTTACAAATTTCAGTCGTGACAGACAGTGTCGCCAATTTAACAATTTTGTTGCTAGATTTAAAGTTTCTCACCACTTTTTTATAATAAAAAATGAGAAAGTAGCCTGTTAGCTGGGTCTTTCCATAGTTATAAATCAAGTACAGCAAAGCAGACACACGTGAATAAAAGAGAAAATGCTATGGGTTTACTATGGTAATAACAGTAACTAACAATTTTATTCCAAAGAGAAAGCAAAATTTAAAAGCAGTTTCACAGACACTCAATATCAAAATAATTGTATTAATAAGGGTATTCTGGGACAATTTAGACTTATGCAGTTTCATCTCAGCACTTGAGATGCATGATAACAGCTAGAAAAAACTTAACATAGAGATTAACTTAGAGTTGCTTGTGATGGATGACATGAACACATCAGAAGTTTGGTGTGCAGTTAAAAATTGTGTTAACAACATGCCAATTTCATAAAATAATAGAATGAAAAAGACAAAAACATGAGGTGAACCCTATTTCTCACATATTGCTTTTCGCAAGGACGAGCATCCACTATCATTCCAGTTGCTCAGGCTAGGAGCTGAAGACTCCAGTTCAACACAGTCCTCATTTCCACCATAACTGTTTGGTTCCATATCCCTCCAAAACCTGCATAACATGTATCAGATTTTCAATTATTCAGAACCCAAAAATTCATAAATCAACAAAAATCACAGTAGCAAAATAACAGGTTCAAAAGATGGCTGTTGTCACAGTTTTGTGACAAAGGATACACTAAGACAATTTTATGACACTCGGACATCTCACAGTGTGTTTGCTGCTACGACCCACATTTACTGCCAATAAAATGCAACATGAAATGGCGCTAAAACTAAAAACTGCTTACCTCAAACCAGTCCAGTCCAAGATGGCAGACCAATATCGCATGGGTGTTGCGATTTGTTTGAGTTAACTTTTGGTTTATGATTGAAACTTCAAAATGTCAGATAGTTTCTGCTAATTGTTTGACAAAAGTGTTATTTTACATTTTCTTACTTTCAACAAAATGCAATCGTTTGTTTGCTGTAAAATTCTGATATTATGAAGTATGGTCTTAGGCTGAATCATGTGAACATATTTCATCCAACATCTGTGGTCCCTGCACTTTCCTCACTCACCATCATGGACAGCATTGTGGATACAGTGGAAACATTCAAGTTCCTGGGATCTTTCATCTCCCAGGACCTAAAGTGGGACACTCACATCGAAGGCCCAAGAAAGACCCATCGAGTCTGTTCTGTGCACATCAATAACTGTCTGGTTTGGCTCAGCTACAAAATCAGACATCCGAAGATTGCAGAGAACGGTTCAGACTGCGAGAGGATTATTGGTGC
Source organism: Garra rufa (assembly GCF_049309525.1). Taxonomy (NCBI): domain Eukaryota; kingdom Metazoa; phylum Chordata; class Actinopteri; order Cypriniformes; family Cyprinidae; genus Garra; species Garra rufa. The sequence continues at coordinate 12,634,903 of NC_133361.1, forward strand.
TCCCCTGCCCACCCTTCAAGAACTGTATACATCCAGAGTGAGGAAAAGAGCTCAGAAAATCACTCTGGACCCCTCACATCCAAGCCATCTCCTCTTTGAACTTTTACTATCTGGCTGGCGCTACAGAGCCCCAAAAATCAGGACAACCAGGCACGAGAACAGTTTCTTCCCCCAGGCAATCCACCTTATGAACAGTTAAAATATTCCTCCCGTTGTGCAATAAAAATATGTGCATTAACCTTATATTTATTTGCTTCCACCTCCACCCTTATACATCCCTGCATCTCTTTCTATTCTATCGTATTCCATTCTATCATCTATAGCACAACTGTACATACCACTTATTTATTTCTTAATTTATTTAGCTATTATTATTTATATTTACAGTGAGGTCAATAAGTATTTGATCACCCTGTGATTTTGCAAGTTCTCTTACTCAGAAATCATGGAGGGGTCTACAATTTTCAGCATAGGTGCATTTCCACTGTGAGAGACAGAATCTAAAAATAAAAATCTGGAAATCACATTGTATGATTTTTTTAACAATTTATTTGTGAATTACTGTGTCAAATAAGTATTTGATCACTTGCTTATCAGCCAGATTTCTGACCCTCAAACAGCTGTTATTTTGCTTTTAAATAGTCCAGCTACACTCTGCTCATGATTCTAAATTAGTAGCACCTGTTTGAGGTCGTTAGCTGTCATAAAGACACCTGTGCACCCCACAATCAGCCAAAGTCTAGATAGCAACATGGGCAAAACCAAAGAGCTGTCAAAAGACACAAGAGACAAAATTGTAGACCTTCACAAAGCTGGAAAGACTACGGGGCAATTGCAAAGCAGCTTGGTGAAAAAAAGAACAACTGTTGGAGCAATTGTCAGAAAATGGAAGAGGCTAATGATGACTGTCAATGTCCTTCGGGCTGGGGCCCCACGAAAGATCTCTCCTCGTGGGGTATCAATGATGCTAAGAATGGTGAAGAATCAGCCCAGAACTAGACGGGAGGAGCTGGTCAATGCTGTGAAGAGAGCTGGGACCATCGTTTCCAAAGCTACTATCAGTAATACACTAAGACGTCATGGTTTAAAATCTTGCATCGCATGAAAGGTAGTAGAACTTTTTGGTCTTAACTCCATTCGCCGCGTTTGGAGGAAGAAGAATGATGAGTATCATCCCAATAATACCATACCTAGAGTCAAGCATGGGGCTGGAAGCATCATGCTCTGGGGGTGTTTTTCTGCACAGGGGACAGGACGACTGCACCTGTATTAAGGAGAGGATGAACGGGGCCATGTATTGTGACATATTGGGCAAAAACCTCCTTCCCTCAGTCAGAGCATTAAAGATGGGTCGTGGCTGGGTCTTCCAACATGACAATTACCTAAAGCACACAGCCAGGAAAACCAAGGAGTGGCTCCGTAAGAAGCATAGCAAGGTTCTGGAGTGGCCTAGCCAGTCTCCAGACCTAAATCCAATAGAAAATCTTTGGAGGGAGCTGAAACTCTGTGTTGCTCAGCGACAGTCCCGAAACCTGACAGATCTAGAGAAGATCTGTATGGAGGAGTGGGCCAAAATCCCTCCCGTTTGACCTCTGTAATTGTTAACAAAGGCTTATGTGCCAAATATTAAACATTTTTGACTCAAGTGATCAAATACTTATTTGACACAGCAATTCACAAATAAATTGTTAAAAAATCTTACAATGTGATTTTCAGGTTTTTCTTTTTAGATTCTGTTTCTCACAGTGGAAATGCACCTATTCTGAAAATTGTAGACCCCTCCATGATTTCTAAGTAAGAGAACTTGCAAAATCACAGGGTGATCAAATACTTATTAACCTCAATGTATGTATATTTTTATTCTCATCTTATTTTTATCGTCTGTGCATTGATGTTGTCTCTGTGTACTGAAAGCTAATGACACTAAAGCAAATTCCTTGTATGTGCAAGCATACTTGGCAATAAAGGTCTTTCTGATTCTGATTCTAGTTCTCAAGTACTGCTTTTAGCCATCCTAATAACTTGAGTGGATTTCATACAAAGCAGATTTGGATTCCACTTTTAGTAAAAGGACAAAGGGATTGACTCAAATGTTGTTGTTTTTTTGTTTGTTTGTTTGTTTGTTTGTTTTTATGCACTGTGCTTATTTAATTATTACAGTACTGAAAGTAGTTTTCATTGGTATGACAACCCCTATTTGGTGACTCCAATCTTGGTCACAGCATATCGAGAAGTGTCTGCATGTAGATTTGCACTAGAGGTCCCGTATGCCAGATTATCTATCATCCAGACCTATTTTTGCACTGTTGATTTGGCCCACTGAACCAGTGTTATGTTTTTCTTGATAATTTTGTAATTTCTCATTGAGTACTCAGTGAAAAAGTGTAGATGCAAATGTAGGAACTCCTAAAATATACTTGGTGTGTAATATGCTTTGTGTCAGAAATAATACAAAGTATTAAAATGTATTATCTATTATTTTATTTTTCTTTATTTTGAAATATGACGCAACAATTATGTGGTTTTGCTTATATCCAATGAGAAATCGTGTCCAATACAGGTGTACTAATGCAAGCCAGTGACTGTTGAGCTTGAGGCTGCCTCATAACGTGAGTCATGTAATGAGGAAGGAGAGGTATGGTGTCACGGATTGGTCAGGTTCTGCACCCACAATCACTCCCAGATCACCTTCACCTGAATACTGATTAATGGACACCTGCACTCTATCACCACCAGCACACAAAAGCCACTCTCCACACACCACTCATTGTCCGGGCTCGTTCTAGAGAAAGCGGACTCCCAGTGTCTCTTTGCGAGTATCACTATCAAGATTACTTACCCAATTGTACTTACCTGATCTCTGTCTCATTCCAGTCTTCCAAGCGCCAGTCCTCTGTGTCTTCACAGTTTCCAGTCGTCAGTGGTGTGTGGCCGTAAGCTGACTTCCGCGTCAGCGGAGGGTGGCGGATCCACGAACTCTCTGTACCCCTCTGGCTTTCGTTCTTGGAATCCTCCAGTCTCGCCACCTGTAACGGAAAGGACCTGTTACTCTCTTCACGTTACCATCCAGCTCTGAATTCATCACTTCAAGTCTTACTCACCTTCACGAACTCACCATTCACCTCCGGCATTGCTGCTTGTATAAATAAAACATCACCTGTATTATACTTACCTTGTTGTCCCGTCTGCTTCATAACAGGAAGCCCGGACCATAACAGTAAGCAGCATGAGTGCTCAGGATCCATTTCAGGAACTGGTGGATACTCTGCGGAAGGTTTTGCTGTCATCTCCATCTGTCACCCCTTCCGCACCGCCGGCACCCGTACCTCCATGCACTTCTTCGGAACCACCATCCAGTCCCATGGCCCGACCAGCGCCCTACGCTGGCGGGGCGGAGGAGTGCAATGGATTTCTACTGCAATGTTCTCTTGTCTTTACTATGCAACCAGCGCTCTATCCTACAGACCAGTCTAAAATAGCGTTTATCACCTCTCTTCTCACAGGACCAGCTTTGAAGTGGGCCGAATCGATGTGGCAGCAAAGCGGGCCGGCCACTCGTTCCATCCAGGCATTCATCAATCACTTCAAAGAAGTGTTCAACCGTACAGACGGGGAAGTATCAGCGGGTGAGCAGCTCTATCACTTATCACAAGGATCGATGTCCACTCATGAGTATGCCTTACGGTTTCGAACCCTAGCCGCTGCCAGTGGATGGAACGAGCGGTCGTTGCTGACCACCTATCGTCTCGGGCTCGAACCCCGTCTTCGCCTCCAACTAGCTGCGTTGGATGACGCTATGGGTCTAGAGCGTTTCATACAGCAATCCATCAGATGTTCTGACCGTATGCAATCATATCAGACTCTCTCCGATGTCTCTTCTAATGCACTCCTCCGCCCAGTGGAGACCGCCAGCCCTCCAGAACCAGAACCTATGATACTTGAATCTGGTAGACTATCAGCCGCTGAGCGACAGAGAAGGCTGACCCGGGGTTTGTGTCTCTATTGTGGAGCCAGTGGGCATGTTCGGATGAAATGCCCCCTTCGTCCTGTTCCTACCGCGGTGAGTGTTATCCAGTCCGAAGTTGAAAAGATGTATCCTCTGTCTACATGTGTGCAGTTAACCACCTCCACATCTTCTGTCATAGCCCACGCTCTCATCGACTCCGGGTCAGCGGGAAACTTCATCTCGGGCAACCTCTGTCGCCAGTTACAGCTCCGAACCGAAGCTTCGTCGAGCGTCTACCAGATTCAGCCCATAACACGTTCCATCACTGCACGACCCCGCATCCATCGTAAATGCCAATCCATCCACCTTCAGATTGGAGCTCTTCACCAAGAAGACATTCAACTTCTGGTTCTGGAGGGGGCCACCATGGACATCATCTTGGGGCGCCCGTGGCTGGTGAAGCACAATCCCATCATCTCTTGGGGCAATGGAGAGGTAATCCGGTGGGGCCATGACTGTTTTCCAGAGTGCTTTCCAGAAGTTCCACGTCCGATACCAAGACCCATTCCTGTCTGCGCCACATCCATCGAGAGCCCTCTGGAGCAACGATCCACCGAGATTCCGGATATCTACTCCTCTTTCCAGGACGTCTTCTGCCCCAAGAGAGCTTCCCAGCTACCTCCCCATCGGCCATGGGACTGCGCCATAGACCTGATTCCTGATGCTCCTTTGCCCAGGGGAAGGATCTACCCGTTGTCACTTCCGGAGACAAAGGCCATGGAGGAGTATATTCACGAGGCTCTCCAGCAAGGATACATTCGTCCCTCCACTTCTCCCGCTGCATCCAGCTTCTTTTTCGTGGCGAAAAAGGATGGAGGGCTGCGGCCGTGCATAGACTACCGCATTCTGAATCAAGCCACAGTCAAGTTCAAATATCCCCTTCCTCTCGTCCCAGCGGCCCTCGAACAACTCCGGTCAGCCACCATCTTCACGAAATTGGACCTCCGCAGCGCTTACAATCTGGTGAGAATACGGAAGGGGGATGAGTGGAAGACGGCCTTCGTGACCCCTACAGGCCACTATGAGTACTGCGTCATGCCCTATGGCCTGGTCAACGCCCCTTCCGTATTTCAAAACTTCATACATGAAGTCCTCCGGGAGTTTCTCCATCGGTCAGTGATTGTCTATATTGACGATATCCTCATATACTCCCGGAGTGAGACCGAACACATCCACCACGTTGCGGAGGTCCTCCAGAAACTCAGGGAACACCAACTCTTCCTGAAAGCAGAAAAATGTTAATTCCACCTTCCATCCGTTCAATTCCTGGGATACGTCATCGACCGTGAAGGTATTCGTATGGACGAGAGGAAGGTGTCATCTGTCACGTCCTGGCCAAAACCCTCTTCTGTCAAAGAACTCCAGAGATTCCTCGGTTTTGCTAATTTCTACCGCCGTTTCATTCAAGGTTACAGTATCATTGCAACTCCATTAACCAACCTACTCAAAGGAAAACCGACTAAACTTACCTGGAACCCCGAAGCCGCCGCAGCCTTCCAATCCCTCAAGGACGCCTTCACCCAGACTCCTATTCTGCGCCATCCGGATCCCGACCTCCCTTTCGTGGTGGAGGTGGATGCATCAACCTCAGGAGTCGGAGCAGTTCTCTCCCAGCATCACGGAACCCCAAGTTTACTCCATCCATGTGCCTACTTCTCCCGGAAGTTCAGCCCGGCGGAGAAGAACTATGACATCGGCAACCGGGAACTTCTCGCCATCAAGCTCGCCCTGGAGGAGTGGCGACACTGGTTGGAGGGAGCTAATCATCCTTTCCAGGTACTCACAGATCATAAAAACCTCCAATACCTCCGTGATGCAAAAAGGCTGTGCCCACGTCAGGCCAGGTGGGCACTGTTCTTTTCAAGGTTCCACTTCTCCATCTCCTATCGTCCCGGTCCAAAAAATATAAGAGCAGATGCCCTGTCTAGAATCCACGACTCCACTGATTCCACTGAGCCTCCCAGCAATATCCTCCCACAAGACATCTTCATCAACCCCATCGAATGGTCAGCTCCTCCTAGTGTCGCTACTCCTGAACCTCGCCCTCCACCGGGTTGCCCTCCTGATCGACGTTACATTCCTAGGACACAACGGGTAGATCTCATTCGCTCCATCCACACTTCCCTGGGCACTGGACATCCCGGGACCAGCAACACCCTCTCGCTGCTATCCGAGCGCTTCTGGTGGCCTGGAATGGCAAGGGATGTGCAGCGGTTCATCCAGGGTTGCAAGGAGTGCGCCATGTCCAAAAGTCCCAGGCATTTGCCCGCAGGTAAGCTCCATCCCTTGCCGATCCCGAACCGCCCCTGGTCACACCTGGGAGTGGATTTTATGACGGACTTGCCAGCATCGGATGAAAACACCTGCATCTTTGTTATAGTGGATCGATTCTCCAAGTTCTGCAAGTTACTGCCCCTGAAAGGGCTACCCACTGCCTTTGAAGCGGCCCAACTCCTGTTCAATCACGTCTTCCGTCAGTATGGAATACCTGAGGATATTGTATCGGACCGCGGTCCTCAGTTTATCTCCCGTCTATGGAAATCCTTCTTCCGTCTCCTAGGTGTGACCGTCAGCCTCTCCTCTGGCTATCATCCGCAGTCCAATGGCCAGACGGAGAGGAAAATCCAGGAAGTGGGGCGGTTCCTCCGGACCTTCTGCCACAACCACCAGAACTCCTGGAACCAGTTCCTGGGCTGGGCAGAATATGCCCAAAATTCACTGCGGCAACCGTCCACCGGCCTCACACCATTCCAGTGCGTCCTCGGATTCCAACCACCGCTATTTCCCTGGAATGGTGAACCATCTGAGGTCCCCGCAGTGGATTACTGGTTCCGGGAGAGCGAGAGGGTCTGGGACGAAGCACATCACCACCTACAGAGGGCAGTACGCAGACAGAAAGCCTTCGCTGATCGGAGGAGGGCCCCAGCTCCAGAATTCAGGCCAGGCGATCAAGTGTGGCTTTCCACTCGGGATATCCGTCTGCGACTGCCCTCCAAGAAGTTAAGTCCCAGGTTTGTTGGTCCCTTCAACATCCTGGAACAGGTCAACCCCGTCACCTACAGGCTTCAACTCCCACCTGAGTATCGCATTCACCCCACCTTCCATGTCTCACTATTGAAACCATTTCATCCACCTCTCACTCCCTCCACAGAACCTGACCACGAAGAGGAACCTCCTCCCCCCCTCATGCTGGAAGATGGAGCCGTCTATTCCGTCCGGGAGATCCTCCGGTCTCGTCGTCGTGGTGGTCTACTCGAGTACCTGGTTGACTGGGAGGGTTATGGACCAGAGGAGAGGTCATGGGTCCCAAGAGACGACATTCTAGATCCCACGCTCACTGAGGAGTTCCACGCTAGTCATCCTGAGTTCCCTGCACCCCGAGGACGAGGTAGACCACCACGGCGCAAGAGACTTCGGCCCTCAGGAGCGGGCCCTGGGGAGGGGGGTAGTGTCACGGATTGGTCAGGTTCTGCACCCACAATCACTCCCAGATCACCTTCACCTGAATACTGATTAATGGACACCTGCACTCTATCACCACCAGCACACAAAAGCCACTCTCCACACACCACTCATTGTCCGGGCTCGTTCTAGAGAAAGCGGACTCCCAGTGTCTCTTTGCGAGTATCACTATCAAGATTACTTACCCAATTGTACTTACCTGATCTCTGTCTCATTCCAGTCTTCCAAGCGCCAGTCCTCTGTGTCTTCACAGTTTCCAGTCGTCAGTGGTGTGTGGCCGTAAGCTGACTTCCGCGTCAGCGGAGGGTGGCGGATCCACGAACTCTCTGTACCCCTCTGGCTTTCGTTCTTGGAATCCTCCAGTCTCGCCACCTGTAACGGAAAGGACCTGTTACTCTCTTCACGTTACCATCCAGCTCTGAATTCATCACTTCAAGTCTTACTCACCTTCACGAACTCACCATTCACCTCCGGCACTGCTGCTTGTATAAATAAAACATCACCTGTATTATACTTACCTTGTTGTCCCGTCTGCTTCATAACATATGGCACATGGTGAAAGAGCGTGCTGCCAGCGACATCTGCTGTTTCTATGAAAAAGTGTGTCATCATCCTTTTGGAGACTACTGTATTCGTTGTAATATAATACTGTGATCATGTGAGTCAATTAGTTAAGCCCTGTGTTATGATGGTCTAGCGGCTATAGAGACGATTGCCGTCACAAACAGTAACTGTATTTATTAAGTTATCAGACATCTTGTGGAGGACTATGGAATTTCATCACTGGAAGTGGATCGTCTGGAGTCATCTCATGTTTAAGATGGTTTGTTAAGGTACGCTGAGTGTTCATAGCATGAGGAACGTAATATTTTTCACTGTCAATCCAACGTGTTGGTCAATCGAATGAACATAAGTGACTTAATTTTCGTCTAGGATTACTTTAAATTCATCATCTGATTGATGTGCACCAACAAACTGGGCCCCAACAATACGATCAATCGTACATTTGAACTCACATACATTTAAACTGACTGTAAGATATATAACGAATGTGCATACAGCACTGAAAGACACGTGTGGTTTGAACTGCACGTTTTCTCAAGTGTATAACTGATCTTGAAAGAGATATTGTTTTTTCATTATTGTATTACGTGATTCTAAAAGAAACGTGTTTTTACTAGAATAGGGTTCTAAATTGAGTTACAGTATTTCAAAATAGGAATAAAGCTAACAGAGAGTGTAATAAGTGTGAAAGAACAAGAATCGTTCTGAGACTACAAAAGAGATTTATATATTTTAAGTTTTGAAACACCTTCAGATTTTAAATCAAGGTATTGACTTAATTCATTTAAATGTTCAGAGTTTAATTTCTAAAATGGATATGGTCCGTATTTGGGCACAGTCAACTAATGCGGATATGATTGTTCTTACTGAAACTTGGTTGAACAAATCTGTTCAAAAACAAGGATATTTGTACAACCCCAATTCCAGAAAAGATGGGAACTTTGGCGAAATGCCATACAATCAAGAATATGGTGTCTGTTCATTCTCTTTAACCTTTATCTAATTGACTAAAGCAGAAAGAGAACATTTCCAGTGTTTTCACTAGCTAACTTTTATTTTGAAAAAAAAAAATATTTTGATGGCTACAACGCATTCCAAAAAAGATGAGACAGAGGCAAAATAAAAGTTAAAAGGTTATAAAATATCCAAATTAAACTGTTCTAAAACAGTTTACAGAAAGCAGGTGAAATGGAAATAGGTGAGGATATCATGTTTGGGTATAAAAGGAGCATTTCATTATTTACAAGCGAAGCTGGATCATGGCTCATCACTTTGTGCCAAATTTCATGACTGTAAGGGTCCACTCGCCGGAAAGGGTCCACTCGAGTCCAGCGACCTGGTCGAAGGTTTAATGCATGTTCTGTCTTTTCACAGCGCTTTTGCAAAATTCACTTGATTTATAAAGATTTAGTTTGAATTTTAATCTAGCTCCGTATTAATCTGACTCCAATTTCAAATGATCAATAAATTTAGACTTTATTTCCAATCGGAAGCTGATCACAAATATTGATTGTGTATTAATTTAGAAATTTTATTATTCTGGAAATCCCATTCTTACAATTATTTGTTCATTAATGACCTGGCATCGCTTTGAAATTCACTCGGCCGATTTGTGAATCCATGACACAAACTCGCCAGTTCTATACTTACTCAGAGGATGAGGAGTGATTATAAAGCAAGTGGACCGCACCCTGCAAGCCCATACTATAGAGCGCCCGTTTCCTATAATCACAAGAACTACAACGTGTTAAGCCAGTGACAGTCAGAAATCGGAAGCCCTAATGGAGTTCCCCATGGTCCATCTATTGGTACTTTGGTTTGACCTGTCCTGGATGCAGAATTGCGGAAAATACCAGACTGCAATTTAATCTACTGGAAATAATGATTAAGACAACAACTCAAAATTAACATTTATTTTTGTCAGGTAAAAAATGTATCATGCCAATTACACAATTAAACAATGAGAATCCAATTCAGTTTCAATTTAGATAAACACATAACATCAATCGCTCAAAGATGTATCTAAGAGTGGGAGATGCATACCTGCAGAGAGACACACCACAGCATGAGGGACTTGGATGCTGGTGTAGGGATCTTCGTAGTGAAACTTTTAGAGGGAGAAGTGAGAGGTGTGAGAAATGTGAGAATGAAAGGCGAAGAAGCCAGAGGGGAGAAGGGGGTTGTAAATGAGCAGGGGGCTCAGTGTTGCTTGCTATCTTTGAAGAGCTCTTCTCCAGATTAGTTTTATTGTTTTGTTGAGTTTCTTGGACTTTAACTTCAGGAGGCAATAATTTCACCCCTTACAATAAAAAATTGGTCAAACAAACCAAAAATCACATTTCTCAATAAAAATCACAAAGAATTTATGTCTTTCACCAGCTACCTCACATAATATTGTGAAAAGATTCAGGGAATCCAGAGAAATGTCAGTCTGTGTAGGTCAAGACAAGACATCTCAGGAGAATGTGGATGACCTTTGAGCCCTCAGATGGCATTGCATTAGAAATATAGCCACATGGGCTCAGGAGTGCTTCAGAAAAACCGCTGTCACTTTAACACATTCTGCAGCTGCATTAATAAATGCAACTTAAATTTCTCTTACTCTAACAGAAAGCTATACATCAATTCTATGCAGTGATGCCATGGGGTTTTCTGGGTCAGAGCCCATCTCAGATAGTCTAAAAAATGATGGAACTGTCATCACGATGATCTTTCCTGGAAATTCCATGATTATTAGATCAAGACAATGCCAGGTCTCATTCTACATGTGCTACAACAGCGTGGTTTCGTAGACGCAGGCTGAATGTGCCTACAGTCCAGGGGCCTCATGTATCAACGCTGCGTACGCACAAAAACTTTGCGTACGCCAGATTTCACGCTCACGTTTGGATTTACTAACGATGAAATTAACGTGAGAATGTGCGTTGATCCACGCCAACTCCATGTCTGGCGTACGTGTATTTTTTGTGCGTGTGTTTGTTTTATTTCCCTTGGCGACTCCTAGAGGCAATTATTTTAAATTGCACACTACAAAGTATCGCCACACATGTGGAAAACATTGCTATTAATTTATAATTGATAAAATGGGTTAATTGAGACAATATTTTTCTACCAATTATGTGATTTAGAACATATAAAAGCATTTGCAAATGTATACATCCCTTAGTCTATGGCAGTGTTGGCCTTATTGGAGGACATTGTCAATGGCCAAATCCGAAGGGAACGCGTTTTTAGGGATCACAGTGATTTTCTGGCCCACGATGATGACCGGCTTATAAGCTGTTTCAGATTTCCAAGAGCTATCCTCTTTGAGCTCTTTGCTGAGTTGGGTCCAAATTTGGAGACAGCGAGGAGCCACGCATTACCCGTTCCCTTACAGGTGCTGATAACGCTTGGTTTCCTGGCAAATTGTTCTTTCCAAAGGGAACTGGCAGATCGCTCGGGGTTAAGCCAGTCGTCTTTGAGCCGTGCAATGCCAGCTGTATGGGACGGGATCATCCGCATGTCTAGCAGGTATATAAGATTTCCATACCATGCAGTTGACCAGCCAAACAAAGCGCAATTTGCAGCGATCACCGGTTATCCTAATGTAAGCGCAAGCGATCGACTGCACGGACATTGCTATAAAGGCGCCATCTGAAGAACAATTTGGAATCGGAAACAGCTAAGTTTTACTTTATTTTATTTTATTGAGCGTAATTATTTAACTGCATATCAGGAGACCGCGGTTATCCATTAAAGACGTGGCTGTTAACCCCCCTCAACAACCCACAAACTGACCAAGAGCGCAGATACAATGATGCCCATTCTCGCACTTGTAGAGCAGGCGATTGGGCAGCTGAAATGCCGGTGGCACCAGAGCCGTGCACAGACCTTTTGAGGGGCATGTGCTGAAACTGAAAAAAGCCCCCCCCCCCAACCCCTCCACCACCAAAAAAAAACCACACACAGTAATATTCTTATTTTATATTTAATTAGTATTAATAACTTATATATATATATATCTTATGTAAACTAATTCAAACAACACTGCGATCCACTGGGATGTCCCTCTCAATGGCTATATAGGCTATATAATATGATGAAATGTTAATAAATTACATCATGTAATTTACAAGCATCAGCAAATTCAGCAGATAACCATAAAATCAAAATAGAAATTTCTTATAAAATATTTTACCTAGCTGACAAGGATCACTCGGTTGCTTTGTGTCAAACTAAATCACATTATGTCAACATCACACCGTGTGGTGAGGCATTATATGAACCTTTATAGACATAGGTGTCATGTATCTGGTCTGTCTTCTCATCATGAACTCTTGCACACACATTCTGGACTGCAATCCCCATAAGCCACTGCACCAATCACTGCACACAGCTGCTCCTTGTTTCCCACTGAACTGATTGCTGCACACACCTGTATCACATTTACCCACATGCATTTAAGCCACAGACACACACACTTCCTTGCGAGGTCTTATCGTTCCATATGGTCGTAATTCTAAGCGTTTTTCTCTGTGTTGGATTATCTGTGTATGACTCTGGACTGTGTACCCCGTTGACGATTCCTGCTTCCTGCCATTGCGACCATTCCCTGTCTATCGAACTGTTTCCCGGATTACCTACGTTGTTCCTGTTTTCTGGTGATTATTCTGGCCTGTTGACGATTCTAAATAAATGCTGCAAATGGATCCGCACGTCTCAGTCTGACTCCCTGTGACAGAAGACCTCGCCGTTACAAGGATCCAGCAGCTTTATTCTCCAGCATCACAATATGGACCCGCATGAGTCTGTAAGCAAGATGGCCTCCCTTCTAGAGTCTCTTGACAAGATGACCTCCCTTCTAGACTCTGTTCGCAAAATGGCTGCCCTTCCAGAGTCTGCTCTCAAGATGGGCCCCCTTCCACAGCCATGGCACAAGATGGCTACCATCAAATCAGAGACTGCGCCGCCAGAGCGCCCTCCAGTGACCGCTCGCTCAGAGCCTGCTCTTCCAGAGTCTCCGCTGGAGACGCCCAGCCCTCCTGAATCTCCGCTGGGGTCGTCCAGTTCTCCAGAGCCCGCTCCTCAAGAGCGTTGTCCAGAGCCCGCTTCACAAGAGCGTCGTCCAGAGCCCGCTTCACAAGAGCGTCGTCCAGAGCCCGCTTCACAAGAGCGTCATCCAGAGCCCGCTTCACAAGAGCGTCGTCCAGAGCCCGCTCCTCAAGACAGCCTTCCAGAGCCTCCGCTGGTTCAGCCCAGCTTTCCAGAGCCTCCGCTGGTTCAGCCCGGCCTTCCAGAGCCTCCGCTGGTTCCGCCCAGCCTTCCAGAGACTCCGCTGGTTCCGCCCAGCCTTCCAGAGACTCCGCTGGTTCCGCCCAGCCTTCCAGAGACTCCGCTGGTTCAGCCCTGCCTTCCAGAGACTCCGCTGGTTCAGCCCTGCCTTCCAGAGACTCCGCTGGTTCAGCCCTGCCTTCCAGAGCCTCCGCTGGTTCAGCCCAGCCTTCCAGAGACTCCGCTGGTTCCGCCCAGCCTTCCAGAGACTCCGCTGGTTCCATCCAGTCGTCCTGAGATTCCTGTCTGCCCGGTTCTGGTCACGGAGCTCATGCATGGACTGTTCCCACCCACCCTCCCTGCTGCTCCAGTCCCGCCACCTCTGTCTCCTGACAGTCCCTCTGCTCACCCACATCCCACCTTCGGTGCAGAGGACTTGCCGTGGGACTGCCAGTCTCCATCGGTGTCCAGACTGAAGGACCCCTCACCATCACCTCCAGTCTCAGAGTCCTGGACTCCACCTCGGCCCTCCGACCCTGCGGCTCCACCCCGGCTCTGTGCTCCCTCGTCTCCGTTGTCGGCCGTCGGCCCACCAGCTCCTCCGGGCTCCATCGTCTCTCCGGCTCCGCCCCGGTCAGTCGTCGCCCCACCTTCGCCTCTGGACTCTACTCCTCCGGCTGCTCCTCGTCACTCCGTCCTGCCGGCTCTGTGGACCTCCTCCCTCCCGTGGGCACAGCCTCGATCCTCTGTCACTCCGGCTCCGCTGCGTACCTCCGGACCTCCATCTCCGCCGGGGTCGCCAGAGCCTTGGGTTCCGCCTTGGCCCTCCGGATCCTCTGTGTCGCCCTGGACCATCGACTCTCCGGTTCCGCCTCGGGCTCCACCGGCTCCACCTCCGTCGGTCGGCCCCATGCAGGAGCCAACCCTTCCTCCATCATGGCTTCTCCCTCCGTCGGCTCCGCCTCAGTTCGGGGTTCCAGTACCCCTACATGGACCTGGCCCTCCATCCCTCCCCCTGTTCCACCTCCGCTCCACCACCCTCCAGGTTGTATTATGTGGTTAGAGCGTCTGGAAGCCGCTCCTTGGGGAGGGGCTCTGTCATGTATCTGGTCTGTCTTCTCATCATGAACTCTTGCACACACATTCTGGACTGCAATCCCCATAAGCCACTGCACCAATCACTGCACACAGCTGCTCCTTGTTTCCCACTGAACTGATTGCTGCACACACCTGTATCACATTTACCCACATGCATTTAAGCCACAGACACACACACTTCCGTGCGAGGTCTTATCGTTCCATATGGTCGTAATTCTAAGCGTTTTTCTCTGTGTTGGATTATCTGTGTATGACTCTGGACTGTGTACCCCGTTGACGATTCCTGCTTCCTGCCATTGCGACCATTCCCTGTCTATCGAACTGTTTCCCGGATTACCTACGTTGTTCCTGTTTTCTGGTGATTATTCTGGCCTGTTGACGATTCTAAATAAATGCTGCAAATGGATCCGCACGTCTCAGTCTGACTCCCTGTGACAATAGGCCTACTATTGTTTATTTCATAAAGACAACGTTGCACTTATTCAAACAAGATATTTTACCGTTACAAGACAACGATGTTCATCTGCTTGCGCTCTATGACTCTGACTGATGCGCTGAAACGTAGGCTAAGTCGCCGCTGTTCTCCACCTGCACTATTACATCGGACCATTTCTTTTTTAATTCGTTCACAGTGCGATGTTCAAACCCCACTGCGTTAACCGCGTCAGCTAAACTCTCCCACTCTATTTTTTTTAAATTTTTTATTTATTTATTTTTTTACAAACTTGCAAATAACAGTTTTTCTCCGGTCTACCGGTGAGGAGCACCTTCAAATCACATTCTGTTAAGTTTCTCTTGCTTGCTTTTTCGTTTGGTTTTGCCAAAGTGGAGTCATTACCATATTAATACGGGGGAGGAGGCAGGGAGGGGTTTTGCGCTCGTGCATGTGCGCTCAATTTCACGTTAATTCAGATGTACAAAGAGATATGCGTGGAATTCCGCGTACGCAGTGTTTCATACATCTGATTTTTTTACTGCGTACGCACATTTACAGCTTTGTCCGTACACTATGTTTTAGTATGAATTCAACGCAAGTCTTTGTACATGAGGCCCCAGATCTGTCTCCTCTTGAAAAGGTATGACCAGTCATGAAAATGAGAATCAGACTACGACAATCACAGACTGCTGAGCATCTGAAGTTTTTTTTTTTTTGTTGTTGTTGTTGTTGTTTTTATCAAGCCAGATTGGACAACACTTTAGCTTGCATAGCTTGAAGTACTAGTATCCTCAATTCCCAAACAATGATACATTGTAATTAAAAGGAAAGTTGATGTAGCACAGTGTTAAACATGCCTCTGTCCCAGCTGTTTTGGAGTGTGTTCCAACCATGAAAATTAAAATTTAATTAAAAGTTGGCCAGTGAAAATGTTTTCTTTGCTCTTTAGTCAATTAAATAAAGGTTTAAGAGAATGAACATAGTATTGATTTTATAGCATTTTACGAAACGTACCAACTTTTCTGGAGTTCAGGTTGTAATTGATTTTGACATGATCGACTCGAGTTCAAATCTGCCTTTTGCCAAACTCATTCTTCCCCTTTTTCAATCACATATCAGATTGAAAAGGCATTTATTTTCAATAAATAAAGGAAATATTTGAAAAGTGGACATAATACATCTCATTAATAACAGTGTTATTGGCTATGGTAAATATTATAGTTTACACTCAACATGTTATTATGATGTACTACAGTATTGAAGTATAAATAGGCTATCTGCCACCTAACTAGGCCTACTATTTACACTTTTTTGCTACTATTTACACTTAGCCTATTGCAAAAGAAAATGCTATTTTAGAGTGTTTTTTTATGTGCACTTAGTGTAACAAGACTATATTACTTTTTCCTCTTAGTGTAATTGCCAAAATATATATATATATATATATATATCATTGTTAAGTTAAAGACAGCTCAGTGTTTATTCAGTTCTGTCCAATATGTAAAATTCAGTAATTGTGAAATGAGTTCAGTTGAACAATATAGCTGTCAGGAATCATGTCTGTGTTTTGTCCTGTTCTGTCATGTTGTCCAAGTGTCCCCCCCCCCCATGTTTCTAGTTCATTTGGTTTAGTCCTTGTTCTCCCCCTTTTGGTTTAGTCCTTTTGGTTTAGTCTTGCCCATATTTGTATTTCCCCCTCGTCATCTCGTTATCTTGTTTGTGACCACGCCCATGTTTCTGTGTATAAAGTCTGTGTCTGCTCACTCCCCAGTGTCCGTCGATGTATTGTTACATGTGATCATTGCTTGCTCCCGGTTTTTGTTTGTTTGTATTAGTTTCAGTGTTTTGTTTAATAAAACTGTTTATATTCATTTATTCCAGTTCACCTGCTTCATCTCCACTCCTCCATTCAGCCAGACTGTGACAGATCGACGGACCAAACAAGAAAATGAACTGGGCTGAGGACAAACTGTGGAACCTCCAACAAGGTGAGCGTTCGCTGGAGGAATATGTGGAGGAATTTCTGAGTGTTTACCATCTGGTGGGATGGAGTAAGATGGTGAACGCATGTTTCCAGATGGGACTAAATGATGATAGTTTGTTTAATTTGATTACTCCTGGTGATTGCTACCGTCCCGTAGCAGATTTCCTAAATTTTGTTCTCGATTTGTGTAATTCCTCGTTCCAAGTCATGGTGGAGGATGGTAATCCTCCTTCCATCTGGAAACATGCAGCAGTCACCCCATCTCACCAAAAGCCAGAGCCCTCCGCATATCACTCCAGCGACCTCATTCCCTCCTTGCCTCCCACGTGTCCCCAAGTCCTCCTAAGCCCCACGGTGGTCCTCAGCCCAGTACCTCAGGCTTCCTCTCCGCGCTCAAGCCCGTCAGCCGCTAAGCCAGCGTCAGCTCACAAGATGGCCGCCGCGTCAGCTCACAAAATGGCCGCCACGCCAGCCAGCAAGATGGCTGCAAGCAAGTTGGCCGCCATGTTATTATCTGCTCTCAAAATGGCTACCACGCCAGAGTCTGCACGCAAGACGGCCTCCGTTCCTGAATCCTCGGCCAAGATTGCCACCAAGCCTGAATCCCTGGCCAAGATGGTCGCCGTGCCTGAGTTCCCGGCCAAGATGGCCGACATTTCCGAGTTCCCGTTCAAGATGGCCGCCAAGCCTGAGTTCCCGGCCAAGATGGCCGACATTCCCAAGTTCCCGGCCAAGATGGCCGCCAAGCCTGAGTTCTCGGCCAAGATGGCCGCCAAGCCTGAGTTCCCGGCCAAGATGGCCGCCGTTCCTGAGTTCCCGGCCAAGATCAGCCCCTAATCAGCCATGGCCACCTGGACTGTTAACCCGGCCATGGCTACCTGGACTGTTGACCAGGCCATGGTCACCTGGACTGTTAACCCGGCCATGGCCTCCTGAACTGTTAAACCGGTCATGGCCACCTGGACTGTTGACCCGGCCATGGTCCCCTGGACTGTTGACCCGGCCATGGTCCCCTGGACTGTTGACCCGGCCATGGTCACCTGGACTGTTGACCCGGCCATGGTCACCTGGACTGTTGACCCGGCCATGGTCACCTGGACTGTTGACCCGGCCATGGTCACCTGGACTGTTGACCCGGCCATGGCCTCCTGGACTGTTTATCCGGCCATGGCCCCCTGAGCTTCCTGACCCGCCATGGCCACCTGAGCTCCCTGATCCGCCCTGGAGACCACCTCTGTATCCTGTGTCCCCTGTGTCCCTACCTAGCGGTCTCCAGGGCGCCCACCCTCCCTCCCCTTTGGATGTTATTAGGCGTGAGATGCGCCTTCGGGGGAGGGGGGTAATGTCAGGAATCATGTCTGTGTTTTGTCCTGTTCTGCCATGTTTTCCAAGTGTTTTCCCCCCCATGTTTCTAGTTCATTTGGTTTAGTCCTTGTTCTCCCCCTTTTGGTTTAGTCCTTTTGGTTTAGTCTTGCCCATATTTGTATTTCCCCCTTGTCATCTCGTTATCTTGTTTGTGACCACGCCCATGTTTCTGTGTATAAAGTCTGTGTCTGCTCACTCCCCAGTGTCCGTCGATGTATTGTTACATGTGATCATTGCTTGCTCCCGGTTTTTGTTTGTTTGTATTAGTTTCAGTGTTTTGTTTAATAAAACTGTTTATATTAATTTATTCCGGTTCACCTGCTTCATCTCCACTCCTCCATTCAGCCAGACTGTGACAAAAGCATTGTTTATTTATTGTTTATTTATTTGCAATAAATAGTATAAATAGCAGGAAATCCTGCTATTTTAATATAGTGTAAATATAATCTATAGCTATTTACACTAGGTGCAAGTAGCCACTGCCAAAATAAAATTATTCAGGGGTTGAATTAATGGGTATGTCGACCATATATTTCTGTTTAGTTCAGTATACAAACAATATATTACAATTTAAATTTTTACACATTAATTTGAACACACACACACACACACACACACACACACACACACCCACACACATATTGAAATCCTAGAAAACCTAGCCTCAGCAAAATAAGCTGAAGTAAAAGAGCAGTTTTTTATGAATATGATTTATTTATAGGAGGTTGCTTTGTTTTTGGTTGTGGAAAGATGAGCTTATGTTGTTTATTGATGTTTGTGGTTGATTATCAAAATTAGAATACAAATGCTAAACAAATAAACACACAGTGCTTTTTAGCACTCACCCTTGTTTCAGTAGTGAGGTATCCACCCATTGCATCTTGCCTTCTCGGTATGAGTCAGTCAAACCAATCCACAACTTCATATCACTATTGATGATTGAAGATATGAATCTCTGTGTGCACAAAAAAAAGTGTGTAGTGTGTTTGCTCTCATTCATTAACAGATACTCAAATTAATTTACCTGCTTCGCTTCAGTGTTGATGATGACCAGATCAGCACCTTGATCTCTGCAGTACTGTCTACTGTCAGACCAGCTCTTTGAAACATTGGTTATGAAAAACTGACCTGAACCCCACTTAAATCCTAATAGAAACACACTCTGTAAAAACTGTATACTTAAAAGAAAAGTAGAGAAATGAAACTACAAAAACATGTCTGTACAAACCTTTTTCATAAGCTCTCTTTAGATCATCATTCAGGTCATTAATTTTGCTTTGCAGTTGGTGTTTCTCAGTCATTATATCAGAGTAGGCGTCCTGTAATCTGCTGATTGTCATATTGAACACTTGGACTGTGTCCTTGTTATTCTTGAACTGGTCTCTCTCCGCTGTGATGGAGATGTGCTGCAGTATGAAGACGACCACCAGAAGAACGCAAATGATTGAAACACTACACATCACCATCATCACCAAACATCCACTTCCTCCTGAGAAACAGGATAAAATAAAACACAAATATATCAAAATAACACGCCATAGTATAAAGATATAGCACCTGAAATCAGCCTTCGTAAGTTATTGTTAGAATTTTTCAAAGAGTGTTCTTTTGGATGGTGTTTTATAATGACAATCCTCTAAATTATTAAATATACAAACTAAACCAGCTGCCGAAGAAGTAAGTCAATAAATAAATAAATATTCAGTGTTGATACATTTCATGTAAACTGTGACGTATTGTTCTTAGACAACAATGTTACAACGACTGGAATGTAGTGTAGCATTTTTTATTTCCTCAAACATTATCAACACTAATACTGCTTCAGAAAATGTATACTTACTGCATTTTTGTGCTTTTCCTCCATCCTGGTGTCCACTTGGTGTTTTAGGTCTGCCCTCAATATCACTGTTATCAAAACTGACATATATATCTGACTCCATTATTTGCACTCACTTACAGTATGTGTTTCAAATAAGCTGCAGTGTAATGACTACCTTTTATTTAGGTACTACTGACTTGGCCATTTTTTTGAATCAGTGCAAAATGAAACGAAACAACGCCCCAACCTGCTTTATAGAGAATGTGAAGCTGACATCATGCCTTGTTGAGTTCTAGGTAACTGCTTTGTTTATCCTGTATGGAAATGTAATAGATGTACATATATGTCCCTATGTCCCAGTGATATTAAATAGACATTTCATAATTAATACATACAGTGCCTTGCAGAAGTATTCATACCCCTTCATTTTTTTTCACATTTTGTTTTGTTGCAGCATTATGTTAAACTGCTTTAAATTTGGTTTTCCCCACATCAATTTACACTCCATACACCATAATATTGACAAAGCAAAAACCAGATATGCAATTTTTACAACTTATTAAAAATAAAACCCTGAAATTAGTACATTGCATAAGTATTCCTACCCTTAACTCAGTACATAGTTGAATCACCTTTACAGCCTCAAGTCTTTTTGGGTATGATGTGACAAGCTTTGCACATCTGCATTTGGCAATTATCTGCCATTCTTTGCCTCACCTTTTTACCTCTCCAGCTCTGTCAGCTTGCATGGGGGCTGGCAGACATTTTCTAGAGTCCTAGTTGTTCCAATCTTCTTCCATTATGGATAATGCTTCTGTGAACCTTCAATGCAGCAGATTTTTTTCTGAACTCTTCCCTAGATCATTGCCTTAACGCAGTGGTTCTCAAAGTGGGGGGCGCACGAGTATTGCAGGGGGGGCGCGGGCCATCAGCAGAAAAATAAATATAAAAACGTAAACAGCCAAAGGACGTAACGAACGGGAGATGGATCAGTGTGTGAAAGAGAAGAGAAAACCATAGATGAATTCGCACAGACCCAGGCAGGTGCTGGTCATTCAAAAGCTCAATGCAGGGCTTCAAAGTTAAAATTATTTGCAACTTTGTCGCATCCAGCAGAGATGTCACTGACACTGCGCTCCGCTGAACTGCGGCATTCTGGCGCCTCAGTCTCGGTATACTGTACAAATCGGCATACATTCACAAATGATAACTCAGCGGCAGAGTTCAGCTCATGCAGGGGCGTAATTTCCACTTGGGGCTTTTCAAAATCCTGTTTGTGTCCTCCCACTTTCAAATGGTTTTGTAAAATAACGTCTTGTATTGTAGAATGCACGCTCAGCGCCGCTGATTCGCGCGATCGTTAAAATGAAACCGAAAGTAAAACGCGCAAGCACATTCAAAAGCAATTTTAATACCCCACGTTTACAAAGCGACTCCCCAATGCGCGCAAATTAGGCTACATAAAATATCGAAGCTGTTATGAGTACGTGGGCTATAATAAGTTGTATAGTTGTCTATAACTCTGTATCATGGTGGGAAAATTCGGTCTATTTGCACTTTGAATATTGAAAGAGTAGCCTACTTTGATTATGGCTGCATTTATTGCCTACACGACTAAGAAAGAACTGTGTCGTTTATGTTTTGTTATTTATACTGTAGATTCTTTAAAAATGCAGTGACTGCCTCTAATTTAAATGGCTGTACTTGTAATAGAGAAAATAAACATCTTGTTCATGTACTCATATTTTCATTAATTCCTGTCCCTTGCTTAAGGCGTAAAATAAATATAAAAAAGGCTTTCAGAATCAGCCCATTTGCTTGTAAAACATCTGCAATCAGAATCAGCCATGATGTCACGGGGAGGGTCAGAGACGTGCAGATCCATTTGCAGCATTTATTGAGAATCGTCAACAAGCAAGAGCAATCACCGGAAAACAGGAACAACGTAGGAAATCCAGTAAACAGTTCGATACTCAGGCAATGGTCACAAGGGTATGTAGCAAGAATCAGAAACGAGATACACAGTCCAGGGTCATACACGGGAAATCCAACACAAGGGAAAACGCTTAGAATTACGACCATAGGGAACAATAAGACTTCGCAGAGTGGCTGTGTGTGTGAGAAGCTTAAATGCATGTGGGTAAATGTGAAACAGGTGTGTGCAGCAATCAGTGCAGTGGGAAACGAGGTGCAGCTGTGTGCAGTGATTGGTGCAGTGGCTTATGGGGATTGCAGTCCAGAATGTGTGTGCAAGAGTTCATGATGACAAGACGACCAATACGTGACAGAGCCCCTCCCCAAGGAGCGGCTTCCAGACGCTCTAACCACCTAATGAAACCCGGAGGGTGGTGGAGCGGAGGCGGAACAGGGGGAGGGATGGAGGGCCAGGTCCATGTGGGGGTAATGGAGCTATGAACTGCGGCGGAGCCGACGGAGGGAGAAGCCATGGCGGAGGAAGGGTTGGCTCCTGCATGGGGCCGACCGACGGAGGTGGAGCCGGTGGAGCCTGAGGCGGCATCGGAGAGTCGATAGTCCTGGGCGACACAGAGGATCCGGAGGGCCAAGGCGGAACCCAAGGCTCTGGCGACCCCGGCGGAGATGGAGGTCCGGAGGTACGCAGCGGAGCTGGAGTGACAGAGGATCGAGGCTGTGCCCACGGGAGGGAGGAGGTCCACAGAGCCGGCAGGACGGAGTGACGAGGCGCAGCCGGAGGAGTAGAGTCCAGAGGCGAAGGTGGGGCGACGACTGACCGGGGCGGAGCCGGAGAGACGATGGAGCCCGGAGGAGCTGGTGGGCCGACGGCCGACAACGGAGACGAGGGAGCACAGAGCCGGGGTGGAGCCGCAGGGTCGGAGGGCCGAGGTGGAGTCCAGGACTCTGAGACTGGAGGTGATGGTGAGGGATCCTTCAGTCTGGACATCGATGGAGACTGGCAATCCCACTGCGAGTCCTCTGCACCGAAGGTGGGATGTGGGTGAGCAGAGGGACTGTCAGGAGACAGAGGTGGCGGGACTGGAGCAGCAGGGAGGGCGGGTGGGAACCCACACAGTCCATACATGGCCTCCGTGACCAGAACCGGGCAGACAGGAATCTCAGGACGACTGGATGGAACCAGCGGAGGCTCTGGAAGACCGGGCTGAACCAGCAGAGGCTCTGGAAGGCCGGGCGGAACCAGCGGAGGCTCTGGAAGGCCGGGCGGGACCAGCGGAGGCTCTGGAAGGCCGGGCGGGACCAGCGGAGGCTCTGGAAGGCCGGGCGGGACCAGCGGAGACTCTGGAAGGCCGGGCGGGACCAGCGGAGGCTCAGGAAGGCCGGGCGGGACCAGCGGAGGCTCTGGAAGACCGGGCGGGACCAGCGGAGACTCTGGAGGGCTGGGCGTCTCCAGCGGAGACTCTGGAAGGGCAGGCTCTGGGCGAGCGGTCACAGGAGGGCGCTCTGGCGGCGCGGTCACTGGAGGGCACTCTGGCGGCGGAGACTCTGGAAGGGCAGCCATTTTGCGAACAGGCTCTGGACTAGCAGACATCTTGTGCTGTGGCTCTGGGTTGGCAGACATCTTAGGCTGTGGCTCTGAGCTGGGACTTACTGTGGGAAGATGGTCCTCCTCCACAATTCCCACAGTAAAAGGAGAGCCACACAACGAAAGAGCAAGATCCATATAAGATTGCAAAGTCCAGCCCGGTTCAAACATTGGCATGAGGGAAGCCAATGGCTCTAAGAGTCCTCCACGGAAGAAAATCATCAGGCATTGATCATCCATGGAAGACAGATTTGCCAATTTGATGAAGGCCATGACATAATCCTCAATAGTCTGCTCACCCTGCTTGAGAAGCATGATCTGCACCGTTGGATTCATGCTGGAACCGGATAACTCCACAATAGCTGCTGGATCCTTGTAATGGCGAAGTCTTCTGTCACGGGGAGGGTCAGAGACGTGCGGATCCATTTGCAGCATTTATTGAGAATCGTCAACAAGCAAGAGTAATCACCGGAAAACAGGAACAACGTAGGAAATCCAGTAAACAGTTCGATACTCAGGCAATGGTCACAAGGGTATGTAGCAAGAATCAGAAACGAGATACACAGTCCAGGGTCATACACGGGAAATTCAACACAAGGGAAAACGCTTAGAATTACGACCATAGGGAACAATAAGACTTCGCAGAGTGGCTGTGTGTGTGAGAAGCTTAAATGCATGTGGGTAAATGTGAAACAGGTGTGTGCAGCAATCAGTGCAGTGGGAAACGAGGAGCAGCTGTGTGCAGTGATTGGTGCAGTGGCTTATGGGGATTGCAGTCCAGAATGTGTGTGCAAGAGTTCATGATGACAAGACGACCAATACGTGACACATGAAGTATCAAGATCGACTCATTACTAAAAATAAATTGGGTGCTCCTATGTTTTTTTTGTGCTCAAACTTTTTTACGTGGTAGCACTGTAAAAAAGTTAATTTCAAGCCCTGCTATGCTTTAAGACAGCATGAAACCTACAAAAAATATATAAATAAATAAATAACAGAGAAAATTATAATAATAACAGTTACTCTCCCTGTGCTATTTTTTAATATTTCAAGTGTTGCATGTTTTTCTCCTGTAGCTTTTTTTTTCTTTTTTTTTTCTTTTTCTTTTTTTTTAACTAAGAAAGCATTAATTTTTCATTAAGTTTAGTAAAATCATTTATTAGTCTTAGGTGGGATAGGTATTTTTGGAAGGGGGCGCCAGATTTTTTTAAAGGTTTAAAGGGGGGCACAACCAAAAAAGTTTGAGAACCACTGCCTTAACGCAAGTCTGTCACTGAGCTCTACAGGCAGTTATCTTCACCTCAGGACTTGGTTTTTGCTCTGATATGCATTTTCAGCTGTTAGACCTTTTCTGAGAGGTGTGTGCCTTTCTAAATCATGCTCATTCAAATGAATTTGCCACAGTTTAACTCCACTCCAAGTGTAGTAACATCTAGAAGCAATATGAATGCTCCTCAGCTAAATTTCGATGGTCTCCTAGAAAAGGGTATGAATACTTCTGCAACGGGATCTTTTCAGTTTTTTATTTTTAATAAATTTGCACAAATGTTAAAAACCTATTTTTTGCTTTGCCATTATGGAGGAGGGAGTGTAGATTGATGTGGGAAAAAATGTAATTTAAAGTAGTTTAAAATAAGGCAGCAACATAACAAAATGTGAAAAAAAATGAAGTGGTATGAATAATTTCGCAAGGCACTGTTCATGCATATATTAAAATTATTTATATGATGACTTTTTTTATATGGTATTGCATTTGAAGACCATATATCCCAGGTTAAAAAAGTGCACTTTTATAATATGTACTTGAAGTGTTCTGTTTTCACACACTCATTTTGTACTTAAGAACTACTAAGTAATATTTTTTAGTATATTAAGATAATCTTAAGTGTACTTAACTGCTATTTTGAGAAACCATGAATATGAACTAAAATGAGCTTTTAACATACAGCTCTGTATCTTAGGATTTCATTTACCTAGGGTTGAGAATTACCCAGTGTTCATTATTTCATGTGTGGGAGACAGTCCAATATGCCTTTCTGAACTACATTCTACTTGATCCATGACTATGCTGCACACTTTATAACAATATAAATGGAAAATAAATTCTAATAATTAATCCAGGTGAGGTAAATCTTGGTTTATTGATGTGAATGCAATGTGTGGCGAAAGCATTTGACCAAATACGACTAAAACCGAATTTAAATATAAAATCCTATGAACGGACTACATAGAGCAAGGTAATGACTTGACCATTTCAGTGCATTTTTAGCACTCAGCCAGGCATTATTTTGACAGAGGGAAACAAGACACAATTGCGCGGGCCATCAGCAGAAAAATTAAATATAAAACAGTGAACAGCCAAAGAACGCAACTTAGAATGATTTTTTTTTCTCTCTCTCTACCAACCTCTGTTCTGAATTTGCACAAACTGCATTGCAATTAAGGTGTGTGCGATATGACGCTTTTTGATTTGGTCATTAAAAGGTCTCTGCACTCTGCTTTTGAAGAAATATCCTATATTTTGTGCTACAGCGCACATTCTGTCAGATACAATTCTGGTGCCTCCGTCTCAATATGCTGTACAACGCGGCATACATTCACATCAAATGATAACTCAGCGGCAGAGTTACATTCACGCAGTTCCGTAATTTCCACTGGGACCACGCTTTTCAAAATCCTGTTTGTGTCCTCCCACTTTCAAATGGTTTTGTTGAAGTAATCTCTTGTATTGTAGAATGCACGCTCAGCGCCGCAGAGAGTTTCGCATGATAGTTAAAATGAAACCAAAAGTAAAACGCGCACGCGCATTCAAAAGCAATTTTAATACCTCAAGTTTAGAGAACGACTCCCCAATGTGCGCAAATTAGGCTACATAAAATCTGGGCTGTTATTAGAATAATGAGTTGCGTAGTTGTCTATAGCTCTGTATATGCTTGAAAAATTCGGTCTCTATTTACACTTTGAATATTAAATGAGAAGCCTACTTTGATTATGGCTGCATTTATTGCCTACACGATTAAGAAAGAACTGTGTCGTTTATTTTTGTTAATTATACTATATATTGTTTAAAAATGCAGTGGTTGCCTCTAATTTAAATGGATGTACTTATAATAGAGAAAATAAACATCTTACTCATATTCACATTCATTTCTGTCCCTTGCGTAAGGCGTCAAATAAATATATAAAAAAGGCTTTAAGAACCAGCCCATTTGCTTGTAAAACATCAGAATCAGCCATGAAGAATCAAGATCGGCACATTACTAAAAATAAATTGGGTGCTCCTAAATTTTTTTGGTGGTTCTAACTTTTTTTAGTTGGGAGCACCAATAACAGTATTTCTCAATGTTTCAAGGCTTTTCTTTAAACTAAGAATTTTTAAGGGGGGAAGGGGGGGGGGGGGTTATAGGTTTAAAGGGGGCGTGACCAAAAAAGTTTGAGAACCACTGGACTAAGATAAATTGTTTGGCTCAGAAGTGTCCAGCATGTGTGGCGATGCCCCGGTGAGGAGTACCAAGAAAATTGTGTCTTGTCTACAGTCAAGCATGATGTTGGTAGCATCATGGTCTGGGGCTGCATGAGTGCTGCTGGTACTGGGGAGCTGCAGTTCATTGAGAGAAACATGGATTCCATTATGTACTGTACATTCTGAAGCAGAACATGATGCCTTCCCTCCAGAAACTAGGCCAAATGACAGTTTTCCAACATGATAATGATCCCAAGCACACCACCAAGATGACAACTGCCTTTCTGAGGAAGCTGAAGGTGAAGGTGATGGGGTGACCAAGTATGTCTCCATACCTGAACCCTTTTAAGCACCTGTGAGGCATCCTCAAGCGTACGCACCTTGTGTCTAACGTCCAGCATCTCTGTGATGTCATTATAGAGGAGGATCCCAGCAACAACCTGTGCAGCTCTGGTCAATTCTATGCCTAGGGTGATTAAGGCAGATTAACAATGGTGCTAACACAATATATTGACAACTTAGGGTGTACTCACTTTTGTTGCCAGCTATTTTGACAATAATGGCTGTATGTTGAGTTATTTTCAGAGGACAGTAATTCTATACTGTTATACAAGCTGCACATTGACTACTCTAAAATATATCCAAGTTTAATTTCTATAAATTGTCCCTTGAGAAGATATACTAAAATGGTTGCTGAAATGTGAGGGGTGTACTCACTTTTCCTGATGTCTGCTGGATTAAACCTCACAGAAAATCTTTATCTGCTCACAACAAAATGTAGTAAATTGAAGTAATATTTGCTCGTAAACAACCAATTTATTTACATACAGTATGTATGGAAAATTAATATTATGCCATGTCTTGTAGTTTCAATATATAAGTTTGCTATATACATATTAAAAATGAATATTTGGAAAACAACATGGCAAAAACACAAGAAGTCCTAATACAAAGTGTCAAACATTGAATAGTATGTTAGAACATAAAGGAATATAAATAAATAGTGAAAGCATAATATATTTGCATAAAAGCAGGATGCAGAACATCAGATTTGTTTAACAAACAATGATGCATCACAGAATCTGTTCTAAAAAGGAAAACTAGTTGAGGAAATAAGAGGTCTAGCTGTGCTCTGAATGGTGCATTCAACAAATATTCAAATATTTGACAGTGGTTTCTTAATGTTTTTTTTTACCCTGAACGAAACCCTTTTTTACTATTCTTTTTTATTTGTGTGTTTGTCCAAATCTTTTCTCTGTTTTTTTTTTTTTTACTTCTGTGGAGTGGAGAATCTGTACTATATTTTCATAGCAGCTTCACATTTACATTTTCCATTCTTCACCATTTTTTTTTCACCAAAAAATTTAAATTCAGTCATCATTTACTGACCCTCATGTTGTTTCAAACACAAAAAAAGGTATTCTAAAAACATTGGTTTTGTGATACACAGCAAACAATGATATAGATCAAAAATTGAAAGAAGAGTATACAAAATATATATATATTTTTTGTATAAGCAAAATGAAAATACATGGGTGCGTGCGTGTGTATCTCCATGCATTAAAACAAACACAAACATAATAGATTTGCATGAGTGCATGTTCTCACAAAGCATCTTTGGCATAACACAAACTAAAAATAACAGTGGTACACTTCGGATGAAGCACTGTAATTTGCATTTTCAAATGAGTCGCTACACCATGTACCGGTGCAATCAAATTTGACGTGTTTAGTCAAGAGTAGCCTACATCCACAGGATTGATGCAATTGGTTGTAATATTATCTGAATACTAATTTTATAGTTTGTGAAGATCATTATTATTAGTTCATTTGAACTCCTTATATTTTTCTCTTATTTTATGTGTACTTTTTGAAAAATAAAACCTTTGCACCATTTTATTTTTGTTGAAGAAAATTTTCATAATTGTTTCCATTGCTTGCCACAGTATTTGCATTTATTCACATTCAGATGGAAAAAAAAAACATGTAATATAGCGAAGTGTTCCCTTTATTTTTTTGAGCAGTATATATATATATATATATATATATATATATATATATATATAGAGAGAGAGAGAGAGAGAGAGTATAATATCTAGAATAATATTGTAACAAATGGCTACAACTTCTTTACAGAGATTGTTACATGTAGACACAATTTTATCTTAAAGTCAAAAACATTGAAATGTAACTTCCTAAAAAAAAAAAAAAAAAAAAAAAAAAAAACTTCAGGAGGTTGTGTGTGAGATTACAGTGAAAAACACCAAATATGTCTTTTACTTGGAGGAATGAGATCAGAGAATTAAGTCACTACATGATAATAAAGCTATCATCACTTGATCACAATTTCTTTTAGCATTAAAAAATGTCAATAGTGACTTGCCAGTTAACAATTTTGTTGTTGATTTATACTTTCCTACCCCTTTAGAGATTTAATAAAAAGACAAAGTACCCTGTTAGCTGGGTCAAAACAAAGCAGACACACAAGAAATATAACATAACAACTAATGTATGTGGGTTTACTATGGTAAAAACAGCAATTGACCATTTTATTACAAAGAGAAAGCAGTAAAATTCAAAAGTGGTTTCAAAGATACTGGGACACTTCTGACTTATGCAGTTTCATCTCAACACTTGAGATGCATGATAACAGCTAGAATAAGCTTAACATAGATATTAACAGGACATGAGCACATCAAAAGTCTGGTGCCAAGCATTGCCCTAATTCACATGGTGAGAAACTGGATGTTGTGAATTTTTTTAAGCAATAAGAAAATAAATACAATTTTATTTTTCCTTTCATCTGTGTCAGTATTTTGTCCTGTTCTGTCTTCCCAGTGTTTTTCCCCCTCTGTTTCTAATGTAGATGGTTTAGTCCTTGTCTCCCCCTTTAGTTCTGTCTGCATTTGGTTTAGTCTTGCCCATATTTGTACTTCCCCCTCGTGATCTTGTTATCTCGTTTGTAACCACGCCCTGTCCTTTGTGTATTTAAAGTCTGTATTTGCACACTCCCGTTGTCCGTCGATGTATTGTTACATGCTGTGTTTGTTTCCTTGCGTTTTGGTTTTCTTTGATAGTGTTTTCAGTTTTTGTTTAATAAATTAGTGTTTTCATTACTCCTGGATTCCCTGTGTTTTCTCCTGGCTCCTCTCACCCAGTACACCACCAGCTAACTGTGACAATTTGAATGTCTCTTAATTTTCTGCATTGCATACATTTATGAAACAAAACTGATATAAAGTGGTTTATATAAAATGAAAGTAGCACACTATTTTAAAAGGCAGAACCTGCAGTTCAAAAAATATGGTGTTAACAATATTGTCATTTCATTAAATAAAAGAAGAAAAAAAACATGGGGTGAACCCTATTTCTCACAAATTGCTTTTCGGATGGACATGCATTTAGCATCATTCCAGTTTTGCAGGCCAGGAACTGAACAATCTAGTTCAACACAGTCCTCATCTCCATTGCCATCATTTGGTCTATATTTCTGCCAAAACCTGAATAAGATGTAGCAGATTATTATTCAGAACCCCAAAAATCACAAATCAGCAACAATCACAGTAGAAAAACAACAGATTCAAAGGATGGCCGTTGACACAGTCTTGTGACAAATGATAAACTATGATAATTTTCTGTCAGAAATTCATCATAATCATCTCACAGTGTGTTTACTGCGGCGACCCACACCAATGGATTGTGAGTTTGTTTGTTTTTTTTCTTTTTAATGCACTGTGCTTATTTAATTATTACATTACTGAAAGTGATTTTTACACTGTAAAAAGTTTTTACCAGTTTTAACTTAAAAACGTTTAGCAGCTGCCTTAAGATTTTAAGTTAATGAAAGGAAAGGAAAGGAAAGGAAAGGAAAGGAAAGGAAAGGAAAGGAGGTGATGTGAGGCCAAGTATGGTGACCCATACTAGGAATTTGTGCTCTGCATTTAACCCATCCAAGTGCACACACACAGTAGTGAACACACACACACACACACACACACCGTGAACACACACCCGGAGCAGTGGGCAGCCATTGCTGCGGTGCCTGGGGAGCAGTTGGGGGTTCGGTGCCTTGCTCAAGGGACTCACCTCAGTCGTGGTTATGAGGGTGGAGAGAGTGCTGTACATTCCACCTACAATCCCTGCCGGACCTGAGACTCGAACCCGCAACCTTTGGTTTACAAGTCCGACTCTAACCATTAGGCTTGTGTTTATATCAACTTAAGTCATTTAAACACAAGTTATATCAACTCATTTTTATTGTAATAAGTTAAAATGACTTGTAGTTTTAAGCCTAAATCTACATGCAGGCATTTCTCGATATGCTGTGACCAAAAGTCACTGAATAGGGGTTGTCATACCGGTACACTGTAAAAAGTTTTCACCAGATTCAACTTAAAAACCTAAGTTCAGCAACTGCCTTAAGTTTTTAAGTTAAATCAGCTTAAAACTACAAGTCATTTTAACTTATTACAATAAAAATTAGTTGATATGAATGAAATACTTTTGCAAGGCACTGTATGTATCAATTATAAAATGTTTGTTTAATATCACTGAGACATAGGGACATATATGTACATCTATTACATTTCTGTACAGGATAAACAAAGCAGTTACCTAGAACTCAACAAGGCATGATGTCAGCTTCACATTCTCTATAAAGCAGGTTGGGGCGTTGTTTCGTTTCATTTTGCACTGATTCTAAAACATGGCCAGGTCAGTAGTACCTAAATAAAAGGTAGTCCTTACACTGCAGCTTATTTGAAACACATACTGTAAGTGAGTGCAAATAATGGAGTCAGATATCTATTATGTCAATTTTAAAAGCAGGGGTGTTGAGGGAAGACCTTTACCTAAAACACCAAGTGAAGACCAGGATGCAGGAAAAGCACAAAAATGGGGTAAGTATACATTTTCTGAAGCAGTAAAAGTGTTGATAATGTTTTCACTGATTGTAATTATTGTTCTGAACACAAAATTTGTATTTATTATTTTTTTTTAGCATATGGTTTGCATATTTTACTATTTATTAATTTCAGAGGAATGTCTCTATAAAAGACCATCGAAAGAACACTTTTTAAAAATCTTTATTAATTACTTACAAAGGTTGATTTTAGATGTTCTACTATGGAGTGTTTTGATTTAGTTTTTTTTCCCCCATTTCTCAGGAGGAAGTGGATGTTTGGTGATGATGGCGATGTGTATTGTTTTGCTCATTTGTGTTCTTCTGCTGGTCGTCATCATACTGCAGCACATCTCCATCACAGCAGACAGAGACCTGTTCAAGAATAACAAGGACACAGTCCAAGTATTTAATCAGACAATAAGCAGATTACAGGACGCCTACTCTGATATAATGACTGAGAAACACCAACTGCAGGACAGACTCAATGACCTGAATGATGATCTAAAGAGAGCTTATGAAAAAGGTTTGTACAGACCTGTTTTTGTAGTTTCATTTCTCTACTTTTCTTTTCAGTATACCGTTTTTACAGAGTGTGTTTCTGTTAGGATTTAAGTGGAGTTCAGGTTGGTTTTTCATAACCAATGTTGAGAAGAGCTGGTCTGACAGTAGACAGTACTGCAAGGATCGAGGTGCTGATCTGGTCATCATCAACACTGAAGTGAAGCAGGTAAATTAATTTGAGTATCTGTTAATGAATGAGAGCAAACACACTTACTACACACTTTTTTTTTTTTTGTGCACACAGAGATTCATATCTTCAATCATCAATAGTGATATGAAGTTGTGGATTGGTTTGACTGACTCATACCAAGAAGGCAAGATGCAATGGGTGGATACCTCACTACTGAAACAAGGGTGAGTGCTAAAAAGCACTGTGCGTTTATTTGTTTAGCATTTGTATTCTAATTTTGATAATCAACCACGAACATCAATAAACAACATAAGCTCATCTTTCCACAACCAAAAACAAAGCAACCTCCTATAAATAAATTATGTTAATAGAAAACTGTTCTTTTACTTCAGCTTATTTTGCTGGGGCTAGGTTTTCTAAGATTTCAATATATGTGTTTGTGTTTGTGTTTATGTGTGTGTGTTCAAATTAATGCGTAAAAAAGTGAAATTGTAATATATTGTTTGTATACTGAACTAAACAGGAATATATGGTCTACATACCCATTAATTCAACCCCTGAATAAGTTTATTTTGGCAGTGAAAAAATTAAAACAAATGCCTTTCCAATCTGATATGTGATGGAAAAAAGGGGAAGAATGAGATTGGCAAAAGGCAGATTTGAACTCGAGTCGATCATGTCAAAATCAATTACAACCTGAACTCCAGAAAAGTTGGTACGTTTCGTAAAATGCTATAAAATCAGTACTATGTTCATTCTCTTTAACCTTTATTTAATTGACTAAAGAACAAAGAAAACATTTTCACTGGCCAACTTTTAATTAAATTTAGATTTTCATGGTCGGAACACACTCCAAAACAGCTGAGACAGAGGCATGTTTAACACTGTGCTACATCAACTTTCCTTTTAATTACAATGTATCATTGTTTGGGAATTGAGGATACTAGTACTTCAAGCTATGCAAGCTAAAGTGTTGTCCAATCTGGCTTGATAAAAAAAAAAAAAAAAAAAAAACACTTCAGATGCTCAGCAGTCTGTGATTGTCGTTGTCTGATTCTCATTTTCATGACTGGTCATACCTTTTCAAGAGGAGACAGATCTGGACTGTAGGCACATTCAGCCTGCGTCTACGAAACCACGCTGTTGTAGCACATGTAGAATGAGACCTGGCATTGTCTTGATCTAATAATCATGGAATTTCCAGGAAAGATCATCGTGATGGCAGTATAGTGTCTGTACAATCCCAACACATGCCTCCATACCTTTGCACATATTCCAGTCACCAATGTCGTTTGCTCTGCTGCACCCCATACCATGACAGTCATTTGCATCTGTCGCTGATGAAAGTCTGGATGGTCCCTTTGGTCTTTGGTACTGAGAACTCGACGTCCATTTATCCCAGAAGCAAGCTGCAATGTGGACTCATCTGACAGTTCCATCATCTTTTAGACTATCTGAGATGGGCTCTGACCCAGAAAACCCCATGGCATCACTGCATAGAATTGACGTATAGCTTTCTGTTAGAGTAAGAGAAATTTAAGTTGCATTTAATAATGCAGCTGCAGAATGTGTTAAAGTGACAGCGGTTTTTCTGAAGCACTCCTGAGCCCATGTGGCTATATTTCTAATGCAATGCCATCTGAGGGCTCAAAGGTCATCCACATTCTCCTGAGGTGTCTTGCCTTGACCTACACAGACTGAAATTTCTCTGGATTCCCTGAATCTTTTCACAATATTATGTGAGGTAGCTGGTGAAAGACATAAATTCTTTGTGATTTTTATTGAGAAATGTGATTTTTGGTTTGTTTGACCCATTTTTTATTGTAACTCAACAAAACAATAAAACTAATCTGGAGAAGAGATCTTCAAAGATAGCAAGCAACACTGAGCCCCCTGCTCATTTACAACCCCCTTCTCCCCTCTGGCTTCTTCGCCTTTCATTCTCACATTTCTCACACCTCTCACTTCTCCCTCTAAAAGTTTCACTACAAAGATCTCTACACCAGCATCCATATCCCTCATGCTGTGGTGTGTCTCTCTGCAGGTATGCATCTCCACTCTTAGATACATCTTTGAGCGATTGATGTTATGTGTTTATCTAAATTGAAACTGAATTGGATTCTCATTGTTTAATTGTGTAATTGGCATGATACATTTTTTACCTGACAAAAATAAATGTTAATTTTGAGTTGTTCTCTGAATCCTTATTTCCAGTAGATTAAATTGCAGTCTGGTATTTTCCGCAATTCTGCGTCCAGGACAGGTCAAACCAAAGTACCAATGGATGGACCATGGGGAACTCCATTAGGGCTTCCGATTTCTGACTGTCACTGGCTTAACACGTTGTAGTTCTCGTGATTATAGGAAACGGGCGCTCTATAGTATGGGCTAGCAGGGTGCGGTCCACTTGCTTTATAATCACTCCTCATCCTCTGAGTAAGTCTGGAACTGGCGAGTTTGTGTCATGGATTCACTAATCGGCCGAGTGAATTTCAAAGCGATGCCAGGTCATTAATGAACAAATAATTGTAAGAATGGGATTTCCAGAATAATAAAATTTCTAAATTAATACACAATCAATATTTGTGATCAGCTTCCGATTGGAAATAAAGTCTACATTTATTGATCATTTGAAATTGGAGTCAGATTAAAACAGAGCTACATTAAAATTCAAACTAAATCTTTGTAAATCAAGTAAATTTCGCAAAAGCGCTGTGAAAAGACAGAACATGCATTAAACCTTCGAACAGGTTGCTGGACTCGAGTAGACCCTTTCCGGCGAGTGGACCCTTACAGTCATGAAATTTGGCACAAAGTGATGAGCCATGATCCAGCTTTGCTTGTAAAGAATGAAATGCTCCTTTTATACCCAAACATGATATCCTCACCTATTTCCATTTCACCTGCTTTCTGTAAACTGTTTTAGAACAGTTTAATTTGGATATTTTATAACCTTTTAACTTTTATTTTGCCTCTGTCTCATCTTTTTTGGAATGCGTTGTAGCCATCAAAATCTTTTTTTTTTTTTTCAAAATAAAAGTTAGCTAGTGAAAACACTGAAAATGTTCTCTTTCTGCTTTAGTCAATTAGATAAAGGTTAAAGAGAATGAACAGACACCATATTCTTGATTGTATGGCATTTCACCAAACTTCCCATCTTTTCTGGAATTGGGGTTGTACAAATATCCTTGTTTTTGAACAGATTTGTTTAACCAAGTTTCAGTAAGAACAATCATATCCGCATTAGTTGACTGTGCCCAAATACGGACCATATCCATTTTAGAAATTAAACTCTGGACATTTAAATGAATTAAGTCAATACCTTGATTTAAAATCTGAAGGTGTTTCAAAACTTAAAATATATAAATCTCTTTTGTAGTCTCAGAACGATTCTTGTTCTTTCCCACTTATTACACTCTCTCTTATGCCGAGTTCAGACTGCACGATTTTCAAAGCAATCGCGTCACAGATGTTTTCACACTGCATGACTATCTGGGGTAGCATTCCGTCTCTGCTGTGTTCACACTGCACGATGGATCGGCGACAGGGGGTTTCACACCGCATGACTTTACAATAGGAAGAATCGCCGACAATTTTGTCCAGGTCCGCAAACTACGTCTCACAACCAAACACATGCGAGAAGTGACATGGAAACAACGCGAGGTCAGGCGTGCAAGTTCTCACGTGAGACTGGTATTATATATATAAAAAAAAAATGGTAGCCCGCAAGACGCTTGTCATACAAATTGCATGTGCACTCATTTGCAGCGGAAAGAAAATAAGCCGAAGCTATTCTTGTTGATATTGTGGTCTATACCTTCGTAACTCCTCCCCCAACTTCCCACTGGCCTGCATGTTGGTGTCTCATTGGCTGAAGGTAATCGCCGATGTGATTTTCAGGCAGATCACCTTTCACACGACATGATTTTGAATCGCCGACAGGTCCAGATATTTAGCATGCCAAATATCTCACGGGTGTCGGCGACACGTCGGCGATTCTCTCAGATCGCGTCTTTGATAATTCACACTGTGTGATTGTCACTCACGTGAACGAGCACCGATTTGCCTGTGATTTCGGGCATTTGTCAGCGATTTCTCAAAACCTGTCGGCGAGTCAAAATCGGGGCTAAAATCATGCAGTCTGAACTCGGCATTAGCTTTATTCCTATTTTGAAATACTGTAACTCAATTTAGAACCCTATTCTAGTAAAACACGTTTCTTCTAGAATCACGTAATACAATAATGAAAAAACAATATCTCTTTCAAGATCAGTTATACACTTGAGAAAACGTGCAGTTCAAACCACACAGTGTCTTTCAGTGCTGTATGCACATTCGTTATATATCTTACAGTCAGTTTAAATGTATGTGAGTTCAAATGTACGATTGATCGTATTGTTGGAGCCCAGTTTGTTGGTGCACATCAATCAGATGATGAATTTAAAGTAATCCCAGATGAAAATAAAGTCACTTATGTTCATTCAATTGACCAACACGTTGGATTGACAGTGAAAAAATATTACGTTCCTCATGCTTTGAACACTCAGCGTACCCTAACAACCCATCTTAAACATGAGATGACTCCACACGATCCACTTCCAGTGATGAAATTCCATAGTCCTCCACAAGATGTCTGATAACTTAACAAACACAGTTCCCCTTCAGTCATTTCACTACGACGTTACATATGGGAACTCACCTGAGAGACCAATCATCTCTGAGCCTTATTGAAAAGGCCAATGAACATTGGCGAGTGGAATTTGCGTGTCAAGCCACTCCCCCGTACATACGGGTATATAAGATGGCGGCTTGCACCACTCATTCAGATTTTCGCTTCAGAGCCTCTCTGCTCGAGCCGTCTGATTTCAACAAATCTGTTCCTGCGAGTGCTACTCTCTGCCCGCTGGCATGCTGCCAGTTTAAAAGAGCGTCTAAAAGAGCGTTTGGCAGCCGCCACCGGGATCCTGCGGGCGGCCGTTTTCACGGCCTCAAAAAGCCTTCTGCTCTCCAGCGAGCGAGCCCTGAGTGCACAGCGTGCCGCGCTTTCCTCCCTGGGCAGACCCGGACTAAAAGAGTAATTTCTCACGGCTGTGTAGCGCGTTCTTTTCAGAATGTCGTTCCGGCCATCTCCCAGAGAGGCCTCTTCGGCGACACTGTCGAGGACTTTGCCCAGCAGTTCTCGGCAGTCCAAAAGCAGACAGAGGCCATCAAGCACATCCTGCCCTCCGCCTCCGCCTGCTCGTCGCCGAGGGTGCCCCCCTGCAGCCTCTAAGGTAACACCTGCAGCTCCGTCCCCCGCTGAAGCACACGATGGCAGATTAGCGGCCCGACGTCGAGCTGGCCGTGGGAGAGCGGCGCCGCCCGCGCCTCAGGGACTGGCCAAGAACACTTGCAAAAGATCTGCTAAGCGTCCCTGACGCGGGCACCCCAGAGGTGATAGAATTGGCGGGAACCAGGGAAGAAGGTAAGAACTGCTTATGGCTGTCAGACTTTTCTCCAAGGTATTCATCCTTCTGGGAACAGAAGAGCAAACTCTCCCCAGTGCAGAGGATCTCTTTTCTCGGTGAGGAGCTGGACTCGGTCGACATGACAGCCCGGCTCACCAACGAGCGCGCTGAATTGTCTGGAGTTATTCAGACACAAGACAGCGGTTCCTCTCAAGACATTTCAGAGACTCCTGGGGCATATGGCAGCTGCGGCCGCGGTAACGCCACTGGGCTTGCTTCATATGAGACCGCTTCAGCGCTGGCTTCACGATCGAGTCCCAAGACGGGCATGGCACCGTGGCATACTTGGGATTGGCGTTTCCCCGGAGTGTCGCCACCTATTCAGCCCGTGGTCAGACCCTGCCTTCCTTCGGGCAGGAGTGCCCCTCGGGCAGGTGTCCAGGCATGTTGTGGTTTACACGGATGCCTCCACCACGGGTTGGGGTGCTGTGTGCAACGGGCAAGCAGCATCGGGCTCCTGGACAGGACCCCGTCTGCAGTGGCATTTCAATTGCCTCAAGTTGTTGGCTGTGCTTCTGGCCCTGTGCCGCTTCCGACCGACGTTGCGTCAGAAGCACGTGCTTGTTCGTACCGACAGCACTGAGACAGTGGTTTACATCAATCGCCAGGACGGTCTTCGTTCTCGTCGCATGTCACAACTCGCCCGCCGTCTGCTCCTCTGGAGTCAAACGTGGCTGAAATCGCTACGTGAACTCAACCGTGCTGCCGACCAGTTCTCACGGCAGTCCACCCTCCCTGGAGAATGGCGACTCCACCCCGAGACTGTCCAGCTGATTTGGAGCCATTTCGGGGAGGCCCATATAGATCTGTTTGCCTCCCCCGAATCCTCCCACTGCCAGCTGTTTTACTCCCTCTCCGAGGCTCCCCTCGGCAGGGACGCGCTGGCACACAGCTGGCCTCCGGGGCCCAAGTACGCTTTTCCCCC
This sequence comes from Garra rufa, assembly GCF_049309525.1. Taxonomy (NCBI): domain Eukaryota; kingdom Metazoa; phylum Chordata; class Actinopteri; order Cypriniformes; family Cyprinidae; genus Garra; species Garra rufa. The sequence continues at coordinate 12,673,896 of NC_133361.1, forward strand.
AGTGAGCCTCCTTGCACAGACTCTGTGCAAGCCCAGGGAGGATGAGGAACAGATTCTCCTGGTGGCCCCATACTGGCCCACCCGAACTTGGTTTCCAGACCTCATTTCCCTCGCGGCAGCCCCTCCCTGGAAGATCCCCTAGAGGAAGGACCTTCTTTCTCAGGGGATGGGCACAATTTGGCACCCGCACCCCGACCTGTGGAACCTACATGTTTGGCTCCTGGACGGGACGCGTTAGACCTCTCCGGCCTCTCACAGGCTGTGATAGAAACCATCACTCAGTCCAGGGCCCCCTCTATGAGGCAGGCTTATGCACTAAGGTTGGGTCTGTTCATTGACTGGTGTTCCTCTCGAGAAGAGGACCCCCAGAGCTGTCCGGTTGCAGTTGTGTTTTCATTCCTGCCAGAGAAGTTGGAGCGCAGGCTGTCCCCTTCGACTCTCAAAGTGTATGTGGCTGCTATTGCAGCTTATCACGATGCAGTGGATGGAACATCCCTTGGGAAGCACCAACTGGTCGTGAGGTTCCTTAGGGGTGCCAGGAGCATTAATCCTCCCAGACCGCACCTCGTACCCTCTTGGGATCTCTCCGTCGCCCTTCGGGGCCTGCGTGAAGCCCCATTTGAGCCTCTTGCCTCAGTTGAGCTGAAATTCCTGTCCCTTAAGACAGCGCTCCTGACTGCATTGGCCTCCATCAAGAGGGTAGGGGACCTACAAGCCTTCTCTGTCAACGAAATGTGCCTTGAGTTCGGGCCCGGCAATTCTCACGTCATCCTGAGACCCCAGCCCGGTTATGTGCCCAAGGTTCCCACCATGCCTTTCCGCGATCAGGTGGTGAGCCTGCAAGCTCTGCCCCTGGAGGAGGCAGACCCAGCCTCTGCGCTGCCGTGTCAAGTCCGTGTTTTACGCATCTATGTAGACCGCACTCGGCACTTCAGACGCACCGAGCATCTCTTTTTCTGCTTCAGATGTCAGCAGAAAGGGAATGCTGTCTCCAAACAGAGGTTGGCTCATTGGGTGGTAGAAGCCATCTCCCTGTCATACTTATATCAGCGAGAGCCATGCCCCCTAGGTGTTCATGCCCACTCCACCAGGAGTGTTGCCTCATCCTATGCGTGGGCTCATGGCGCCTCACTAGCAGACATCTGCAGAGCTGTGGGCTGGGCGACACCTAATACCTTCGCCAGGTTCTACGACCTTCGCGTAGAGGCTGTATCCTCCCGTGTCTTAGCATAGACTTCAGGTGAGCGGGAGGACGGCTGGTGTCGGCTTGCCGCGCCATTCCCGCGGGATCCGTGCGCTATTTTCCCAGAATGTTCCCTCCCGCGAACCCTGGGTCCTCCATGCCCCGCAGTCAGGCCTAGTTGCGGAGTAGTCCCTAACTGTGCTCCTGCCGGGTCTCCTTCGCCCCGCAGGTTGTGGCAGGTTGTGGATCTTAGGATTTTTCCAGCGGTCAGCCAGATGTCGCTGTTTCCCTCGTATCTCCCTAATAAATTATGGATATATTGAATTTACTTTCATGATGCATGTAAAGATCTCATGTGCTCCGCCCCCCCCCCCCCCCCCCCGCACCCCCCCGCACCCCCCAACCCTTGCTTCAGTACAGCTGGCATCCCTTTGGGGACCCCTCTATTGGCCCTTAGGGCGTTGGGAAGGTTACGTTACAATGTCCATCTGCTGACACATCCGCCTGCCGGCACGTGGGTTCTGAGTAACGCGGCGTCAGGGTCGTGGCTTGTTCCATGAGTCTGTTCCCATATGTAATGTCGTAGTGAAACAACTGAAGGGGAACGTCTAAGTTACGTTGGTAACCCTCGTTCCCTGAAGGAGGGAACGAAGACGTTACATTCCCCTGCCACGCCCCTGACGTCGCGCTGACGCCGGCTCGATCCGGCTTGATCCGGCTTCTCAGCGAAAAACCTGAATGAGTGGTGCGCGCCGCCATCTTATATACCAGTATGTATGGGGGAGTGGCTTGACATGCAAATTCCACTCGCCAATGTTCATTGGCCTTTTCAATAAGGCTCAGAGATGATTGGTCTCTCAGGCGAGTTCCCATATGTAACGTCTCCGTTCCCTCCTTCAGGAAACGAGGGTTACCTACGTAACCTAGACGTTATTGTTCGTGACGGCAATCGTCTCTACAGGTCCTTTTAAAAAAATTAGCATATTGCGATAATGTTCATTATTTTCTGTAATGTACTGATAAACATTAGACTTTCATATAATTTTAGATTCATTAAACACAACTGAAGTAGTTCAAGCCTTTTTATTGTTTTAATATTGATGATTTTGGCATACAGCTCATGAAAACCCAAAATTCCTATCTCAAAAAATTAGCATATCATGAAAAGGTTCTCTAAACGAGCTATTAACCTAATCATCTGAATCAACTAATTAACTCTAAACACCTGCAAAAGATTCCTGAGGCTTTTAAAAACTCCCAGCCTGGTTCATTACTCAAAACCGCAATCATGGGTAAGACTGCCGACCTGGCTGCTGTCCAGAAGGCCATCATTGACACCCTCAAGCAAGAGGGTAAGACACAGAAAGAAATTTCTGAACCAATA
>NC_133361.1:12676962-12716150 GCF_049309525.1 Garra rufa
ATAACTTAAACCCCTTTCTCTACCTCGTCCGTTGGTCGCACATATCTGCCATGTTTGTAGTTTTTTTATGCTTTTTTTGCGTTTTTATAGTTCTAATCGAATCCTTGTTCACCACATAATGTGTTGTGGGCAATACAATAGCAGTTAGAGTGCGCATTGATCCGTATTTCGTATTCTTAAGTTAAGTAGTAGACCAACTGGAAACCTTTGGAATACTTTTTTAAACATACTACGATTTGGGACATACTAACTCTATTTGCGAATACTATTTAAGACAGATATTTTGCAATTAGGGACCTGATTGGGCCGCAGCAGGAGACTCCGCCCACAACCCGCTGAGCCTGCTGCTGCCGTGTGACTGCTGTGACATATGGTTCTGCTGTTCTGCAATCAGTCATTGTTGGGAAAAATGTGGAAATAAAAAATTGTCACTCTGTGCTTTAGGAGCGCCAAAATACTACGGTTTCTCCGGGAATGGCTGTACACAAAGCAGCATTAATGCTGTTTTATCAGACAGACGTGAAATGAAAATGCCAACTACATGTTTCTGAGGACAGTCGGTTCCCTTTAGATACATTCATATAAAGACATCAGTGCTGCGTTTTGACTTTGAAACGTGCAGTGCGCATATTTATTCAATGACATCATTGCCTTTTGAAGTTTAATACAGCCCTATCGCGATTCTCATCTTTCGGTCCCCAAATGTAAGACCTCCTAAATTTATAATGCTATTTATATAATTATAAAAAGTCTTTACTTATACTATTTAACATATATAAAAAATTTTATGGCCTTAAATTTGATACAACTAAATTGAGGAGTTTATAAGGACCTGAAGGAGCCCTCTACTTTACGACAGCCCATCGGGCAGGTCGGTGAACCATTCTGGTAGCCCGACTGATAAACACAATAGCCCCGGGACGATTTTGTGAACCCTGCATTACATAAAAAAAGACCATACCCAAGATGCCCATGAAGTCCTTTTCTCCCTCAAAATGCAAGAATGATTCACGAAGTGAAAATGCACTTTTGTTTACATGACGACAGTAACGTTATCAGCAGTTATTTCAGAGCAGACTACATATGCGCAAACTATAAAAAAGTTTAAATACTCGTGCATAATCTTATTTCTTCACGTCATTCTTATAATAATAATTCTGCATTCCAGGCAGGTCTTTAAGCTCGTAAATCACGACTTCAAATCATGACTCACGACTTTGCAGCGTTCCAGGCAAGTCACCCCAAACTGCCTGAGCGCACGTATTATTATTACATTATTATAAATTTTTTTTGCAACATTATAGTCCTAAAGTCTATTTTTTCACTGTGGACCACTTGCATAAACACCGCACCCGTAGGTACTGACATATTGGTTTTGGAGGCTATGTCACATCAGAACTCGGAACTGGAAGTACATCCATCAAGCTTACGATACAATTAAATTTTTTAAATCTCCAAAGAAATCCTACAAGAACTGCCTTATAAATATGGTCCCTTGTGCTCCAATAGCGTAAAAAAAACGCTTATTTTTCCAGCTAAATGAGCCAGTGCGCATGCGCAGTACTGAGTGCACGTCTCAGAGCACCGACTGTTTCTATAGCCACCGGAACTTCTAACGGCAGCGGCAGTGACGCGCAGACTAATCAACGATTTGCTCTTTCACTAAGAAGGCGGGGCTTCGCGGCCATAATGAGTTTTGGGGTTTTTTTTCCCATTCAAAACTATAAGAGTGACAAGTCTTGGGTATTCTATAGTCTTTGACATCGATCTAGTACGAGTTCACGAGTGGGAAGTCACAGGTTTGACTGCCGTTTGGGTGCACTTTCACGGGTAACGTGTTGCCTGGAACGCAGCATTAGTTACGTTAAATCTGGTAAAAACACCACTTACCTGCAGCCACGAACCTGTCTATCCTTGGCGTTATAAAAGTGATCAGATCGTCTTGAACTTCCGGGTGGGGTCGTGATGTAAAAGGTCATCATGAGGGTCATTCTATTTACAGCTAAAACATTATAAATTAGTTTTACTAATAGTTTGATTGGGCAGGCTGTCACGAATACGTTATTTTTATATTTTTATATTATTATAAAAAATTATCTTAACAAAAGGGCACTTTGATCACTAGGGGCCAAAAGGGCAGGTGCTTGTGCCTGGATTTAACACGTCGTAAGCCCACCAAAAGACGGGAAACTTGCAGCACCCCACAAACGCGCTGGCAAGCAGGTTGCAAAACAAAACGAAACCAAAAAAGCGAAGCAAAACAGCAGCGTTGAAGCGTCCGGATACGGCGTCAGAACACAATAAGGTATTTGTGTTCTGAAATAAAACAATGAATCCACATACCTTTTGAAAAAATCTCACAAAATAATAAAATAGATTGTACATACCTAAATGCAGCAATCCGTCACAGAGCAATATTTCAATACTAATCACTAATCAAGTAATATAATGAACAAATAATTTCTCCTCTATAGGAAAGATATTATACAAAGAATCAAAACCATTTAGGCCTACCTACAGAGCAGGAAGTCAGCAGTCACACACGCATGCAGCAATACAACCAACAAGGATTCAATATGCCAAACTTTCGTCAAAACAGCCAAGAGAAGCACTGAACAGACCCCAGTTTCCCAGAAAAAAATGGCACTATTAAAAATACATAAACTAAACTAAAAATAAAACACGCTAAACACATACCTCTAACACCAGGCAGCAAGACTCCAAACAAATCAGCAGTAGCTGGAACAGTGACGCAACATCGCGTGTCACTGCGACTTTATATACGCTCGCGTAATCAGAGTTAATCATAATAAAAGCATCGGACACGCAAATGCATTTTACCACACCACATTCCAGGCAACCCGTTACCCGTGTTTTTCCAACCTTCTACCCGTGAAAGTGCACTGAAACAGTTCCACGCTCTGACATCACATAGCCCACAAAACAACAATAGCAGCCCCTGCGGAAGAGGAGTTTATGCAAATAACGACAACACTTTACAATACATGCACACAAATATGCATTAATTCATGCTTAATTAATGCACTTGTTATTAGTTCAATATTAGTTAAATGTGTCATTATGTATAAATTCCCTAAAAATTTACTTTATTAACTATATGATATAGAATCAGTCAGTCATGTGCCTTAATGCTTTAATTAATCAGTAGCTAATGATTTACAAAAATATCATTATGTTATGACTTCACATATTGAGGCACAGAACTATAAACTAAATGTTAAGTAATGTACACTGTTACAAGATAACTGTGAAATTTACAGCAACTTGCCGTCAGCAATTGACAAGTACGTTGCAACTTTTACTGTACAAATTTTACTGTAAAATTCCCCGGAATGTATTTTTAACCGTAATGCTTTGTAGATTTACAGCAGTATACTGTAAATATATTTAACAGAATTGATTTCTTTATTTTACAGTAATAATGCTGTGAAAACGACAGACATTTGTTACAGTGTAGTTATAGCTAATGATTTATGAATTTATGAATTTATGAATTTATTAATGACTTGAACCCATTTTGGAAATTAATACATGAATTTACACTTTTAGTTAATAAAATGGGTTATTAGGGATTTAATACATTACGGCACATTCAACTTATAACAATTTATTGATTACTTAATCTATGAATCATACAGAATGTTCATTAATTGCTGAAGTAATCATTAATAAATTGCTTAGTTCTTCATTATGTATTAACTTATGATTATATGTGCATTAATTAAACATGAATAAATGTATATTTGTGCACACGTATTGTAAAGTGCTACCCAAGTAACATAAAATAAAAGTTATAACAGCTTCTCTTGCCTTATGTGCCATTTTTCCTGCACTGTTTCCCCCAAATAATCAAGGAGTAAGCACATTTGGTGATATACATAATTGTAAATGAGCGTAAGACCCGTACGGTCCGCCATGCTGGTTTGTTTACATCTCGCTACCACAATTGCTTGCACTCGTGACTTATGGGCTCAAAAACCTGCCTGGATAGCATTAGTTCTCACTGGTGATGCTGTGCGCAAAGACATTTGAGTGATTTTCCTCATTCCAATTCATATGAAGTGATGTATCGATGTTACCTTATTCCCTATGCCATTCGCAGTGCCCGTCTGAACTGAACACGTTCGTTCCCTTCGGATTAAAGTCCACTTTCGCAGTCAGTCCACTTACGGTCAAACGGAACGCACCTATTGGCTCTCCTGTGTCTTGTGACTGATTGCTCCGTTTGAAAACTAACAAAGAAATTATTTTTTCTACCTATTAGATTGTTTTTTATTAATGTCTACACCTACCCCAACCCCAAACTTAGCCCTTACTATAATATAAAATCAGTATTATTGTTGTATAGTGTGACAAAAATAACATTAGATTGATGTGTGCATGCCCATAGCCAGAGCCTTATCCTTTCCTGCCTAAACCACTTCACTTCAGTCTGTTCATATAGCGATATTGCATGGCCTCGGAAGATTAGGAATGTACCACTAGATATTTATAATGCCTTTATACTGTTTGTGGTCAATTTATGCTTTGGATACATGTGCTTGTAGCCTACTTACATTTGCCTGTGTTTAATGTAGTTGAGAAGTGGGTATATTTAGGTAGTGTTTAGGTACTCCAAAATAAATATTTCTAAAATAATTTTGAATTTTGCAAATGTGAAGATTTAAACACAGATTTAAACACAGATCCCTTTTAAAATACGTTAGATTGAAAATGTTAAGTGACACCAAAAAAGGTTTTAATCTTTCAAAAAAATATCTTGTGGTAAATTGTGCCTTGCTTGTAGACAAATCCACAGTAAAATGAAGTGAACAAAGGACTGAGTTCATCATCTGAACTGTCTGAGTTGGGATCAGAAGGAAGGCAATGCAAAGACACCGCTTCTTGTTGTATTCGAGATGCTTCACCCATAATGAAAATTCTGTCATTAATAACTCCTTATGTAGTTCCAAAACCGTATGACCTTTATTCATCTATAGAACACAAGATATGTTTTGAGGAAATCCCAGAGCTCGTTAACCGTGCATAGACAACAATGCAAGTGAAACGCTCAAGGTACTATGGTACAATATTAACATCTGTGGTTCAACCGTAGTTTTATGAAGCTAAAAGAATACTTTTTGTCCACCAAAAAAAAAAAAAAAACTAAAGTAACAACTTTATTCAACAATTCACGTTCTTCCTCATCAGTCTTCAACACATTTATAAGAGTATTACAACTTATGCATTTTTTTTCTCAAATTTATTTTCGTAGCTTAATACAGTTATTCGATGATACTCAAGATGTGTCACTCATACAGTTTTCGAATGGGGAAAATGCTACACTCAATAAGCCTAAACAGGCAGTGAATGATTAATAGATTGACTGAGCAAGTGTGATTACCTGCACCTGTCCTTCAGGCTGAGGATTAATCATTTTTTCGGAGTAATATGTAGCAAACTTTGCCAGAAAATAAAGTTCAAGTTTTTCCTAGCATTAGGGGCATAAGGAAGACAATGCAAAGACACAACTTGTCACTTGAAATCATCTTGTAATCCTCAGAGGTATCTCTGTCATTTTGTCCCAGGAGTGTAAGTGTTAGTTCTTTCTGTTATTTACCTAACAAACATTTTGATATGATTTTAACATTTCTGGAAGTTTTAAAGAAATCAGATTCATTTTCAAACTAAATAGTATGAAAAAAAAAGAAAGAAAGAAGAACATGTTACATTGTTTGCTTTTTAAAAACAGTATAGGTACAGTACAGCCTTAAACAAACTTATTTCATAATGATTTATTAATAACTACAACAAGGCTAAAGACACACCTTATGTTATGGTATGATGTGCTGGACGAACGAGACGAAAGTCGATAAACAATAAACACTATATTTAATAATATTTTTCAAAAAAACAGACAGGAACAGGCAGGAATATCCACACACGAAACAAATAACCTCAAATAAAGACCGAAAGAGAACTCAACTCAAAGACAGACTTTTAAAGACAAACTAACAATAAAACACAGGTGACATAGATGACTAATAATTACAGACAGGTGCAGGGAATGATCATGACGAGGGCTAAACCAAATGACAACAAAATGACAGGGGGAGACCAAATGGGAGAAACCAAAGACCAAAACAGACAAGAATGTAACACCTTAAGTAATTTGTGCTTTTTACTATTGCCATAGTGTATGACAATAAAATAAAATAAAATAAAATAATTATATAAATATATATGATTTTTTTCCCCACGTAGCTGAAGAAATAAATGTTTTCCATAATATCTAAGTTGATGTAGATGTTCAAAACAGCAGCATTTTTTTTTTTTTTTTTTTAGCTTATTAAGCTAGACCAGAGATGCCCAATGCTGATATTTAGGATACTTATCATTTAGGTGTTAAACATACTAATTCTGTCTTTTGCAAAACATTTCGCCAGAGTTAAAACAGTTAGACTAACTAACATAAATATATTAAAGACAAGTAAAAAGTGACCAATAAAATAGGAACAAATAAATTAGCAATAGCACAAATAAATAATAAATGAATAAATACATAACACTGCTTTTTATGTCAGCATATAGTGGGGAGGTGGGAAGCTGGCTTTGAGCTGAATTGAGTTAAAATGTTCACACAGGAATCAATAATTTAAATATAATTTTTAACTAATTTTTTAATTCCCAACCCTAACCCACAGGTTTACAAATGAGCAAGTTACGGTGTCCATAGGCCATTTTAGAGCAAATATTTTGAACTGGAAATCACAGGTGTAGTCTTTTTTTTTTTTTTTTTTTTTTTTTTCAGTGATTTAGTTAGTGGTTTTCTAACTTGTGTGCCAGTGATTAAACATGTATTTAATTTTGTTGCACTACTCTGCCTGCCAAGTTAGAAAAGATTCAGTCATTGACAGATGGTACAATTTTAAATAATTTGACATTTTAATGATGTTGCACAGGGTTGTACATGACATACAAATAATTGTTTTCTTATTCTATGACCAGCAATGGATAAAGGTCAGAAAAGGATAAGCAGACTATGCCAGTCGGCTGTTAACTATCATCAAAAAGCTTTAAGAAATAACACAAGCAGCATAACCAAGGGAAAAGACCACATCACTGGAACAGGCTTAAGTGTTGCACTTAATATAAAGAACAACTCGAGCAAAGAAATAGAAGATGGAAGCAATGAAAACCTACCCGTATTTAAACTCTGTCTGGATGAAACATGGCAGAATAGTGATGGATTCTGCAGAAGAAGCACATTTGGGAAAAACATCACAAAAGAGAACAAGACCATTATGATGATCGGAGCTACAGGTGCAGGAAAAACCACTCTGATAAACAGCATGATCAACTACATTCTGGGAGTGAAATGGGAAGATGACTTCCGGTTTGTGCTAATAGATGAAGGAAAGCAGAAATCACAGGCTGAAAGTCAGACATCAGAGATCACAGCTTATCAAATTAATTGGATGGATGGTTTCCGGGTCCCATATTCTCTGACCATTGTGGACACACCAGGCTTTGGTGACACCAGAGGAATTTCACATGACCAGAAAATCACAAAGCAGATTCATGAGTTCTTTTCTGCTCGTGGAGGGATCGACTGCATTGATGCTGTGTGTTTTGTAGTCCAGGCTTCACTTGCCCGTCTAACACACACACAGAAATATGTCTTTGACTCCATTCTTTCCATATTTGGGAAAGACATTGCTCAAAACATCCTTGTGCTGGTCACCTTTGCAGATGGGAAAAAACCTCCTGTTCTCGAGGCCATCAAAGTGTCTGAGGTGCCCTGTTCTACCAATGAGTCTGGAGAGCCTCTTCACTTCAAGTTTAACAACTCTGCTTTGTTTGCTACCAATAATAAATCTGCAGATGATGAGGAGGACTGTGGAAACTTTGACCAAATGTTCTGGAAGTTGGGTTTTTCCAGCATGAATAAATTCTTCACATCCCTTAACACAATGAAAACCCAGAGCTTGACTCTCACACAGGAGGTCTTGAAAGAGCGGCAGCAGCTAGAAGTTCATGTGCAGGGTCTCCAGCCTCAAATCAATGCTGGTCTGACAAAACTGGATGAAATCAAGAAGACAAGAGCTGCTTTGGAGCAGCACAAGGCTGAAATGGATGCAAACAAGGATTTTGAATATGAATTAGAAGTAACTGTCCCAAAACAGATTGAAAACAACACTGGCTACTATCTAACCAACTGCCAAAAATGTTTCTACACATGTCATGATACATGCCTTTTTGGAAATGATAGTGATAAATATAAATGTGGGGCAATGGAAGATGGAAAGTGTACAGTCTGTCCTGGAAAGTGTGATTGGAATGTGCACTTTAACCAGAAATACAAATGGGATTATGTTAAAGAAAAAAGAAAGGAAACTTATCAGGATTTAAAAAAACGTTATGAGGATGCACATGGACAGGTCATGTCAAAAGAAAAGATCTTCGAAGAGCTTGAAAATGAGTTTCAGGCTGTCCAGTATATTGTGTCCGACCTAATAGAGGCATCTCAAAATTCCTTGGAGCGGCTGCAGGAAATTGCCCTCAAACCCAATCCTCTGTCCACCCCTGACTACATTGATCTGATGATTGAGTCTGAGAAACAAGAGGCTAAGCCTGGATTTCAAGATCGCATCCAGTCTTTAATGGAAGTCAGGAAGAAAGCAGAGATCATCAGTAAGGTTTCCACAGGAGAAGTGGTTCCAGAAGATTGGAATAAATACAAATCTGAAACAAGAATAAAAGAAAGATTCTATGATCCAAGGGTCCTGTACAGTTATGCAAAGAATTTCTTTCAGGAAAAAATTAGCAGGAAATGAAATATAATACAATGCAATACAATACTAATTTAATTTCTATAGCACATTTAAAATAACTGACTTTGATTGAAGTGCTTTGCAGCATCATTAAAAAATCAAAATCATATACAGTCCCAGACAAAAATAAATAAAATAAATCCTGATCACTCAATTCTAAAAGCTATACTTAAAAATGTGATGAAGTAAATGGCAGCTTATCATCCATATCTGTGACTGTGTTTTTGAGTCCTTGTATTTTTAGGGTGAATTTAAAAAATTTTGTACAAACAGATTTAAAATAATTAAAATGGCCATCAATACTAAGGTCCGGAGAGGAAAGCTCTAAATCATGATATAAAAATGGGGTGAGACAGTTACTGGTGAGGAATGAGTTCATTTAAATGTAAAGGCACTGTACTTAATTACAGCTTTTTAAACTGCTTATCTATAACCTGCAATCTATATATCATCTTACCTATAACTATACCTATCAACTATACATTTTGATTTTGTTGTAAAATGTTCTGCATGCATTTTAACCTGTTTCAGAGTGCAAGTTTTTGAAAACAATAACATTATTGTCTCCGTGTAAACTGCAATGACACAAGTTTGTGAAAATGATCATGTCAAGCACATGCGTATGACATTTTTATACTATACAAGTGCTCTGTTAAAAAATAAATACAAATAAATTCAATTAAATAAAAAAAAACATGCATGTGCAGAAATGTGTAGTCTTTCATCATTAGTACATCATTGGCACCCTAAAAAACTAAAACAAAATTATTTGAATATGTTATTCATCACCAATTAAACATGCTGTTTAGGGATGATGTAGTTTTACTTCCACAGAATCTACATATTCTGCATGGACAGATAAAAACATGAAAGTAACATTAACTAAATCTAAACATTGCACATTGCCAATAAATACATTTCAATCATGACAACTTTAAAATAGTTTTAGTTAGTGGATGTTATTAAAATATCACTGATCACAAGATCACAGGCTGATTCTGAGACATTCTGATGTGAAGATGAGGAAGAGTTAGAAGTCTTTAAAGGACCTCTAAGCTTGTGTCAGGCTGCGGCCTTGTCTTTCTAATCATCAAAGACCTGTATCTGCATCCAACTGGTCCTCTCTCAGTGCAATTTAAGCCAATATCAACTGAAGCCTTAACTGCATCAGGACTCTTTCAACAAGAAGTGCAAGTATCACCTGCCACTTTTCACAAATGTGTTAAAACAAAGAAAATGCTGTTTCTTTTGATCTGCTGGTTTGCTGAATGTCAAATGCTGCCATATTTCATGCTTCTGTTCTTTACTCTGCTTCAGCTTTAACCCTTATAAACACAATGTGTGTAATAGCTTGAAGTGCAGTTAATAAAGTCTTGTTTGTATCACACTTGAGGTTCATTATTGTTTTGCTCAAAACTGGAGTCTCTAATCATGCTGATACTGAAGGTGTTGGATGAGTATTATTATCTATGACCAAAAGAGTATGGATAATTGGAGAGGAAATGTATTTTATCTTATTAGTAATTAAGTATCTATTTGAAATCAGCCAAACTTTTCTTTAGGCAATATCAGAAACAAAACCATTTCAATAAACTGTAACGTTTGGAATTGACATAAAATTATTAAGAAATAACAACCGCTTTGATTTATTAGGAGAAGTGCAGAAACAGCAAGAAGATAAAACAGAGGGAAATAACTCTACAATTATTATATCTACAATTAATCTGATATTATTCAAAATGTGCCTGTTTTCAATAAAGCCAGACTAAGATTCATCAATTAAATAACTCATAACTGTAATCAAGTGAACTTGTCAAAACTGTGTCCAAAGTGTCAATATTCTATGTTAGCACCATTGTTAGCTAGTGTGGCAAAGCAGTGGTCAGTTTAAGATCCTGATCATCCATCAACTCCACACCAGGTTAGCATATTTGGCTACACATCACTTTGACTTTCAGATAAACTTGATACTAAATTCCCCCTCGCATCAGATTTTTTAAAGATGCAATACATTGTTTGCAGTATTTGAATTAGAAAGATTTTCATGAGTTTCATAATAGAAATAATTGCAATGTCACAATAAATATATTTGTAAACATATTAAATATTAAATGTGATCTATTCAGTGATCAACTGGAATTTCACAACCAACATGTCTGTTGCAGCAACAATTGCACATTTAGCTGAGGTTAAACACAATTTATTGATGGCTTTAAAACACCAAACAGTTTTCAGTACAATCTCTCTATCTCTGAATCTTCTGTCACTGGCCGAAGAAGACAGACTGAAGCAGTTGACACAGGAGGTCAGCATGAGACTTGTGGGAGATCTGGCTTCATCTGGTCTTGTAGAGGTCTACCATGATGGACAGTGTGGTTCAGTCTGTGATGATGGATGGGATCTGGCTGAACCATTAGATGGGTTTATATATCAGCCACTTCTCAAGGACATTATGGAGAAGGTATGAACTCCTCGGCACAGTTTGATAGATCCTCACTGGTCTTATTTTTAACCCAAATGCTGTTTCTATTAGACAATTTTAAGTGAATAAAATTATGGAGGATGCTGACAAGGTATTCACTTCACTCATTCCTGAAGACAACACCTTTAGACCCAGAATGTCCTTCAGTATCTGTCCTGAGTTTCTCATAAGATCTCTAGTGTACAGCAGCATCTTCTTTCACATTAGTGATTCTTGAGGTTTTGTTTGCTTGTTAATCTCTTCCCGCATTGTTGAAGGGCTTCTTCTCAGTGCGGATCCTCATGTGAAATTTGATTTGCTTCTGGTTTTTCATATTCATAGGTCTAAAAGGACCATTAAATCATGTGAGTTTTCAAATGAGAAAGAAAGTGAAGCCCAAAATCAAGATCACTGATGAGTTCAAGAGTCATTTCAATCAAATCTGTTTGACAACGGCTGGCCATGATTAAGATCTATTTTAATGTCATGAAGATGACTTGTGTTAGAAATCACTAATTTAGTTAGATTCTCTAGAAGGCACAGGCTTGACATGCAATCTGTAAGCATTCACATTATTTACTACACAGCACAGGCTTCTTCAGCATGATGACTGAGGAAAAAGAACAAACACCAACCTGTTTGGACTTCAGTTTCAAGATGTTTTATTCAGCAGGTTCTGGATCACTCACATGTTTTCTCTGTTCTCTCCTTCTGTTGTTTCTGGCTAGTTCTGCCAAAAACAAACATTTAATTTTTAATATACATATGATGTGAGATGAACAATAAAAATTTCAGATTCTACACAGAGTAGATTAATCATGGAAATCATGATCAAATCAAGATCGTCAAACTGCACAGGATAACATGGATCAGGTTTTATAAAAAACACACCAACACATTTTTTTTTCTATGTTAACAAATGAATCAAGGCTTCATCTGGCAAGTATTTATAACTGATACAAGCTCTGACAACACGGTCTCACCCCAAGTCGTCACATATTGACGTTTGGTCAGGACCCCTTGGCGTCGCATTTCGACGCTTAAGGTACCCCTTTAGCGTAGTTTTTTGACGTGAAGGGTCCTCCACCGTTTTCACTTGTTTGTCTTACTGGTTTGCATGCATTTGTACAAATGTAAACAATTTTATATAAATTTATACTTTGACTGGAGCACCTAAACCCACCCCTACCCTAAACCTACCCACTTCTGAACAATATAAAGCACAGGCAAATATAAGTACAGTCACATGTATTTATTGACCATAAACAAGCAGTAAGAAGCATTACAAACAAGTCGTGTTGCATTCCAAGTCTTCTGATACGATATCTTTATGCGAAGAAGAAAGTAAAACACAAGGTTTTAATCGCTAAAAAATATCCCACTTCGTTTACGTGCTCTTCTTCTTCTTTGTTGTTTAATGGTGGTCGGCAACCAGGGGTCCGTTCTTCGTACCTCGCTTACTACATCCAAGATCAAATGACACATCCAAGATCAAATCATCGCGCTAACTATGAGCTCGCTATTCCGGTTCTCCGAACGCACCTGTTGTTGATGATTAGTATAGCTGGATGAAGTTATTTGAGATCACTGGGTAGCTTAAAAGGGGCTACGTATCGATAGTAGAAACATTGATGGGCAACGCTTTGATTGGTCGGCGAACATGACGAAGGAGCGCGCTCAGTATTTTTCTGCAGCAGAGCAAGAACTCTTGATTGAGGGATTTCAGGAGTTTCAGAGTTTATTTAAAACGCAAGGGAACACTGCAAAGGCTGGGAAAGCAAGGAGAGAGGGCTGGCAAAAAGTAGTGAACACATTAAATGCGTTAATGCTGCCCATGTTACATGTTTTTTCCTTGATATGTTATTTTATTTATATTTTTATTTTTTTATACACTACCGTTCAAAAGTTTGGGGTCAGTAAGACTTGTAATAGTCTTTAAAGAAGTCTCTTATACTCATCAAGGCTGCATTTATTTGATTAAAAATACAGAAAAAACAGTAATATTGCAAAATGTTTTTTTTATTATTATTTTAACATACTTTAAAATAGAATTTATTCCTGTGATGAAAAGCTGAATTTTTATCAGCTGTTACTCCAGTCTTAAGTGTCACATGATCCTTCAGAAATCATTCTAATATGCTGATTTATTACTAGAATGATCAATGTTGGATAATATCAACAGTTGTGCTGCCAAATATTTTTTGGAACCTGTGATACATATATATATATAACAATGCAAATTATTTATTATTAATTTTTAATAATTTTTTAATTATTAACTTAATACATCCTTGGTGAATAAAAGTATTAATTTCTTAAAAAAACAAACAAAAAAACAATAAAAATGTACTGACCCCAAACTTGCGAGATACTTTTTTTTCCCCACGTGAGTCAGTCCGCGTCAGTCGTGCTCTTTAACCAATCAGATGTGACTTCGCCATTTCAACCAATCATAACCCGCCAGGAGCGCAGCCTGAATCCTGTTTACATGAAATAAACCTGCTCCAGAGCAGGTTTAAGCTTGCGCACCTGTTGCTATGACAGCAAGTCCCGGATGAGCTTCGAAGAACCGAGCGATCCAAGATCACGCAAAATCGTCAACAATCAAATCCAGCTAACTTAGTTAGCGAGGTACGAAGAACGGACCCCCGATTTACGTGCTCACATTCTTATTCAAAAGATAAACCCGAGCATTAGCATGACGTAATCGGTCACGAGACACACAAGAGCCAATAGAATTTCACAACCAAGGCTGACGTAATGCTTCTGCTGTCTGGCGGCATTTTATGAATTCACGCACGGACTGCGGCAAACAGGATGAACTTTACAGCGGACGGAGACAGCGATCGCATCTGTTCCTCTCACAAATCAATCGTTTTGCTTCGTAAGACTTGGAAAATTCATATTTTTAAAATAAATTGTGACTGTAGTTGTATCTGCCTGTTATATCTGTGTTTTATTGACAAATGGTTAGCCCAAGTCGTCACATATTGACGTTTGTCAGGACCCTTTGGCGTCGCATTTTGACGCACAGGGTACCCCTTCAGCGTCATTTTTGGACGTGCAGGGTCCTCCACTGCTTTTAATAAGAAACCCTTGGCGTCAATAAGCTGATGCGAAAGGCACTGTGAATTTTATCGTCATGATTAAATAATATATTGGGTAATAATATTGCCATTATTGCATATGTATTGGGGTGTGATTTTTCAATGCAAACAGTCACAACAGTTTTATTTATATTACACTATTTACACATTTACGAGCACGTAACCCAACCCCTGCCCCTAAACATAGAGACAAAAGGTGCGTTCGACTTCATGCGGCGCCGCAAGAAATCGGCTGCCGCCTTACAAAACAATGCATTCTGGTAAGATCATTTGTCCGACTTTGATCGGCGCTGCAGCCGCCTTTCGATCACGTGTGCCATCAAAGTACCGTGAGAGCAAAACGAGACCAGCCGCAGAGGTCAGGCGCTGCAGCTGCTTAAAATCGGCTGCGAAAGCCTTGATGACGACACACTTTATTCTCATTGGTCAGATTATGTGACGACAAGCACGACGTGTGCTGCATGTTTTTTCTTAAAAAAGTTCCTGTATGGAATCATCAGAAAATTTGTTACATCTTTTTTATGAATGCTGTCATTCAAAAAATTTTGGGAAGAATTATCTTTGTATGTACAAGATAAAACTGGTTATAGTTGTGATCTGACTTCAAAGGATGTTTTAATATATTTTGAATCTAAATGTATATCTGTTAATTTTATGTTAAATCTGATTATTTTATTTGGAAAATTTCATATTCATAAAAGTAAAATAAATAATTCTAAACCTTGTTTAAATGTTTTTTATGACTGATTTTCATTCATATATAGATTCTCTTCAATGTATTGATAGTAAAAAATGTAAAGATACAATTGTATTTGCTGAAGAGTTAAAGTTGATCGAAAAGTGAATTTATATACATTGTAGGTGTGTATGTATATGTGTGTATATGTATGTGTATATATATGTATATATATATATATATATATATATATATATATATATATATTTTTTTTTTTTTTTTTTTTGTCAAATTGTATCTTTGCATACTTGCATCTAAACTGTAAAATGTAAACCTTTTATTTATTTTTATTTTTTTTATTTATTTTTTTTTGTTTGGATGTCTTGTTATATTTGTATATATCTTTGTTGCAGTTTGTTAATAAAAAAAAAAAAAGTAAACTTTGAAAAAAAAAAAAAAGTTCCTGTATGGAATCAATCTTTATATCGAATTTCTAATATTCAAACAAAACATTATTGATGAAAATGAAGATCAGGCGATATGGTAAATATATATTCTTATTGTACAAGAGTAAAGTTTGGGGGGAAAAAAACTGGTCAACCAGAGGCTGTTTTTTTTTTTTTTTTTTTTTTTTTTTTTTTAATGGATGCTGTGAGAGGCTTCACTACACTGAATAAACTGCTTATATTTGAAACATGTCCTATAGCTAACTACAAAACCAAGATGCAAATAATAAACGTCATATTGCATTACATTAAAGTAACTCGCATACTTGATATGATCAACAAAAAAAGCAAAACGATTGTATAGAATAAATAATAGGGAAACGTTTTTATTTTTGTTTATTTATCTTATGTAGTTTCATTTCTTCTTTTTCTTTATTCCTTTTTTTTTTGTGTATGTTTGGAATACAGTTTTATCCTCTGTAAGTGTCCGACTTGACGGCCGTCTCTTTACTCCTCCCCCGACTGCAAGCGGCTGCTCTCGCCAGCCGGCGGCAGGCTAGTGTAGTGCATCTCGAACGCACCTTTTGTATTGTGGTATGCTGCTTCCTTGTCATTTCTGACTTATAACAAAAATCAGAGCAATGTCTAAAAGATGCTACATGACAAGGTGTACAGTAAACAAGCTAAAAACAGAACTACGTTTTTATAAGCTGTCGACCTAAAAAAAAGAACGAGCGTTCAAGGACACAAAAGTATTTTATTTTCCCGCTGAATTTAATGGCAACAGTAAACATTCATTATTTTTAACCACGTTAAAGGATTATTTCACCACCCTGAAAGGATGAGATATATTGACAAACTGAATTTTATTGGTCAGTGTCAGTGCTTCTTTTTCTTACCTTCCTTTTGTTGGAGAAATGATCCAACTGAATGGCCCAACATGAAATACAACTAATTTTGTCCTTAAACACTCGACACTTTTGGTCAATAGCAAAAACGTAGTTTTGTGTTTTTTAGCTTGTTTACTGTACACTTTGTCACATTTAGACATTGTTTTGTTTTT
Source organism: Garra rufa (assembly GCF_049309525.1). Lineage (NCBI taxonomy): Eukaryota > Metazoa > Chordata > Actinopteri > Cypriniformes > Cyprinidae > Garra > Garra rufa. Next base: position 12,693,550 of record NC_133361.1, read on the forward strand.
GTTACAAGTCAGAAAGGACAAGGAGTCAGCTTCCCACAATACAAAGTCAATGGCCACGTTTTTTTTTTTTTTTTTTTTTTTTTTTTTTCTGTGCGACCACCGCCTTGCCCAAATAATAAGACCTGCCATTTCTGTTGCATATGAGAAACTTTAAATGGTAAATGAAAGAAAGGTTTAACAAAACAGCACTCATTTGAGCTGCTTATCAGGTCTGACTTTGCATGGTTAAACAACTTACTGCTGTTATCACTTAAGGTGTATTCACTTTTGTTACCAGTGTGGCCTGGTTTGTAAAACTGGGTTTTGGTATCAGGTTTCAAAATTGTTCGTGGCTCCTTTAAGAGATCCCCTTTCTCTGCTTGTGAGATTTCCTGTAGGTGTGCAGGTGACCAGAACAGCCATTTTTGATGATAATTCCATGACGTAGCTGAGTGCCAGGTTGTCGTGTCGGCATCGGGGAGATTTATTGTGAAATAAGGCTATCTATCTGGGTAAATATTACTGTAAAACTTTTCTTTCATGTTCGTGAGAATTCGTGACCCATAGTGTGAAAACTCTGTGCTGCGCAGAGTATGTGAGCGGAATGGAGCGGCAACAATTTCCCTCCGCGCTCAGTGCATTTAATAATCACTCTGCTCCAGCTTCACTCCTTGCTCACTGATATCAGAAACACCGCTCCGCGTCAAAAACAAAAAATGAAGCATGTTTGAAATGTAACAGTCCTGTTCATAAAATATAATAAAATAAAATAACAGGAGAGTTTCAAACATAGTGTGCAATATTTGTTCCGACCACAGCTAATAATTGTCAGCATTAAAAGAGTATTGCTGCTTTATCCAGTGCAAAGTTTGTAATGAAAAAATACGTTTTCGTCAGTTATTTTACCTACAGATCACATTATTTCTGATTTGAGTGATCCATCTCTATCAAGCTAAACATGTTTAACATATGATTTCCTGCTTAATGTGCAGTTATACTATGGACCATTGGCATGAATTGTACTCATGATGGAGCGGTGGTGGAGCGCTCTTGAAGAGAGTGAAAACCATGACGCTCCGACTTTTAAAAAAATCTGCTCCTTCCTCCATTCAAAATCACACCGCTCCATTCCGCGCTCCGCTTATACTTTGCTATGAGCCAGTTAGGCATCACTGGCGCTTCCGGGGACGCACGCATTAAATCTCATTAAACTTTTTTTTCTTTTTTTTTTTTTAGTTTTTTTCTAAAGCAGGCCCGAAGCCCGATATGCGTGCAAGTTATGACGAGAAAATTGGCCCGAAGCCCGGCCCTAGGGGCTAAAAAAAGTCGGGCCCCGACGGGCTCGGGCTCAAATGCAGGGCTCTAGTCAATATACCCCTCTAAAGTGTAATAATGACCCATATCTCAAAAATGCTACAGTAAAATGGTTTCATATGAGGTGTGCATATAATATGGGACGTCCTGAATAAGAACTGATCATTGTTTTTTTCTACTTATTAGAAATGGAGTCAATATACCCCTCTAAAGTGTAATAATGACCCATATCTCAAAAAAGAACCATCAAAGACACCAATAAATAACACGAATATTAAAGCAGAAATGCAAATAAATAAGTAAGTAAAAATTCACGAGCATTTTGTAGTATTATCTCTCAGTCCTGGGCGTCTAAATGAAAGCGCTCTGCAAGCGCGTTCTCTCTGGGCTGTTTCTGAAACTACCGTAATGACTGTAATATGCGCGCACGTTTAAAATCAATCGCGGCTGGCTTGACCGTGTTTTTCTGAACCGCGGCTGGCTTTACCGCAGTGAATTACGTTGACATGTAATTCTTAGAGGAGGTTGGATTTGGAGCTAATCTGCGTAAACCTCGTGTCGGGTGATAGTGGAAATTACCAGTGTAAGTTCGATATTTCTTGTTCTATTCATGTATTACATCTGGAAGTGTACAAATGCTATCATTCCTGTTAAACTTGTGTTTATGTGAAATTGTGTGACAGCACATTTGAGATGACTATTAATGTGTTTCATTAATCTCTTCCTTGTACCATAGCACTACCGTATTCTTTACTTATGTGTCAATATCTTACTCTGTACCGTGTTCGTATAAGGATTTAGTATTTTTGGTGAAACCAAAAACCAGGGTTTCTTTGGTACTTTGTACGACCTGCTTAAGAGTGCAGACAACCTTTTTTTTTTAGTGCTCACTCCAGAGAAGTTTATTAAAGAGTTTGTGCCTCGTACTGTTTTTCTTACCAGTGTTTATCCAATAGGAATCACTGTCTAAAATTACATTTTGTCACATCTGAATTGGAGTAGTATGGCATTGTTATTTGTGATTATTCTGTAAATTTTAGGTGGGATTACACTGTGAATTCCTTATAGAGTAACTTAAATTGACATTGGTAACTTTGTGTTTTTTCGGCTATTGTCTTATTAGGGCCCGAGCACCGATGGTGTGAGGACCCTATAGGCCTATGTCACGCAACAATTGAACGTCTCTGAGTGGGGTGACGGCAGTTCCGGTTAGCTTTTTAGGGACGTTCTAAAACGCTTAACGTGGCTTAATGTACGTAAAAAACAACCAGGAAACCCCAAGTTTCTGTCAAACCTTACTTGGAACAAAGACTAACTACTGTCTAAAGAACGAGTCCTTATTCGACAGGTAAAGTGAATAATATCACGTTAAGCGTTTTCTCCCTCATAGAAGCCCGTTATAAGGAAACAGCGTAACGTGGTTTAACGTATCTTAACAACGACTAGGGAAAACAAACTTCTGTTAAATTTCAGTTATAATAAATACTTGCTGCTGTCAAACGAATTAAATATCATTCAGCATATAAAGTGAATAATATCACGTTAAGCGTTTTATCCCTATATAACTCCATTAAGGAAAAAGCATAACATGGTTTGTTATAATGGACTTCTATGGGGGAGATCACTTTGTATGCTGAATAAGAGCTCGTTCTTTTAACAGCAGCAAGTATTTATTATAAGTAAAATTTAACAGAAGTTTGGTCTTTCCTGATCGCTGTTGAGGTACGTTAAACCACGTTAAGCTGTTTCCTTATAATGGGCTTCTATGAGGGAGAAAACGCTTAACGTGATATTATTGAATGTCAAAGTCAAGTGTATTTATATAGCAGAGATAAGTTTAATACATGTGTCAGATAAAACATCCTTTTTAATTAATCGAATTTTGTTTTATTTACAATCATTGGTGGGAATATATAGACGGGGCTGATCGTCCCCCCAGTTATTCCAGGGAAACCGGGTCTCCTACCCTAAACAGCCACCGGCACAAGGCCATGGGAACCAGATGAGTCCTCTCCAATTTGACTTTGCTGCAATATGGAACTTTTGCACTTTTATTGACATTTTATCTTATTATTTTAATACTGTAATTTTGCTTTGACACAACTTGTATTGTAAAAAGCGCTGTATAAATAAACTTGACTTGACTTGACTTGACTTGACTTGACTTCCGACCACTTTGCGAGACGTAGATGCTCTCCTTGTTGAAATGCAAACTGCAAACGAAAGTGCTGCCCCGGAGAATATTAAAAGAAGGCCCCTCATCTCTCTTTATTAATCTCACCCAAGACTTGCGTAGTGTTTCGTCGTAAAGCAACCTGGTACGCTTTAAGAACAATTGCTGCCATTGTTGTTATCGTTGCAGTAGCGTTACTAGCAATGACCGGAAGTTCTATTACCCTACTCCGCGTTCCGGAAGCAGGAAGTGAGACATAGGCCTATTGAATCTGCTCCGTTTTTTATTATTAGGGGCAAAGCATCGAAGGTGCGATGGCACCTATTGTATCCGTTAGGATTCCTATTATTAGGGGCCAAGCACCGAATGTGCGATGGCACCTATTGTTTTCGTTAGAATTCTTCCTATTATTAGGGGCCAAGCACCGAAGGTGCGTAGGCACCTATTGTTTTCGTTCTGTTTCTTATTATTATTCTTCTTCCGCCGCAAGTCTATGGCAGCCCATAGAACCGCTTGCGGGAAAGTTGTATAATTTGGCACACTGATAGAGGACAGTCTCAACTTTAACCATAGCAAGTTTGGAGTCTCTAACTCAAACTCTCTAGCGCCACCACTTGTCCAAACTTTCACTTTCTTTTTGCTAATAACTTTTGAACCGTAAGCCATAAAATCAAAATTCCAATTTTCTCAGAATCCTTGGGTCATGCCGAGTCGAATGAACACCAAATTTCAAAAATCGTAAGGATTAGTTTTTTTTCTATAATTTATTGTTTGTAAAACCTACTTTTTCGAACTCGTCCTAGACGGTTTGTCTGATTTTCACCAAAATTGGCTCAGATCATCTCCAGACCATGCAGGCAAAAAGTTATGGAATTCAAGTTGATTGGACAAACCGTTCTCGAATAACGCGCTAATTAATTCAACGAAAAGCGTTCAAAAATGGAAGTGAGGCCATATCTCCGCAACGCTTTAGAATATTGAGACCAAACTTGGTGTGTGTTATAACAAGTATGTCCTGAGGCTACCTGCGGTGTTTCGTCACAGTGCCACCTAGTGGTCAGGAGATATGAAAGTTGGCTATTTTTGCTTATAACTTCTCAGTGGTTTGACCAAAAATCTCAAAACTGCTCTTGTTAGATTCGGAGGAGCATGCCGAGTCGACCCATATCCAATTTTCCCATGTCAGCCATTTTGGGTGTCGGCCATTTTTAATTTAGCTTTAAAATGCTATATCTTGAGAACGGATTAACGTATCGTTTCGACAATAATTACAAAAATGTTCGGCACCATGACCTGAATGTACATACAAATTTTGGGGCCAGCGCCACCTTGTGGTCAAAGGTCAAAACTTATAGCGAAATTTCGAAAAATGCTAATAACTTCTGAAAAAAATGGCTTATTGTAATAAAAGTGATCTCAAAATATTCCTTGGGTCAGGCCGAGAACATTGATACCAATTGTGCCAAAATTGGCCTAACTTCCTGTTTGCCATTTTGATGAATGTAGAAAACCTACTTTTTCGAACTCCTCCTAGACCGTTAGTCGGATTTTCACCATATTTGACTCGGATCATCTTCAGACCATGTTGACAAAAAGTTATGGATTTCGTGTCGATATTCGAAACCGTTTTCTTTTAACGCATCAACGAATTTGCAGGTAAGATGCAAAATCGCATCGGAAGCTGTATCTCTGCAAAGCTTTGAGATATTTGCACCAAATTTGGTATGTGGCATTACCACCTCACACTGATTACACCACATTAATTTGGTAGCAGCGCCACCTATTGGTCAAGAGTAATGAAGCATTCATTAACCATTAGTTTTAAAATGAACAAAAATGCTAATAACTGTAGATAGCATTAGCCTATTGTAATGAAACTGGTCTCAAAATATTCCTTGGGTCATGCCGACAACATAGATACCAATTAGGTCACAGTTGGCCAAACTTCCTGTCCGCCATTTTGATTTATGTTGAAAACCTACTTTTTCGAGCTAGTCCTAGACCGTTTGTCCGATTTTCACCAAAATCGAGTCAGATCATCTTCAGACTGTGCTGACAAAAAGTTATGGATTTCATGTTAATAGATGAAACCGTTTTCATACAGCGCCTCTACAAATTTTAGGCTTGATGTGAAAATGGCTCTAAAGGCTTTATCTTTGGAAAACTTTGACATAATGACACCAAACTTTGTGTGTACGTTTGTCACCTCACACTAAACACACCACATCGATCTGATAACAGCGCCACCTGTTGGTCAAAGGTAATAAGCCATTAAATCATATCAGTAGGCGTTCTACATAATTTTTCTGTCGTTTTGACTAAAATCATCTTAAAATGGCTTCCTTTTACTTATTGTTGCAGTTGGTCTGCTGTTCCTGCCATCCTTAGCTCTTCATTTTCCCCTTTGAATGCTTGGCCCCGTAATTGCTGCTTGCAGCTATATTTAGGGGCCAAGCACCGAAGGTGCGGAGGCACCTATTGTTTTCGTTCCGTTTCTTCTTATTAGGGCCCGAGCACTACAGTGCGAGGACCCTATTGGAATTGCTCCGTTTATTATTAGGGCCCGAGCCCAAAAGGGCGAAGGCCCTATTGTTCTTCTAAGGATTCTTATTTGTTAGGGCCCGAGCCCAAAAGGGCGAAGGCCCTATTGTTTTTCTAAGGATTATTATTATTAGGGCCCGAGCACCGATGGTGTGAGGACCCTATTGGATCTGCTCCGTTTATTATTATTATTAGGGCCCGAGCACTACAGTGCGAGGACCCTATTGGAATTGCTCCGTTTATTAGGGCCCGAGCCCAAAAGGGCGAAGGCCCTATTGTTCTTCTAAGGATTATTAGGGCCCGAGCCCAAAAGGGCGAAGGCCCTATTGTTCTTCTAAGGATTCTTATTTTTTTTTTTTTTTTTTTTTTTTTTCAACCGTTGGGGCACTTTTGGGGGCCTTAACATACTCAAAAACTCTTGAAAATTTGCACACACGTTGGAATCTGCCGTCGTCCGGACGCCACAGAGGCTGGGACCCGGGCGTGGTTCAGGGCATCTACAGCGCCCCCTGGAACACAGTTTGAAAACTTGATGTACTGCGCACACATACTTGCACGCACTCATATGAAACTCGGTACACATATAGAACTCATCGAGCTGAACAACTTTTGTACTCTATGTCATAGGCTCCACGCAACAGGAAGTGAGATATTTAGGGCTGTTTAAAAAGCGCATGCTCTGGAATTTAACGTACTCCTCCCAGGAATTCCATGGGATTGTCACCAAACTCGGTCAGCATGATCTCAAGACATTGGGGACGCTAAATTGCGAGGAGATTTTTGATATCTCGAACGGTTTGGCCGTGGCAAGGTGACAAAGTTATGGCGAGAAATGAGAAACAGGAAGTGTCTAATAACTGTTGCACACATTGCCTGATTCTGATGAAACTTCACCAGTTTGTTCCTTGTATGATGCCGATTCCATAAATGTGACTATTATGAGTCAAAGTTATAGCGCCACCAACTGGCAGTAGGAAACGTGTCATTTTCAAAATGCTTTGAAATCAGCCTCTTAATTTTACTCAATTTTCTTTAAACTTCATCAAAATCATGTCAAAACACGGCCGATAAGAATATGTAAAGGGGTCGATGATAAATCAAATGCTGTTGCCATGGCAACGTGTCAAACTTTAAAATTACATTCCTGTCTTTTCGAGGCAGATAACATGCTTAGAATTTCATGAAACTCAACACACACATCAATATTAATGATAGTTAGACACTGGCAAAAGGTCATAAATGGGCGTGGAGCAGGCACTCTATAGCGCCATCTTTTGACAAAAGTTGGGGGGTTAGTTTTTCCTACAGTCACCAAACTCTGTACATATATTGTTCTCATCAATCTGGACAACTTTCTAAATCAAACTCATTAGCTAAGACCAACAGAAAGCCGGCTATTTTGATTTGAAGGTGGATTTTTTGAAAAATCAGGTAGTAAACAAATTCACACTACTCCTAAGAACAACCAGCTGTTCACACCAAACTTTTTTAACATGAAGAGAAGATTCTGAAGATGTTAAATTGCGAGCGGATTTTTGATATCTCGAACGGTGTGGACGTGGTGATTTTTTAAAGATATAGTAAAAAACATAACCCTAATTTTTTATATCTTTAAAGTGCAGCATCCAAACTCTTTAAAACTTTTTTCACACAGAGATCTAATCATTCTGAGCAAGTGCTGGAAATATAAATTTTATACAAGCTTCAATGAATTAAAGAAAATTAAAAAAATAACTCAGAAACCTGCTGTCACTCTGGGTGAATGTCTCTACAGTATGTGTGTGCGTTCAGTCAGGCACAGAGAAGCTCATTATTGCAGGGGGGAGGGGTGAGAGGCAGAGAGGGTGACAGAGTAGAGAGCCATCCTACAGACCATCTTTGAACAAAAAATGCACATATGTATTGTAATTACATAAATATGTCTGATCTTTGAGAGTCTGATATTTTGAGAAAATATAAAGGGTCACTTAGTCTTTCATTGTTCGTATTTTGCAGTTGTTGTTTTTTATTTATTTTTTACTTAACTGTACCATGAACTTGTCCTATTCAGTCACATAGCAAAAGATTTTAAAAAATACAACTTTTTAGCATGATCAATTTATCTTCATTGATAGACAATATTTACATAGTGTTATTTATTGAATATAAAATAATAATAATAAAAAATTAAGACAAACTTTGACAACAAAACAAACGTTACTGTTATCTCTTCAAAACATCTGAAAACCATAATTTTAAGATCAGTTATAAATATATATATATCACCCCGTTAAAATACTCAACTTGATTTTTAAAGATATTTTGAAAGAATGAAGAGTTTATAGAGCACTTTATTGTGTATTGCTGTACACCCACATGAACTGTGTTCATGTTCATGTTAATTCACAGTACATAAACTATATATGAATACTTTTTTTAGCTTAATATTAATTAACATTAATAAATGCTATTTATTTATTGGTCATGTTAACTAATATAGTTAATGCTAACAAATAAAACTGAATGGCAACATTTTATATTTTGTGTGTATGTGTCTGTGTGTTGATTTTAAAGTCTAACCCTTTCAATTCTGTAAACTTTAAATCCAAACTAGCAGAGGGTTACTTTGAATGCATGTGCCAACTGGGCACCGTCTTCATTATTGATTCTTAGTAATGTAGCGCTTAAGAGTGATGTCTTATAACAGGAGTCACCAGCAAAGCAATATCCACACACAAATTGTACAGATAGGTAACGATGACATTTAAGCAGAAGTGGTGGACGTAAAGCAAGCAATAATAACATTTTGTTATCATCATGAATCTTGTTCTTATCATCATCATCAGAGTATAGGGAAAATTTAGCATATTGGTTCACAGTTGGCATTATCTGAAGTCCTTGCATTGATTGCATTTAATTAAATCAACATTATATTTGGTCAGTCTGATCTTGAGGCCTTAGAGATGTTAAATTTTGAAGATCTTGAGTTTTCATTGAGTTGTTATAACTTAGCCATAAAATGTCCGATCTGCCTCAAACTTCACAGGTTTGGTAAGAGTCCTGGCCTGAAGACACCTAAAGACCAATATTCAGATATTATCATAGCGCCACTTGTTAGCAGCAGGATATATCATATCTTTCACTAACTCAAACATACCAAGGTCAATCTGCACCAAACTTCATATGTTTGATAATAGTGCTGGCCTGAACACATCTACATGCCAATAATTAGTTACAAGCATAGCGCCACCATCTGGCAGCGGCAAGTTTGGCACATTTAAATGACTTATGACTTTTTTCTATATTTACTGTATTAAAAGCATACTGCCCACCGTTTGCTGATTTCCTGAAGCCACCGGTCGGCGGTGAGCCCAGGTGCGAGGGCCCGTTCATCGCTGCTCGCAGCTTTAATTAGGGCCCGAGCCCAGAATGGGCGAAGGCCCTCTTGTTTTCCTAAGGATTCTTATTTTTTTTTTTTTTATTTTTTGTTAACCTTCCGGGCACTTAAGGGGGTCTTAACATGCTCAAAAACTCTTGAAAATTTGCACACATGTCGGAATCTGCGGCCATCAGGACGTCACAGAGGCTGGTACCGGGGCGTGGCAAGGGGACTCTACAGCGCCCCCTGGAATTTTTAGGGCCATATAGCACACATACTTGAATGTACACATATGAAACTCGGTACACATATAGAACTCATTGAGCTGAACAACTTTTGTACTCTATGTCATTTTCTTAACGCAACAGGAAGTGAGATATTTAGGGCTGTGTAAAAAGCGCATGCTCTGGAATTTAACGTACTCCTCCCAGGATTTCCATACGATTGTCACCAAACTCGGTCAGCATGATCTCAAGACATTGGGGACGCTAAATTGCGAGGGGATTTTTGATATCTCGAACGGTTTGGCCGTGGCAAGGCGACAAAGTTATGGCGAGAAATGAGAAACAGGAAGTGTCTAATAACTGTTGCACACATTGCCTGATTCTGATGAAACTTCACCAGATTGTTCGTTGTATGATGCCGATTCCATAAATGTGACTATTATGAGTCAAAGTTATAGCGCCACCAACTGGGAGCAGGAAGCGTGTCATTTTCAAAATGCGTTGAAATCAGCCTCTTAATTTTACTTGATTTTCTTCAAACTTCATCAAAATAATGTCAAAACACGGCCGATAAGAATATGTAAAGGGTACGATGATAAATTAAATGCTGTTGCCATGGCAACGTGTCAAACTTTAAAATTAGATTCCTGTCTTTTCGAAGCAGATAACATGCTTAGAATTTCATGAAACTCAACACACACATCAATATTAATGATAGTTAGACACTGGCAAAAGGTCATAAATGGGCGTGGAGCAGGCACTCTATAGCGCCATCTTTTGACAAAAGTTGGGGGGTTAGTTTTTCCTACAGTCACCAAACTCTGTACATATATTGTTCTCATCAAACTGGACAACTTTCTAAATCAAACTCATTAGCTAAGACCAACAGGAAGCCGGCTATTTTGATTTGAATGTGGATTTTTGGAAAAATCAGGCTGTAAACAAATTCACACTCCTTCTAAGAATAACAAGGTATTCACACCAAACTTTTTTAACATGAAGAGAAGATTCTGAAGATGTTAAATTGCGAGCGGATTTGGGATATCTTGAACAGTGTTGACGTGGTGATTTTTTAAAAAACATAACCCTAATTTTTTATATCTTTAAAGTGCAGCATCCAAACTCTTTAAAACTTTTTTCACACAGAGATCTAATCATTATGAGCAAGTGCTGGTAATATCATAGTTATTCAAGCTTCTATGAATTAAAGAAAATTAAAAAAAGAAATCAGTAAACTGTTGTCACTGGGCTGACAGTCTGTGTTGACACTAGAAGAGTGACTGAAGGGGGGAGGGGTGAAAGGGAGAGAGACCAGTGGAACATGCTGTTTTGCTTAAGACCATCTTTGAGGAAGATGCAATTTGCACATTGCACATTGCTGTAGTTTAATCTGCATAAATAAGTCTGAACTTTGAGAGTCTGATCTTTGAGAAAATATAAAGGGTCACGAACTCTTTCATTCTTTGTATATTGCAGTTGTTGTTTTTTTATTTATTTTTTACTGAACTGTACCATGAACTTGTCCTATTCAGTCACATAGCAAAAGATTAAGAAAAATACAGCTTTTTAGCATGAGCGATTTATCTTCATTGATAGACATTTATTTTCATAATTAAAATGTTTGATTCAATAAAAAAAAAAAAAACACGAACAATTTCAAGACAAACTTTGACAACAAAACAAACTTTGCTGTTATCTGTTCAAAACATCTGAAAATTGTACCATTTTAAGATGAGTTATATTTATATATCGCCCCATTACAATACCCAACTTGATTTTTAAAGATATTTTGAAAGAATGAAGCGTTTATTGAGCACTTTATTGTGTATTGTTGTATACCCACATGAACTGTGTTCATGTTCATGTTAATTCACAGTACATACACTATGTTAAAAGATACTAATTTACCTTTAAACAATATATGAGTACTTTTTTAGGTTAATATTAATTAACATTAATAAATGCTATTTATTATTGTTCATGTTAACAATGTTAACAAATGAAACTGGATGGTAAAGTTGTATATTTAGTGTGTATTTGTCTGTGTGTTGATTTAAAAATGTAACCCTTTCATTTCTGTAAACTTTAAATCCAAACTGGCAGAGGGTTACTGTGAATGCATGTGCCAACTGGGCACCGTTTTCCTAATTGATTCTTAGTTATGTAGCGCTTAAGAGTGATGTCTTATAACAGGAGTCACCTGAAAAGCAATATCCACACACAAATTGAACAGATAGGTAACGATGACATTTAAGCAGAAGTGGTGGACGTAAAGCAAGCAATAATAACATTTTGTTATCATCATGAATTACATGTTCTTATCATCATCCTCAGAATATTGGGAAAATGTTCCCTATATTGTGAACAACTTTGGGATATCTTGAACAGTGTTGATGTGGTGATTTATGAAAGTAACAATGAAAAAGATGAAGAGTTATTTTCATATATCTTTAAATTGCATTATTCTAACTCATCAAAACTTTTTGCATATAAAGAACAAGAAATTCTTAGTAAATACGTATAGTTTCAAAATGTTATCATGCTCAGAGGCCCCAAAAACATTAAAAGTGTCACATAAATTTGTCAGATTAAAGCTCTAATACCAGGGATGAACACTAGAGGTCCTCATAAGATAAGGAATCGTTTGACCTCTAATGCTATTTAGCTCATTGTCAGTGTATAAGAATGACAATAATCCATAGAATCAGTTGATATGTACTGTATTGTCAGTCTACTTTTACATAATTATTTTGTATAGGTGCTTAAAGAGCATTAAAATCTTTTTTTTTCTCTTTTAAGGAAAAATTATATGATTTAAATACATATATACACTCTCACTGATAGAACAAAAAATCTTATAAGTATGACACTATACTGCTCAGTTCACTTAATTAGAATGAGAAACAAATACAAAAAGGCCAAAAAAATCTACTAAGTAAATATCTATTTATTTTTAATATATTTGTTTATAATTATTTCACATAAAGGCGTCCCTGATGCATCAAATGCTGTTGTCATGGCAAATAAATAAAAATTAAAAATAGTTTCAAATATTTGTTTCCTGTGTTTTTGAGGCAAATAGCGTGCTTAGAATTTCATTTTCATTTTTAAATTTTCAATGATTTATTATATATTTAAAGTGCAGCATCCTAACTCTTTGAAACTTTTTTCATACAAATAACTATTCATTCTGATCAAACACAGATCATTTCATAATTATACAAAACTCCACGAATGAAAGAAAATAAAAAAACATATCTGATCTCGCTCTGCTCTGCACTTAATGTGTGTGTTTGTGTGGTAAGTGGCTGAGTGTAAAGAGGGGGGATGGGTGGTAAGAGAAAGAGTCAGAGAGGAGGAGAGACAGTTAGGGTTAGTCCAACGGGTTACTGTGAATGCATGTGCCAACTGGGCACCGTTTTCCTGATGCTATCGGGATGGCGATTGCACAGACGGCGAGGGCCCGGTCATCGCTGCTTGCAGCTTTAATTATTTTTTTATTTTTTATTTTTTTCAACCGTTGGGGCACTTTTGGGGGCCTTAACATACTCAAAAACTCTTGAAAATTTGCACACACGTCGGAATCTGCCGTCGTCCGGACGCCACAGAGGCTGGGACCCGGGCGTGGTTCAGGGCCTCTACAGCGCCCCCTGGAACACAGTTTGAAAACTTGATGTACTGCGCACACATACTTGCGCGTATTGATATGAAACTCGGTACACATATAGAACTCATCGAGCTGAACAACTTTTGTACTCTATGTCATGGGCTCCACGCAACAGGAAGTGAGATATTTAGGGCTGTTTAAAAAGCGCATGCTCTGGAATTTAACGTACTCCTCCCAGGAATTCCATGGGATTGTCACCAAACTCGGTCAGCATGATCTCAAGACATTGGGGACGCTAAATTGCGAGGAGATTTTTGATATCTCGAACGGTTTGGCCGTGGCAAGGCGACAAAGTTATGGCGAGAAATGAGAAACAGGAAGTGTCTAATAACTGTTGCACACATTGCCTGATTCTGATGAAACTTCACCAGTTTGTTCCTTGTATGATGCCGATTCCATAAATGTGACTATTATGAGTCAAAGTTATAGCGCCACCAACTGGCAGCAGGAAGTGTGTCATTTTCAAAATGCTTCGAAATCAGCCTCTTAATTTTACTCGATTTTCTTTAAACTTCATCAAAATCATGTCAAAACACGGCCGATAAGAATATGTAAAGGGGTCGATGATAAATCAAATGCTGTTGCCATGGCAACGTGTCAAACTTTAAAATTAGATTCCTGTCTTTTCGAGGCAGATAACATGCTTAGAATTTCATGAAACTCAACACACACATCAATATTAATGATAGTTAGACACTGGCAAAAGGTCATAAATGGGCGTGGAGCAGGCACTCTATAGCGCCATCTTTTGACAAAAGTTGGGGGGTTAGTTTTACCTACAGTCACCAAACTCTGTACATATATTGATCTCATCAATCTGGACAACTTTCTAAATTAAACTCATTAGCTAAGACCAACAGGAAGCCGGCTATTTTGATTTGAATGTGGATTTTTTTTTAAATCAGGCTGTAAACAAATTCACACTCCTTCTAAGAATAACAAGGTATTCACACCAAACTTTTTTAACATGAAGAGAAGATTCTGAAGATGTTAAATTGCGAGCGGATCTGGGATATCTTGAACGGTGTTGACGTGGTGATTTTTTAAAGATGTAGTAAAAAACATAACCCTAATTTTTTATATCTTTAAAGTGCAGCATCCAAACTCTTTAAAACTTTTTTCACACAGAGATCTAATCATTATGAGCAAGTGCTGGTAATGTAATACTTATTCAAGCTTCTATGAATTAAAGAAAATTAAAAAAAGAACTCAGTAACCTGCTGTCACTGGGCTGACAGTCTGTGTTGACACTAAGAGTGACTGAAGGGGGGAGGGGTGAAAGGGAGAGAGACCAGTGGAACATGCTGTTTTGCTTAAGACCATCTTTGAGGAAGATGCACATTAAACTACAGCAATGTGCAATGTGCAATCTACATTAATATGTCTGAACTTTGAGAGTCTGATCTTTGAGAAAATATAAAGGGTCACGAATTTCATTCTTTGTATATTGCAGTTGTTGTTTTTTTATTTATTTTTTACTGAACTGTACCATGAACTTGTCCTATTCAGTCACATAGCAAAAGATTAAGAAACATACAACTTTTTAGCATGAGCGATTTATCTTCATTGATAGACATTTATTTTCATAATTTAAATTTTAGATTCAATAAAAAAAACACTAACAATTTCAAGACAAACTTTGACAACAAAACAAACTTTGCTGTTATCTGTTCGAAACATCTGAAAATTGTACCATTTTAAGATGAGTTATATTTATATATCGCCCCATTACAATACCCAACTTGATTTTGAAAGATATTTTGAAAGAATGAAGCGTTTATTGAGCACTTTATTGTGTATTGCTGTACACCCACATGAACTGTGTTCATGTTAATTCACAGTACATAAACTAATGTTAAAAGATACTAATTTACCTTTAAACAATATATGAGTACTTTTTTAGGTTAATATTAATTAACATTAATAAATGCTATTTAATTATTGTTCATGTTAACAATGTTAACAAATGAAACTGGATGGTAAAATTGTATATTTAGTGTGTATGTGTCTGTGTGTTGATTTTAAAATGTAACCCTTTCAATTCTGTAAACTTTAAATCCAAACTGGCTGAGGGTTACTGTGAATGCATGTGCCAACTGGGCACCGTTTTCCTAATTGATTCTTTGTTATGTAGCGCTTAAAAGTGATGTCTTATAACAGGAGTCACCTGCAAAGCAATATCCACACACATATTGAACAGATAGGTAACGATGACATTTAAGCAGAAGTGGTGGACGTAAAGCAAGCAATAATAACATTTTGTTATCATCATGAATTACATGTTCTTATCGTCATCATCAGAATATTGGGAAAATTTTCCCTATATTGTGAACGGCTTTGGGATATCTTGAACTGTGTTGATGTGGTGATTTATGAAAGTAACAATAAAAAAAGATGAAGAGTTATATTCATATATCTTTAAATTGCATTATTCTAACTCATCAAAACTTTTTACATAATAAGAACAAGAAATTCTTAGGAAATACGTGTAGTTTCAAAATGTTATCATGCTCAGAGGCCCCAAAAACATTAAAAGTGTCATATAAATTTGTCTAATTAAAGCTCTAGTACCAGGGATGAACACTAGAGGTCCTCATAAGATAAGGAATCGTTTGACCTCTAATGCTATTTAGCTCATTCTCAGTGTATAAGAATGACAATAATCCATAGAATCAGTTGATATGTACTGTATTGTCAGTGTACTTATACATAATTATTTTGTATAGGTGCTTAAAGAGCATTAAAATCTTTTTTTCATCTTTTAAGGAAAAATTATATGATTTAAATACATATATACACTCTCACTGATAGAACAAAAAATCTTATAAGTATGACACTATACTGCTCAGTTCACTTAATTAGAATGAGAAACAAATACATCAACTAAGTTAATATGTATTTATTTTTAACATATTTGTTTATAATTATTTCACAGATGCTTATAGATCATTAAAATAATATTTAAAAATGGTTGTAGATCATAAAACATGGTAACTATTTAAAATAGGGTCTCTTTTGTTAACAATGGTTAATGAACTAACAAACACGAACGAACAACGGACAATATATTTGTACTCGATTTTATTCAAACTTCATCAGAATAATGTAAAAACACGGCCGAGTCTGTAAAGGCGTCCCTGATGCATCAAATGCTGTTGCCATGGCAAATAAATAAAAATAAAAAATACATTCAAATATTTGTTTCCTGTGTTTTTGAGGCAGATGGCGTGCTTAGAATTTCATTTTTCATTTTCAATGATTTATTATATATTTAAAGTGCAGCATCCTAACTCTTTGAAACTTTTTTCATACAAATAACTATTCATTCTTATCAAGCACAGTTCATTTCATAATTATACAAAACTCCACTAATTAAAAAAAAAAAAAAAACATATCTGATCTCATTCTGCTCTGCACTCTATGTGTGTGTTTGTGTGGTAAGTGGCTGAGTGTAAGGAGGGGGGATGGGTGGTAAGAGAACGAGTCAGAGAGGAGGAGAGACAGTTAGGGTTAGTCCAAAGGGTTACTGCGAATGCATTTGCCTACTGGGCACCGTTTCCCTGATGCTATCGGAATGGCGACTGCACAGACGGCGAGGGCCCGGTCATCGCTGCTTGCAGCTTTAATTATTAGGGCCCGAGCCCAAAAGGGCGAAGGCCCTATTGTTCTTCTAAGGGTTATTAGGGCCCGAGCCCAAAAGGGCGAAGGCCCTATTGTTCTTCTAAGGGTTCTTATTAGGGCCCGAGCCCAGAATGGGGCTATTATTATTATTTCATCAATGTTTTGGGTCATTTCGGGGCCGTTAACATACACGAAAACTCTTGAAACTTTGCACACACATTGGAACCTGCGGCCATCAGGGCCGGACAAACTTTGACATGTGGGGGGTCACCTGGGGGGGGCGTGGCACAGCGTTAAAAATTTTTACTTTTGAGGGACTCTGGAGCACACACCGGTTGACCTACATTTATCAAAATTCATACACATATAGACCTCATCGGGCCGAACAACTTTCATGCTCAAAGTCAGTGCTTCACCCAACAGGAAGTCAGCTATTCAGGGATGTCTAAAAAGCGCATGCAATGGAATTTGATATACTCTTCCTAGGTGTATCCACCGATGGCCACCAAACTCGGTTAGCATGATCTCAAGACATTGGGGACGCAAAATTGCCAGGGGAATTTTGATATTTCGAATGGTTTGGCCGTGGCGGTGCGACAAAGTTATGGCGAGAAATGAGAAACAGGAAGTGTCTAATAACTTTAACACACTTTGTTTGATTTTGACCAAACTTCAGCAGTTTGTTCATCGTCTGATGCCAATCACAGCGATCTGACTATTATGAGTTAAAGTTATAGCGCCACCAACTGGCAGCAGAAAGCGCAACGTTTTCTAAATGCTTTTAAATCAGCCTCTTAATTTTACTCAATTTGCTTGAAACTTCATCCCAATAATGTCGAAACACGGCCGATGAGAATCTGTGAAGGGCATTATCGATAACTTTTATCATGTTGCCATGGAAACGTGTCAAACTTTAACTTTGGTTTTTTGTGTTTTCAAGCCACTTAAAATACTTGGAATTTCATGAAACTCAACACACACATCTGTATTAATGATATTTAGACACTGATAAAAGCCCATAAATGGGCGTGGAAGAGGCACTCTATAGCGCCACCTTTTGACAAAAGTTGGGGGTTTAGTTTTGCCTACAGTCACCAAACTCGGTACATATATTGGTCTCATCAAGCCGGACAACTTTCTAATTAACACTCATTAGCTATAATAAACAGGAAGTTGGCTATTTTTATTTGAATGTGGATTTTTGGAAAAATCAGGCTGTAAATAAAATCATACTAAACAAAGCAGAAACAAGAAGTTCACACCAAACTTTGTCAACATGATAAGAATATACTCAAAATGCTAAATTGTGAGCGGATTTTGGATATCTTGAACGGTGTTGATGTGGTGATTTTTTAAAAGTCACCTTAAAAAAAGTTGCATTAATTTTTCTATATCTTTAAAGTGCCTAATATCAACTCTTCAAAACTTTGTATGTATGAAGAACAAATCATTCTTAGAAAATACGCTTGGTGTCAAAATTGTATCATGCTCAGAGGTCCCAAAAACATTAAAAGTATCCAGAAGTGAGAGAGGGAGAAATGAAGACTGTAATACAAGGGATGAACACCAGAGGTCCTCGTATGATAAGGAATATTTTTACCTCTAATCCTATTCTGTTCATTCTCAATGTGCAACAAAGAAACAAATGCATAGATTTATTTGGAGTTGTTATGTACTGTACTGTCAGAATACTTTTACATAATTTTAAAATAAACACTAAAAAGCTTTAAAAAAATTAGTAATTTTTTTAATGAAAAATTATGAAATGTTTTGTTTGTCTCTCACTGATTTGGTAACACTTTCTATGTAGCCCCTATTATAAGGGTATTTCTAAGGCATTATAATGAACGCATAATGCATTATAAAAAAAGTATAATATATTATATCATCCAATGAATATTCATAACAACAATTATCATACATTATAATACTTAAATATTAGAGGTTATAACTTTTAAGATTATGATTATTTATAACACACAGTAGACACCATTTTAAACCTACTTCATTTGTAATGGACTATATCATATTAGATTTATTTTTTACATTATATTCTATTCTATTGACTATTAACAACTAACTCTCACCAACTAACACTCCTTACAGTGTAGACTTAGTTTAATGTTAGGCTAAGTAGAAGGTTCATGGTCTTGCAAAGTTACTTATAATCAGTTTGTCTTTTGGGGAACTGTCTAAATACAGTGTTAGCATATATTTACCACAACAAATAATAATTACTGCTAGCTGACATGCAGTTGCAGAGTTACTTATAAAAAGCTGTCTAACGGGTACCATCAAAATAATTAAACTGATCATATTATACATTCATCTGATCTGATACCTGATCTTATGGCTATTTGAGAATTACTATTATTATTATTACTTATAAGTGATCTTTGTATGCTTTAAGTAAAGTGACATCAGTAAGATGGCAAAATATGAGACTTATACATTATAACTGTGAGGAGGTAATCATACTCATAAAAGCTATAATAAAAAAGTAAAAATTCTAATACATTAAAACTGTTTCTATGAATGCTCATGAGATGATACAACATATTATAAGGTTTTTTATAATTTATTATGCATTCATTATAATGCCTTAAGAATACCCTTATAATGTACTATTAATACATGAACCCACAAATATTTTTAACAAATATAAATAAATGTACTAATGTACCTTTCAATAATATATGAATACTTTTTTTTTTAGCTTAATATTAATTAACATTAATAAATGCTATTTAATTATTGTTCATGTTAACTAATATAGTTAATGTTAACAAATTAAACTAGATGGCAAAATTTTAAATATTGTGTGTATGTGTCTGTGTGTTGATTTTAATTAACCCTTTCAATTCTGTAAACTTTACATCCAAACTGGCAGAGGGTTACTGTGAATGCATGTGCCAACTGGGCACCGTTTTCCTGATGCTATCGGGATGGTGACTGCGCATATGGCGAGGGCCCGGTCATCGCTGCTTGCAGCTTTAATTTTTTTTTTTTTTTTTTTTTTTTTTTACACCTTCCGGGCACTTTTGGGGGCCTTAACATACTCAAAAACTCTTGAAAATTTGCACACACGTCGGAATCTGCGGCCATCAGGACGCCACAGAGGCTGGGACCCGGGCGTGGTTCAGGGCCTCTACAGCGCCCCCTGGAACACAGTTTGAAAACTTGATGTACTGCGCACACATACTTGCACGTATTGATATGAAACTCGGTACACATATAGATCTCACTGAGCCAAACAACTTTTGTACTCTATGTCATAGGCTCCACCTGACAGGAAGTGAGATATTTAGGGCTGTTTAAAAAGCGCATGCTCTGGAATTTAACGTACTCCTCCCAGGAATTCCATGGGATTGTCACCAAACTCGGTCAGCATGATCTCAAGACATTGGGGACGCTAAATTGCGAGGAGATTTTTGATATCTCGAACGGTTTGGCCGTGGCAAGGCGACAAAGTTATGGCGAGAAATGAGAAACAGGAAGTGTCTAATAACTGTTGACCACATTGCCTGATTCTGATGAAACTTCACCAGTTTGTTCGTTGTATGATGCCGATTCCATAAATGTGACTATTATGAGTCAAAGTTATAGCGCCACCAACTGGCAGCAGGAAGTGTGTCATTTTCAAAATGCTTTGAAATCAGCCTCTTAATTTTACTCGATTTTCTTTAAACTTCATCAAAATCATGTCAAAACACGGCCGATACGAATATGTAAAGGGGTCGATGATAAATCGAATGCTGTTGCCATGGCAACATGTCAAACTTTAAAATTAGATTCCTGTCTTTTCGAGGCAGTTAACATGCTTAGAATTTCATGAAACTCAACACACACATCAATATTTATGATAGTTAGACACTGGCAAAAGGTCATAAATGGGCGTGGAGCAGGCACTCTATAGCGCCATCTTTTGACAAAAGTTGGGGGGTTAGTTTTTCCTACAGTCACCAAACTCTGTACATATATTAATCTCATCAATTTGGACAACTTTCTAAATCAAACTCATTAGCTAAGACCAACAGGAAGCCGGCTATTTTGATTTGAATGTGGATTTTTGGAAAAATCAGGCTGTAAACAAATGCACACTACTTCTAAGAACAACCAGCTGTTCACACCAAACTTTTTTAACATGAAGAGAATATTCTGAAGATGTTAAATTGCGAGCGGATTTTGGATATCTTGAACGGTGTGGACGTGGTGATTTTTTAAAGATATAGTAAAAAATATTTTTATATCTTTAAAGTGCAGCATCCAAACTCTTTAAAACTTTTTTCACACAGAGATCTAATCATTCTGAGCAAGTGCTGCAAATAAAAAATGTATACAAGCTTCTATGAATTAAAGAAAATTTAAAAAAGAACTCAGAAACCTGCTGTCACTCTGGTGAATGTCTCTACAGTATGTGTGTGCGTCAAGTCAGGCACAGAGAAGCTCATTATTGCAGGGGGGAGGGGTGAGAGGCAGAGAGGGAGAGAGGGGTAGAAAGTGAAACATGCTATCTTGCTTATAGACCATCTTTGAGAAATGCACATATATATATATATATATATGTGTAATCGAAATAAATACGTCTGATCTTTGAGAGTCTGATATTTTGAGAAAATATAAAGGGTCACTAAGTCTTTCATTGTTTGTATTTTGCAGTTGTTGTTTTTTTATTTTTTTATTTTTTTACTGAACTATACCATGAACTTGTCCTATACAGTCACATAGCAAAAGATTAAGAAAAATTAAACTTTTAGCATTAGCGATTTATCTTCATTGATAGACATTTATTTTCATAGTGTTATTTATTGAATATAAAATTTAAATTAACAATTTCAAGACAGACTTGGACAACAAAACAAGCTTTGCTGTTATCTGTTCAAAACATCTGAAAATTATAAAATTTTAAGATGAGTTATATATATAACTCATCTTAAAATTTTATAATTTTCAGATGTTTTGAACAGATAACAGCAAAGCTTGTTTTGTTGTCCAAGTCTGTCTTGAAATTGTTAATTTAAATTTTATATTCAATAAATAACACTATGAAAATAAATGTCTATCAATGAAGATAAATCGCTAATGCTAAAAGTTTAATTTTTCTTAATCTTTTGCTATGTGACTGTATAGGACAAGTTCATGGTATAGTTCAGTAAAAAAATAAAAAAATAAAAAAACAACAACTGCAGTATTGAGTATTGAAAGGGGCGATATATATATATATATATATCGCCCCTTTCAATACTCAACTTGTTTTTAAAAATATTTTGAAAGAATGATGCGTTTATAGAGCACTTTATTGTGTATTGCTGTACACCCACATGAACTGTGTTCATGTTCATGTTAATTCACAGTACATAAATTATATATGAATACTTTTTTCGCTTAATATTAATTAACATTAATAAATGCTATTTATTTATTGGTCATGTTAACTAATATATTTAATGCTAACAAAAAAAACTGAATGGCAACATTTTATATTTTGTGTGTATGTGTCTGTGTGTTGATTTTAAAGTCTAACCCTTTCAATTCTGTAAACTTTAAATCCAAACTAGCAGAGGGTTACTGTGAATGCATGTGCCAACTGGGCACCGTCTTCCTTATTGATTCTTAGTTATGTAGCGCTTAAGAGTGATGTCTTATAACAGGAGGAGTCACCAGCAAAGCAATATCCACACAAAAATTGTACAGATAGGTAACGATGACATTTAAGCAGAAGTG
>NC_133361.1:12716650-12752926 GCF_049309525.1 Garra rufa
TGGGCCATCAACTGATTTGGCACGTTGGGCATAGGAACAGGTCCATCTGAAAAAATAAGGCATATTTTAAGCAGCTGATCAAGACAGCAGCTGGGGGATGTTTCACAACATCCATAAGTTCAGATCACTAAATAAAAAAAAAACACTAACTTGGAGGTTGGATGGCTTGTCCGGGTACCATTGCATTGGGCTGGAGAAGGCCAGGCTGCTGAGGACCCTGAGTGCCCATTTGGGGCTTCGACAGCCTGGACTTTCTCTTCTCCTCCAGTTCCTTTTGAATCTTGAAGATCTTCTCAGCCAGAAAGTGGTAGTACTCATCCTGAACACAAGAGATTAGGTGATATACAAACATGATCCACTTAGAGCCTTCTTACAGTCACAAAACACCATCCTGAAGGTAAGTTGAATGTTACATGTAAGTTTAGGTGCTTTACCCTGCTGTTGGCAGACTCATACATGTCCTCCTCCACCTTACACGCATAAGCGACCAAGTTCTCCATGCGTCTGTCCTTCAGCGCTGCAGCGCCTGGGTTTGGGCATATGGCTTTAACTCTGTAGAGATTATAGTGTCATATAGTGACATTTTCTTTTGTCAAATCATGACATTGAAACATGATGAGCTCTCAAACTTACAGCTTGAACACTAGGTGATTCCTCAAGTCTTGAGTGACATCCTCATGCCAGGGCTTCTTCATGCCAAGCACGGCCAGCGGTGCAGCTGTGGGCAGGTTCCCCGCGTCGCCCATGTTCGACCTGTCTGACATCATCTGACTGTGAGAGCAGGATTACAACATTAGTTCGCTTGCTTGCAATCCCACAAAAATCGCATTATTCAAGGAAACCACGCATTTTAAAACTTTTTTTTTTTTTTATAATTTAGCTTTTTATCATCTCAGATTTTAACATTTTAAAACCAAAAATTATTCAGACACCAGGGTGCAGCACACTATAGATCATTTCTGTAAGTAGGGATAGCAATATAAAGTAAACTGTGACATATTATCTCCAAACATTCTTCACACAGTGGACTACCAGCGAAAAGATAAAAAAAAATTGGGACCAAAAATTGTGAACTTTTTACACCACAGACTGAACCAAATTAAGCACTGCTTGGTAATTGGTGTTTGATTGTAATCCATTATACCTTTCTATCAAAGTTATCTGACATTATCAAGATGAATTTGTTCTGACACAGTTCTTGTCATATTTCATTACCATTTTGTAAACTACAGCGAATAATCGGATAATGTGAGAAATATTAAAGGTGTCTGAATAAATTTAGGATGGACTTCTACATAATTGCTTTAAAATCACATTGCTGTACTCCACAGATGAACGTGTCCTGCTTTGCAGTGTGTGAGAGAAGTTAAAGGTGAAGGATGAAGGATGAAAAGACTCACTTGTTGCTGAGGGATGAGGGGAGAGAGGAATCGGTGTGAAGGTTCGTCTGGTCGGCCATACCGGAGTCAATCTAGTGAGTCAATGAATCGATAACCCATTCATAAACACAGTCACTTGCTTTATTCCTGAATGAATCAGCCTTTTGAAGGAATCAAATGAATGAATGATTCAGTAAATAAATCAGTGACTTACCGCCACCTACTGGCAGTTTTAGTTTCATTTTTAAAGTATATTTTCAGTTATTTAAATCATTAAATGTTTCTATATTCAAAATGTTTATTTAAAACACTAAACTCAACAT
This sequence comes from Garra rufa, assembly GCF_049309525.1. Lineage (NCBI taxonomy): Eukaryota > Metazoa > Chordata > Actinopteri > Cypriniformes > Cyprinidae > Garra > Garra rufa. The sequence goes on from NC_133361.1 coordinate 12,718,353, forward strand.
GAATTTATGAATTTGATTGCACACATACCACCTCTGAGCCTCACTAAACATCATAGAAATCCTGAAATGTTATACTCACAAAACAGCATATCGTTACAACTACAGAAAGAAAGACATGAACATCTTGGATGACAAGGGGTTGAGTACATTTTCTCTAAATTTAAGTTCTGGAAGTGAACTTTTCCTTTAAGATGAATAAATGCTGTAGAAGTATTGTTCATTCTTAGTTCATGTGAGTAATGTAGTTAACTAATGTAAACTAATGAACAATATTGTAAAGTGTTACCGTTTTTCCTTATTCTTACCATGGCTGGATTTATTTAATCAAAAAGTAAACCAGGAACACACTGAATAAAGAGATTTGAGTGGCTAAAAGGACCTATGCAAAAAGATTAGAAGATCAGTTGACTTCAAATGATCCAAGTTCAGTGTGGAACGGCCTGAAAACCATCACAAACTACAGGACACCACCCCAAGCACTGAGGCGACTCAACGACTTGCTGAAGACCTGAATGAGTTTTATTGTAGATTCGAAACCCGCTCTGACGATCTCTTCACACAACCCTCCACAATTATCCCTGTTCCAAAGAAATCCAAGATAACAGGACTTAACGACTACAGACCTGTGGCAATAACATCTGTCGTGTATTTTCTTTAGGGATGCACCGATCCAAATCGGCCGATCACTTGCGCGTTTTGTCAGTAAAGCTGGTTCACCTGAAAACTATTCAAAAAACTAAATGGAAACAGACTCATCGATTATCTCTAATGGAAAATAGCATTTACAAATCACAAATTCACAATAGAGCAGAAGAGAGGATTTCTGTCATACGTGCTCATTACGGCTAAAATTATCTTTTGTCGAATTCCGTAACATACTTTTGCATTTCGTAATTCAGTGATTTTTAGTCAGTGTTGTGCACATTTAATTCCTAAGTAAAGATCATGTTTTAATTTTTTCTATAACCTTTACAAAAGTGTGGAACATCATAGTTCCCAAATGTGATTGTATAAACATTTATTTCCTTGCTATATTCTCCTTCTTGGTGTTTTGGTCTCTTGAATGCACAAAAGGTTGGGATGAACTAATCTTTACTCTTTACAAGAGTGTGGAAACTTTAACATGCTTACACTTTGAAGAATGTGCAGCTTTCAGTGCAATCGTTTGATTTGTTTCAGTTGGGTAAAACAGCAAAACTTCATTTTCATGTTGATGCTTCATGTGATTGCACATCGTGGACAGACACAAAGTTGCACTAAAAGAAATATCTCAAAGAGAAACACTGTTACTTAATTTCTGAATTTAAATGTATTTGTATTGTGATGACAACTTCACGAAGAGCTGTCCTCACCTAAAAACATTAATGGTCCAACAAACTAAATCTTGATAATATGACTAAAACCTAGTGGTGTAAGAAAAATTTCATTCACAAGACATTGTGATTCTTAGATGCTAGACATCCCTGACAAAATCTGTTGACATCCAAAAAAGGTTTTAGAATTGCTATTTACAAACAAAGTATGAGAACTTGTGTCACTTGCATAGAAAATTCATTACCAGTTTATTAGGGTGAAAAGGAAATGATGATAATAGTTATATCTCTTTCAATTTCTAAATCACAGATGTTGCTTTAATCTTTTAGCCTTAAACCATTTAAACGACTTGACACCTACAACATAGTCAAATAATCAAAATGTATACGTTTTGTGTTCTAGGTAAGAAAATTTACTCCAATATTGGTTCCATGAACATCAGAAAACAACATGTATCCCCTGTGGTTGTTAAGCACCTCGGGTAAATAAATTGAAATGTAGGTCTGTCAAATGAAAAAAGTTTAGTCACACACATAAAAAAAAAATTGTGAATTAAAAATGTGTTTGTCACAAACATGTCAAAAGTGTTTTCCACTCATGTGAGAAAGGCACTAGGGTGCATTAATGATCTGGGGAAAAAAAAAAAAAAGAAAAAAAACAATGCTGGTCATTGGGTTATTTTTAAAGAAATAAGAGAACAAAACAATTAAATTTAAAGACAACAGACAATGCACCTTGCTTTCGTGACACACACATATGTTTAACCATTCAAAGATGTTTAAAACTTGTGGGCGTAATTATTTTACTGAGAAGTTTTAAGTGGAGTGTATATTTGTTCTGTTGCAGCACACATACTATCTATGGTCTAGATTAAAATGAAAAATATTTCTTAACTAACAAAAGAAAGTAAACAACATAATTATGATAACAGTTTTGTCTTTATAAAATAAAAAATTGCTGGTAGTTTTCTGTGAGGGGTAGGCTTAGCTGCAGTATTGGTGGTAGGGTACAGTTTGTACATTATAAAAACGTTACCCATGTTCCACAGAATCACCCGCACTGTTGATTCTTTGTCTAAAGCATGATTCTGTGCATATCTATAGGAGATGGATGTTGTAAAGCCATTAAAACTAGCACATCTGGCATACTCTCATCCATCGTCAGTTAGACCAAAACCTTGACTGTTAGAAGTGATGGATAGGGAGGATGGTTTGGATAGTGATGGTTTGAATATTTTTACTTAAGACTATTAGCTTACAAATTAGGCTGTACTGATCCTACAGAGGTGTTAGCATACACATGTACAGATGATGTAGTAAGAACATACCCAAACACAACACCTTTTCAAAAGGATATAGACTGTGTGATGGGTAATGGTCTTGGTGATTTTTTTTTTCATTCTTTTTCAGTTTTTGGGTATTGGCATGGAAAATATTTGTGCATTAGTATTGCAAAAGCATTTCAGCATTGATTTTCAACATTTAGCCTATAGATCAGACAGAACTGAACATGTTTGACATGGACACATGGTGTTTGGATGTCTTCTAACCATCAAACTAAGCACATCCCCATTAACAAACAAATTAAAAACATATCAGACACAAACTATATTGTGGTAGAAAACAGGAAGGAGAGAAGCTATGGACTTTGATGTCTAGACACCAATCCTGCTTGGACAAACTCCTTATCCAGGCTGGATGTAGACGGGCTGATAGATGGCTCTTTGCATTAACAGATACCGTACTGATCAAACAAAACTTGTTCTGTTGAGGTGTCAACACACAATAACTCAGCCATTTTTCACAATCAGGGCAACCCAAACTCTTCCAGACTGAAGTGATCAAAAAGGAACAACCATAAAACACCAGGGGATCGGTTGGTCAGATAAAACATCGCAAATTCACTTATAAATCTAATTAAAGTCAAACCTAAATGTCTGTTCTTAGATCTTCTGATTTACACACCACCGTCACGTCACTTCCTGTCAGTAAGGGGTAACAGACCCCTGGTCACATGCCTGTCAGAGTGACAGAGAACCCTGAAGCCCCTTAAATTATTTCATATATTTTAACCCTACACATGTTTGACATGAGTCAACCTGTCCATCATTGCCATAAATCAGATCATAACTCTAGCCATAAATCAGGGTCATAAATCCTAATTTGAGACATAGTGTCTTATAATACTACTGAATCATGTTAACATCATGCTAGCAACTGGCTAATCATGTTAGAATCATGTTAACAACATGCTAGCTACTTGCTAATCATGTTAGAATCACATTTAACAACATGTTAGCAACTTGCTAATCATGTTAGAATCACATTTAACAACATGTTAGCAACTTGCTATTCATGTTAGAATCATGTTAACAACATGCTAGCAACTTGCTAATCATGTTAGAATCATGTTAACAACATGCTAGCAACTTGCTAATCATGTTAGAATCATGTTAACAACATGCTAGCAACTTGCTAATCATGTTAGAATCACGTTAACAACATGCTAGCAACTTGCTAATCATGTTAGAATCACATTTAACAACATGTTAGCAACTTGCTAATCATGTTAGAATAACGTTAACAACATGCTAGCAACTTGCTATTCATGTTAGAATCATGTTAACAACATGCTAGCAACTTGCTAATCATGTTAGAATCATGTTAACAACATGCTAGCAACTTGCTAATCATGTTAGAATCATGTTAACAACATGCTAGCAACTTGCTAATCATGTTAGAATCACGTTAACAACATGCTAGCAACTTGTTAATCATGCTGGAAACATAATATTGTATGATGATGAAAGATGAAAGCAGGAAGATCCAGACCTACAGGAGTAACCATTACTGACTATTGATCGCTAAGATCCTTAGAGTGCCTAAACAATAGAAGAATGGCAGTAGTGTGTGAGTGAAGGTGGTTGTGAAGTTGTGAAGTGGTTGTGAAGGTGGGGAAAGTGAGTTCAGTCCTCAGACGAGAAAGAACGACGGCGCGTAAGTGTCTACTTTAATACTATTTCACTAGGCGGTCGTTACTTAGAGTTGCTGCTAAAAGCACTTTGTCGTTTCTGTTTAATTACTTATTCCTAAGTATTAATTTTAAGCCGCTGTTCTCTTAAGCACTCTGTAGTTTCTATTTACTTATTGGTTAATATTAAATTTGAGCTGCTTCTAAAACGCACTCTGCAGTTTCTATTTACTTATTGGTTAATATTAAATTTGAGCTGCTTCTAAAACGCACTCTGTAGTTTCTATTTACTTATTGGTTAATATTAAATTTGAGCTGCTTCTAAAACGCACTCTGTAGTTTCTATTTACTTATTGGTTAATATTAAATTTGAGCTGCTTCTAAAAGTAGTTTCTATTTACTTATTGGTTAATATTAAATTTGAGCTGCTTCTAAAACGCACTCTGTAGTTTCTATTTACTTATTGGTTAATATTAAATTTGAGCTGCTTCTAAAACGCACTCTGTAGTTTCTATTTACTTATTGGTTAATATTAAATTTGAGCTGCTTCTAAAACGCACTCTGTAGTTTCTATTTACTTATTGGTTAATATTAAATTTGAGCTGCTTCTAAAACGCACTCTGTAGTTTCTATTTACTTATTGGTTAATATTAAATTTGAGCTGCTTCTAAAACGCACTCTGTAGTTTCTATTTACTTATTGGTTAATATTAAATTTGAGCTGCTTCTAAAACGCACTCTGTAGTTTCTATTCACTTATTCGTTAATATTAATTTTGAGCTGCTTCTTAAAGTACTCTGTTGTTCTATTTAATTATTCGTTTGTTTTATTTACATCTATTCACTGTTAGAAAAGGAGTGTTCTTCTGTTATTTGTCCTGCGATTGTTTTTGCTTTAAATTCTAGTTTTTATTGCAATCATTAAAATTGATAACTGAGCGTACGGCCAAGGGAAGCTTTTGTTTTTGTCATATCGTTCCCTTCTGGAGCTATTACAAGTGCGAAGCTGTTGCTTTTTGAGTTTCGATTGAGCCATTTTGCGTGCGGGCGAGACATTCGCGGCTCACTGAGCCTAGGAGGCGTCCCTAGCTTTTATCATTGAAGCACTGTTTGGTTGTCTATTTAACTGCGTCAGAACAGCTGACGCTGAAGCGTCAGCGGAAGCGTTCAGCCTCCTCGCGTGAAGACCGACGAGAGTAAAGACTGCGACTTTTCCTGCGCGACTTCTCCGAGCAACGACACCGACAACGCACTTAAGTACTCCTCTCCTTTATTTCACTCTTCTTTCTGTCCTCCTCTATCATGTGTTTCCAACTCATTCCGGTGGTCTCTTCACACCGCACTAATATCACACGCACACGTCGACGCAATATTTCTAACCTGCGTCCTATCGACACTTCTTCCACTGAACCTTTCTCTTTCACGGTTGGACTCTGGAACTGTCAATCAGCTGTCAACAAATCTGACTTCATTTCAGCATTTTCTGTGCAATCTGGTTTGAGCATTCTAGGCTTGACTGAGACCTGGATTCGTCCAGAAGACTCTGCAACCCCAGCTGCTCTTTCTAATAACTTTTCCTTCTCTCACACCCCTCGTCAGACTGGAAGGGGTGGGGGGACGGGACTTCTTATTTCTAACAACTGGAAATACTCAACCCATTCTCCTCTATGCAATTATAGTTCATTTGAATCTCATACAATCACTGTAACATCTCCTATCGAACTCCACATTGTGGTAATCTACCGCCCTCCTACTCAACTTGGCATCTTCTTAGAAGAGCTGGATGGGCTGCTGTCCTCGTTTCCAGAGGATGGCAGCCCACTTCTAGTCTTTGGGGACCTCAACATTCACCTTGACAAACCCTATGCTGCTGACTTCAATTCACTTCTAGCTTCATTTGATCTACAACGTGTTATCACTACATGCACTCATAAATCTGGCAACCAACTTGATCTCATTTACATGCGAAATTGTATTTCAGACAATATTGTGGTCAAACCCCTACACATCTCTGACCACTTCTTCATTACATTTGACCTACATCTTGCTACTTGTGCACTCCCAACCCCTCTACCTGTTACTTTTAGAAGAAACCTACGCTCTCTCTCACACTCCCATCTTTCTTCTTTAGTATCCTCCTCCCTTCCCTCTCCTACTCACTTCTCATCCCTGGACACTAATGCAGCAACTGACACCTTATGCTCCACTATTACCTCCTGTCTAGATGCTATATGCCCTCTCTCCTCCAGGCCAGCACGATCTGCTCCGACAACCCCTTGGTTATCCGATGTTCTTCGTGAGCATCGTTCCAAACTTAGGGCAGCTGAGAGAAAATGGCACAAATCTAAGGATCCATCCGACCTCAGTATGTATCGGTCTATGCTCTCATCTTTCGCTACCCAAGTACATACAGCCAAATCTTCATACTTCCACAACAGGATCAACAATTCCCCGGACGCACGCAACCTTTTCAAAACATTTAATACACTGCTTTGTCCCCCTCCACCACCTCCCACAACTTCTATAACAGCTGATGATTTCGCCACATTTTTTACAGACAAAACTACATCGATCAATAATAAGTTCTCAGCTCCACACATACAGGAACTAAAATTGACCACAATCACGGCTGGAACCCCCCACTTCTCCTTCTGTCCTTGCTCGGAGGCAGAAGTAACCAAACTTTTCCTCTCCAGCCATCCGACGACATGTCCTTTAGATCCTATCCCCTCACACCTTCTCCAAGCAATCTCCCCTACAATCCTACCGGCGCTCACACACATCATCAACACATCTCTTCTCACAGGCACTTTTCCCACTACATTTAAGCAGGCCCGGGTAACCCCACTGCTCAAAAAACCTACACTTAACTCCTCACTCATAGACAACTACAGACCTGTCTCCCTCCTTCCATTCATAGCAAAAACACTGGAACGGGCTGTTTTCAACCAGCTATCCTTATTCCTCTCACAGAACAATCTACTGGACTCTAACCAATCAGGGTTCAGAAGCGGCCATTCAACTGAGACTGCGCTACTGTCTGTCACTGAAGCCTTGCGGACGGCAAAAGCTGAGTCCAAATCATCGGTACTCATCTTGCTGGACCTATCTGCAGCTTTTGACACTGTGAATCACCAGATCCTCCTGTCCACCCTCTCAATGCTGGGTATTACAGGGACTTCACTTCGCTGGTTCAAATCCTACCTCTCTGGTAGGTCTTTCAGAGTGGCCTGGGGAGGCGAGGTATCCAAAACTCATCAACTGGTCACTGGGGTTCCTCAGGGTTCAGTTCTTGGACCTCTCCTCTTCTCCATATACACTACATCTCTGGGCCCCATCATACAGGCACATGGCTTCTCCTACCATTGCTATGCTGATGACACACAGCTCTATCTTTCTTTCAAACCAGACGATCCATCGGTAGCTGCACGGATCTCAGGTTGCCTAGCGGATATCTCTGCATGGATGAAGGAACACCATCTACAGCTCAATCTAGCAAAGACGGAACTCCTTATCTTTCCTGCCACTCCATCTCTACAGCATGACTTCTCCATCCAGTTAGGTTCATCAACAATTACCCCATCAACTTCAGCCAGAAATCTGGGTGTTATCTTTGACAACCAACTGACTTTTAAAGACCACATAGCTAAGACCGCTCGATCTTGCAGGTTTGCATTGTACAACATCAGAAAGATCAGGCCCTTCCTAACAGAGCATGCTACACAACTCCTCGTCCAGGCCCTGGTCATTTCCAGGCTGGACTACTGCAATGCTCTTTTAGCTGGTCTTCCAGCATGTACAATCAAGCCTCTACAAATGATTCAGAATGCAGCAGCACGACTGGTCTTCAACGAGCCCAAAAAGGCCCATGTTACACCTCTCTTCATATCCCTGCACTGGCTACCGGTTACAGCACGCATCAAATTCAAGACACTGATGCTGGCCTATAGGACAGCCACCGGATCATCACCTGCCTACCTCCATTCACTACTACACATCTACACTCCTTCCAGAAGACTGAGATCCTCTAGTGAAAGACGCCTCATTGTACCACCACAGAGAGGTATTAAATCACTGTCCAGAACATTCTCGTTCAACGTTCCTGCCTGGTGGAATGATCTTCCCACCCCTATCCGGAATGCAGACTCCTTAACAGCTTTCAAACGACTGCTGAAAACCCATCTTTTTCGACACTATCTGACTCAATAAAAAAAAAAAAAAAAAAAAAAAAAAAAAATATCCTCCCTTCTAGCCTGTTTTTCCTCTCTTTCTTGATCTTCTCCTTCTAGCCTGCACTCTTCTAACAACGCCTGATATATGGTATTTTTGAACACTTCCTATGTTGATCTGCCTCCTTAGGATGAATCACTTGTTGTATTCCCAATTGTAAGTCGCTTTGGATAAAAGCGTCGGCTAAATGAATAAATGTAAATGTAAATGTAAATGTGAATGTGTGTAGATGTGTGTTAGTTACAGGATCAGAGAATGACACCGTTCCTCTGTCATAGTCCAGATTCACTCTCACACGATCAAGATCCTGATTAACACGAAAACCAGAACTAAAAGACACTCCATACTGCACAAACCAGACACCAGTGTTAAAGAAAACACCTCCCTTCCTCTGGTTTGATGCTGTAGTTACTCCAAGACTCCAGTATTTACTCTGTTTAACCTCCACATCCCAGCAGTGTGTTCCTGAGTTAAAACCCTCTGAACCCAGAACACAGCGATAAAAGTCAAATCTCTCTGGATTATCAGGAACAGGTTGATTATATCCGCTGTTTCTCACACTGGTCAGATCATCAGACACATGGAGATCTGGATGTGCAGTGTTTGGATCCAGAATGACAGGAGCTGATGAGACACAATCAACAGATGCTGTTATTCTGATGTTCATATAATGATCAAGAGTGAACCAAACACAGATGATTATGAATTATGACACTCGTCCTGTTGATCAAACACATCAGACATTTTCCTCTCATCACTGTCAGTCATTCTCTGTGTGATTTATCAATACTGAAAGTTCAGTCAGAAACACTGAGAGACACTCAAGAGATATTCATTTGATTTCTGCTGTCATTTATATTCAATTATAGTCAGAAGATGCTTTTAATACAAAATGTTGTCTTTGTCCAGAACTTTACACAGTGCTGTCATATTCAAATGAGATAAACTAGAATAATACACAATAACGTTTATATCATTTTCCTCAGTGTTTCTCTCGTATGAATCAAAGCTCTGCTTACTTCATGAAAATAAATACACAGTAGATATTACTCCACAGTAATGCATGAAAATAGCAGTCTTGCTGATATTATTAACTACAACTAATAACTATTATTTATTTTATTAAAATAAAGCTTAAATAAAATAATCATTTTAAAATAATCAATAATTAAAATTAGATGCAAATTAGAAAAGTTGTTCTGGCAACTAACTGAAATAAATTACCCTGAAGTACAGATCTGGCCATTTAAAATGCGCGCGGGAAGTAAAGTGGTCTCGCGTGACGCCGGTGTATTCCAAAGGAACACGGAAAATACAATGACATAGGAAAGACATGATCAGTAGGGGGCAGTCATGTAACGCACTGGACTGGAGCAGGCTGAAAACATTGCTGCAAACTAAAAGGTACGGTAACCTGGAGGGGACACCTTTGGTTCACTTATGTTTGTCGTGGCCACACAAATGAATTCGTAGGAACGTCATATTACTTTTTGTCATTGCCACGAGATATTAATTCCTGGGAATGTCATATTATGTCGTGGCCACAAGATTATTTTGTCGAGGTAACGACATCCTTATGTTTAATGCATAAACAAACCTGCGTAACCATAACCCAGGATTATCAGAGATAGGTTTGTTAATATTTTTTATTTTGAGTTAAGAAATGATTATATTAATTGTTATAGAAATTAATGCAATATTAAGTTATATATTAACAATAGGCAATGCTGTATATGCGAATGTCTGTGCGCGATGTAGACAGCATTCAAAAGTTTATCAAGAATAAATATTAGATATAAGTACTTCAAATTAAATAGCCCTGCAAGAAACATTTTATGCATCCTAAAGTCTTATCCATTAATTGATCCTCTTTTTTCTGTAATAAGTTTATTATTCGTTTATATTCATTATGTCCCCCTTAATTTCGATCTCTTAACATTCCGAATCTAAATGACAAATGCTGGCATGCAATTAAAGATTTGATTATGCTATATGGCTGGGATTTTAAATAAATAAATAAATAAATATATATATATATTCATTTTTAGTCTAATTATAACCTTTATAGTGTTTCAATGTCGAGTGAATCATTCACGTTCCATTTGTAAATCGCATGGTCACACACGGGCATTAATACAATCATAAAGTCAAAACTTTATTGGCATAATTGTCGTTCACAATATTTGCTAAATATATGCCAAATAGCATATACAGAAAGTTATTTAGGTTAAGCGATTCAAAGTAGATAGCTCTAAATCACTTATTATTTATTATAATTATAGGTTATTATTATTTCAATACCTGGTTAGGGCTATTTATTTTTAACGCCTGACAATTATGCCAATAACGTTTTGACTTTTTGATTGTATTTATCCCCGTGTGTGACGATAAATGAGTATGTTTTCATTTACAAATGAAACTACGTGATGATTCATTTCTCAGTAAAACAGTTTAGTATTTATATAGTCTATTAATTAGACGAAACAAAATAAAATATGTTCAATTCAACCTTTAAACTACATTCCAGTAAAAATCAGTCATATCATATGTCAAGCATTTACAGAATCATTTACATGAACGTTAAAGAGAGCCAAATTAAGGGGTGGAAACGCACGGAAATAAAAATATATACAAAAATAACAGGCTAATAAAAATAATATTAGTAATAGTAATACTAATGATAATGATAATAATATTAATACAAATACGAAAAAAAGACTATTAGTTAATAGAAGGAATGTAGGCCTATTTTACTGTGTGACGATAAATTATTTCCAAATGAAACTACGTGAATGATTCACTCTTCAATTATTTGTCTATTAATTAGACTAAATAAAATACAATATATGTTAAATTTAAGCTTTAAACTGCATTCCAGTAAAAAACCCAGTCATAGAACCTATACAGTATCATTTACATTCAGAATGTTATGTAACGAGATCAAAATGAAGGAAAAAATAACGAATATAAACGAATAATACAAATATTACGGAAAAAAAGAAAGTCAGTCAATGGACAAGATTGTGGGATGCATGAAATGTTTCTTGCAGGGCTATTTAATTTGAAGTAGGCCAACATGTAATACATGTAAACACTTGTGAAAGCTGTCTACATTGCGCACAGACAGCATTAGCATATACAGCATCGCCTATATAATTATTTAATATTGTATTAATTTCTATAACAATTAATATAATAATTTCTTAACTCAAAATAAAATATCTCAAATAATTCTGGGTTACTAATGTCACGCAGGTTTGTTATATTAAACTCGTGGCCACGAGAAATGCATGTTGAGCAAAAATACATTTCACGAAAATAATATAAAATTACAAAACAAAGAAAACAAATGGAATGAGGGATAAGCTTTAAAGTTCACGTAAAAGCCAAATATTAAGCGGCATCCTTCATGTTTTCTTTATTCAGCAAATACTTTACAGTTTTGAATTATGTTCAGCTTCTGTTTTTATGACCATAAATGACAGTTTTTTTTTTTTTTTTTTTTTTTTTTTTTTTAGAAAAACGTCCGAACACCGGTCTCAAAAGTAGAAGCGAAAGTCTTGTTTCCACCAGCGCGGCATTTTTTTATTCACCGTAATTGATGGATGTCTAAAACAAAAACAAGGAGAATCCTAAAACATATAAATATACATTTCTTAAAATAATAACATCTTAACTTCGTACACAACAATACGGCAACGACTTTACAACAGGACACATTATTTTATTTTAAAGCAGCTTGTACACCAATGGATTTCAGATGTCAGGATATTTCAGACCGCATCTCCACAGCATAATCACTCTAATATTAAACATACGGGTCAGGAGGCGGGTCGGGTACAATATTTTATTTTTTTTATTCGGCGGTCCGAGTTGCGGGCGGGTTAGTTGAAAACGTCGGTCGGGGTCGGGTTGTTTATCCACTGACCCGCGCATCACTGGTGTCAGGGCCGTGGACACTAATGTTTTGAAAAAAGTGGAGCGAGTGAGGAAAGCTTTCCCCTTCTCCCTGGCATGCATTTGAATGCTGAATTCGAAATGCAACTGAATGCAGTCGGAATCCGCCCCCAGCACCCCCAAAATAGTCTCCAAATGTTGATTACAACAAGGCAACAGACAGCATTCAACACCCCACCCCACCCCCACTCTGCCATTCATAAACATTTCGCTCTTTATACTGCATGCCGCTTAACGCTGATGCCTCATTAACGGCTACTTTTCAGAAAACTGAAAAAAAAAAAAACACTTCCCTTTGGTTTCCCAGAACAGACTTAAGCCTAGTTCCAGGCTTAACGAACTTCTTCGAAATAGAAGAACTACTTTTCCACTTTAAAAAAAAGAAAAAGAAAAAAGGTGGGGAAAAATTGCATAACAACTGTATTCGTTGTCAGTCATATAAGCTTTATTGTTTTGAAAAGTGAACCTTCTGTTTATTTGTCTAAATTATTTTCTATATTAGGATATAATACTAGGCTATAGTATTTACATGGACATTAGGCCAAATCTACATGGGTTTCTTCCCTTTCACTTCAATTAGTTTTTAAGAAAAAAAAAACTGCATGGGCAGAGCGCCATCTTAATGTACAGCATCAAAAATGTAAGAACAAATCTAAAGACAATAATAATAATAATAATAATAATAATAAAATTAATTATTAACACTCCTAAAAGTACAGTATAGTGCTCAGATACACTTAAGTTAGGTGACCTAACCCTAGTTGATACTTTATTTCAACTGTTCAATTATTTCATTAATTTACAAATAAACAAATGCCTTTCCGATGTGATATAAGTGAAAAGGGAGACGATTTCGAAAATGATTTCACCAAAAGGCGGACGCGAACTCGGGTCTCCCGCGTCATGAACGATATGTTACTCGTATTACCACTTGCGCCACTGAAATTGTTGCACAATAGCCGTCTTTTGTAATATTTGTAAATATGGCCTATTTGCATTGTGTAAAAACATTAAATAAAAGGCACCCGACTACAGAAAATGGCATATACTAAAGTATTTTTTTTTCTGTTTTTACATTTTTACATTTATTTTGCTTCCGACGCCCATGCTTGATGATGAAGTATAGTCTATAGGATATAACAAAGTGCTTTTCCAGTCCCGATTCGACGAGGTTTTATTCCGCATCCACCCGCTCCCGCTATATTAACTATATTATTTGCCTGCTGCCTGCTTAGAATAAATTTCTAAGCACCAAAATCGCAAAAACAAATCAAAATAATAATAATAATAATAATAATAAATTAATTAATTTTTAACTCTAAAAAACTGTAGTTTATATTTATCCTCTCCATTTCTATTTCTCTCTACTCAAATTAATTGTCAGTGTATCTAAAATTGTGTATCTTAGAAAAAGAAAAAGACGAACTACCTCTTAAACAGGCATATCTTAATTTGATGTTGCTTTAAAACGCTGAAATATATAATGTATTTTATTCTGAAGGTGAAAGTTGTCGAGTTATTCAACTGCCCGCGGCGCCGTCAGGATCACTTTTTTATTGTGGATACAGCTTACAATAATCCTTCAAGAGTACGGGATTGCTCAAAACTATGCTATTTTACATATTTCTGTTATTTGTGTACAATCACAATGAAAAAACAGATGTGTATGCTATTTGTAAAAAAAAAAAAAAATGGAAACGAGATGCTAGTTTAAGGGCGCATCACAGAAATTGCCTACAATTCTGCATATAGGCTTGCTACTTATTAATTTAATTTTATTTCGTTTTTTTAAATTATTATTCATTAAGAAAATTATATTTCGCACATGGGCATTTTTATTTATTTTACATACAGCTTTTTTGGGGTTTTCTCAGTGCATAAGCTCTGCGCGTGACGTTCTGATGTTTCTGCTGCTTTTTGCTTGTGTACAATTAACCCCTCAAAACGAATTTAGCTGTTATTAATGTGACACAGCCACGTTTCAATTTAAATTTAAATGTAATTTAACACAATCTGGTCGTTAATAGGCTAATAACTAAACGCGTCGGTTGTCGTTTGAAAAAAACAAAAACAAATTAACATTTCTATTTTCAATGCAGTCTAATAAAAGTTCATCAGGAAAAAAAGAAAAGAAAATAATAATAAAACTGCTCCTGCTTATGAATAAATTTTTGCTTGATGATGAAGTATCTAAATAGTCTATACTCTATATAACAAAGTGCTTTTCCAGTCCCGCTTCCACGAGGTTTTATTCCGCATCCACCCGCTCCGCGCTATATTAACTATATTATTCGCCCGCTGCCCGCTTAGAATACATTTCTAAGCACCAAAATCGCAAAAATATTGTAGTTTATATTTATCCTTCCCATTTCTATTTGTCTCTACTCAAATTAATTGTCAGTGTATCTAAAATTATGTATCTTAGAAAAAGAAAAAGACGAACTACCTCTTAAACATGCATATCTTAATTTGATGTTGCTTTAAAACGCTGAAATATATAATGTATTTTATTGTGAAGGTGAAAGTTGTCGAGTTATTTAACTGCCTGCGGCGCCGTCAGGATCACTTGTTTTTTTTCCCCTTAATAAAGTGGATACAGCTTACAATACTTGTTCAAGAGTACGGCATTGCTCAAAACTATGCTATTTTACATATTTCTGTTATTTGTGTACAATCACAATTAAAAAAAACAACAACAGATGTGTAGGCTATTTGTAAAAAAAAAAATAATAAAAAAAAAAATAATGGAAACAAGATGCTGGTTTAAGGGCGCATCACAGAAATTGCCTAAAATTCTGCATACAGGCTTGCTACTTATTAATTTGTTAAATTATTATTCATTCAGAAAAGAAAAACATATATTTCTTATATGGGCCTATTTTATTTATTATTATATATAGGTTTATTGTGTTTTTCTCTGTGCATAAGCTCTGCGCGTGAGGTTCTGATGTTTATGCTGCTTCTTGCTTGTGTATAATTAATCCCTGAAAACGAATTTAGCGGTTTACGTCAGTTGTCGGTTGGAAAAATAAAATAACTGAAATTAACATTTCTATTTCCGATGCAGTCTAATAAATGTTCGTCAGGAAAACAAAGAAAGAAAACAAAATAACAATACAACTGCACCTGCTTATGAATAGGCTATCTTTTTGCTATTGGTTTGAACCATAATTTCAGGAAAGAGGAATCATTGAACTATTGTACTGGTATATATGACCAACGCCCCCTAGAGCTGGCCATGGTGTTTGGCTACAGAATGTTGTTCCTTGCGCCACCTGGTGGATATTATATGAAGTGCAACAACGTTGTAAAAAAATCAAAAAAAGCCGCTGCGGCAGGACGCGTGCCCACGCGTGCCGAATTGCAGGCTGCCGCGTGAAAATAGACGCATTTTTAATGGCCAGATCTGTACTGAAGTAAAATGACTAAAACCTAAATACAATTATGGTAACACTTTATTTTTAGGGTCCAGAATAATGCATTAGCTAAGCATTAATTAACTGTTAATTTGTTCACAGTTAAGCATTAGTTAAGCACAAACACACTAGTAATTAATGACTAATTTAACATTTTAAGGTTCTCAAATGATGTATTAGTTAATTATTAATAAACTAGTAATTCAAGATTAACTTGTTCACAATTCTGCATCAGATAAGCATGAACAAATACATAAACAATGATTAACTGAACATATAGTAACTGCTTATTAGCCATTATTTAAGAATTATTAAATGTTTGAAATCACATAAATAAGCAAAAATAAATAACAATAAAAAGCTAGTAATTAATAAATAACTGAATGTACAGTAAATACATGTTAGCCATTGTTTACAAATTAATAAGCCATTATTATTATGTAAATATTATTGATGTAAATATATTTCTGTGATTTATCATCTATTAAGTTAACCAAATAATAAACTAGTAATTATGTTTAATTACTGCTGGTTTGCAATTATATATAAAATAGTGTAATAAGGACTATTTGATGCATCAGGTTCTACAGTTCTAATGTTAAAGTTATATCCACATTAACTACGGCAATTATTGAGTGATATTCAAGTTTATTTACCAGAATGAGCCAATAATAATACTAACGTATTTACAGCATCTTTACGTACAAATACTTATGAATACTGAAATCACAGGTTAAGGGTGAGAAAAAATCTAAACGTTACGTATAAATACCCATAA
This sequence comes from Garra rufa, assembly GCF_049309525.1. Lineage (NCBI taxonomy): Eukaryota > Metazoa > Chordata > Actinopteri > Cypriniformes > Cyprinidae > Garra > Garra rufa. The sequence continues at coordinate 12,735,016 of NC_133361.1, forward strand.
ACAATGAGATCAGACTGAATTATTGGCTTATTCTGGTAAATAAACTTGAATATCACTCAATAATTGCCATAATTAATGTGGATATAACTTTAACATTAGAACTGTTGAACCTGATGCATCAAATAGTCCTTATTACACTATTTTATATATAATTGCAAACCAGCAGTAATTAAACATAATTACTAGTTTATTATTTGGTTAACTTAATAGATGATAAATCACAGAAATATATTTACATCACTACCAAAAAAAAAAAAAAAAAAATTAAAATAATAATGGCTTATTAATTTGTAAATAATGGCTAACATGTATTTACTGTACATGCAGTTATTTATTAATTACTAGCTTATTTTTGTTATTTATTTTTGCTTATTTATGTGTTTTTAAACATTTAATAATTCTTAAATAATGGCTAATAAGCAGTTACTATATGTTCAGTTAATCATTGTTTATGTATTTGTTCATGCTTATCTGATGCAGAATTGTGAACAAGTTAATCTTGAATTACTAGTTTATTAATAATTAACTAATACATCATTTGGGAACCTTAAAATGTTAAATTAGTCATTAATTACTAGTGTGTTTGTGCTTAACTAATGCTTAACTGTGAACAAATTAACAGTTAATTAATGCTTAACTAATGCTTTATTCTGGACCCTTAAAATAAAGTGTTACCACAATTATTTATAAGTGTGCATATGAAATTTGAAGCTAAAATGTAAAAATAAAAATAAAAAACTAAAGTATATGAACAGTAGTCATCATTGTCAGTTTGATCAAATAAACTTAAAAACAGCAGAAATCACTTCTGTGTCTTTCACACTGAATTCTGGGATTGATTATTTCTAAAAGTGATCTGCTGATTTTGCTGCAGTAGATGATCTGTTTATTCCCACATAATGCTGAAATCTGTCAATATTCCCCCTCATGCATCATTTCTAGTGTATGTGTGTGAGCTCAGATCTTCTGCAGTCAGACTCACTGTTCTGGACGATGTCCTGCATCTTCTTCCAGACTCTGAACGGCAGGTTGCCCAAGTAACGTGGCACATGAATCAAAGCTCCAGAAGGCGTCTGTGGATCCGGCTGTGAGATCTGGACTCTGGAAGAACATTCAGGAGTCAGAACTGCAGTGGCTTTGGATCAGAAGCAGAGAGACCAGAGACACCAGCAGATCACTCACCTTTCCATTGAGACTGGAAACTCCTGCAGAACAAACACACCATTGATCATCAACAACTCAATCAATCATCAATCAATCAATCAATGATCTGAAATCAGACCTTTAGAAAGCAGACATCACTGGCTTTCATCATCTCCTCCGTGTCTTTGATTGTGTGTGAAAGAGCTGAGATGTGTCTGTTGATCTCCTCCAGCTTCTCCTTCATCATCTGCTTCTTCTGCTCCTCTTCCTCCCTCAGTGCAGTGATTGTAGCTTCTTCTTCATCTCTGAGAAACTGATGAAGCTTCTCAAACTGCTGTTTAATCTGACGCTCTGTGTGCTCAGCTTGAGACTGAAATCAAACCACATTCACTTCAATCATCTCCATCAACACACATCAACACAATCACTTCATTCAGATCTGAGAGAAACTCAGATACAGACATATAACGGATCCAGAAGCAGATTGATGATCCTCATTTACTAAAATAATCAGCTGGAGTCCATTATATTAAATATATCAGATCATAACTGTATATAGTGATCCTACAGCTGGAATGAAAATGACTCTCGATTCTGTTTCCTCACCTTGATGTGTTCAACTGTTTTCTCAAACTCTCCTTTCATTGTTTCATTGTGTTTTAGTTTCTTCTGTAATGATTTCAGTGCTGTATTGAGCTCCTCCTAGAATTAAACAAAATAAAAATACATAAAACATCAGATTAGAGTGAAAAAGAAGAAAATACGATACAGTGATGTGGTCATAAAATGCAGTGCAAAAGTATTATCCTATCCTGATTTATGTATTTGTGAACATCTCATGCTAAATTAATTCAAAATAAATTACAGTTTGTAAATAATAATTGTTATTTTTTGAAGCAAAATGCTTATCTAATACCAACTCAGCCTGCATAAAAAAGTATTTGCCCCCCTAGTTACTGATATACCCCATAGATAAATCTGTGAATCTGCATTGATAATGGGGTTCAGATCACTGCAGTCCTGTTCAATCAAATCAACACTTAAATAGGACTTTTCAACAGCAGGAAGTTAAAAACTTGTTTGTCTTACCTTATATGATGGGACAACTTCATCGATGGGTCTGAATGTGTGACTGACATGTTTTTGTGAATTAACACACACTAAACACACCGGCTGTTTGTCCTCCAGACAGAAGAGTTTGAGTTTCTCACTGTGTAAACTGCAGATCTCCTCAGATCCTGATGAACTCCTCTCATTTCTCTGCTTCAGGAACGACTCACACAAGTTTTTTAACGCAAGATTAGGAGGAAGTTCATGTTTTGAGGATCTTCTCCTGCAGACAGGACACTCCTGAGTTTTCTTGGTTCTCCAGAATTGTTGAAGACACTCTTTACAGACACTGTGACTACATGATAAAAAAACAGGATTCTTGAAGATTTCACAGCACACGGGACAAGAAAGCTCTTCTACAGATAGTGAATCCATTTCCACAGTTTGAGCTCCAGCAGTCTAAACTTTACTTTCACTTTCTGAACGACAAAAATGTATTACAAATCAAATTAAATGATTCACAAAGATCTGCTGTCTGTTGAAAAGGAAACATCCCCTAAAAAATCCTTAAAGTGTTTCTCTTTGTACTTTACTGATTCTCTGTTTTCTTTAGTAAAGACAGAAGAGAGAACGACAGACAGGAGAAATAATGAGTCTCTTCCTGGTTTTGAATGTGTTGAGTCGCATGAGGGAGGGAGGAGTTTCTGATAACCTTTGGGTACATGAACACACACACAAATCATGGACCGGGGATACTGTATATAAAGAAGTGTATATGTACAAACATCTGGATAATATAGCAGCCTATAAAAAAAATTAAAGGCCATTTAATTGTAAAGACATTACATTTTATACACGTTGTAGTAATATCTAAGTTTAATTTAAATGCACATTTTAAGTTATTCAGTGTTAATTCAGTGTTTATTCAGTTATTCATGCTGTAAAGAAGGACATTGATTTTTATGTATTGAGTAATCTACTAAAACACATGTAAAATAAAGAATTCACCTTTAACTTGAGAGTGTTGTCCAGTATTGCATTTGCTAATATATTTTAAATGTGTTTATTGTATAATATACTCTGTTCAGGCATAACATTATATGAGGGATTATAAGTGAATAACACTGATTATCTATTCATCATCTTCATCTGCTAGTGTGAGATATATTAGGCAGCAAGTGAACATTTTCTTCTCAAAGCTGATGTGTTAGAAGCAGTAAAAATGGGCAAGAGTAAAGATTTGAGCAAGGGCCAAATTGTGATGACTAGCGGACTGAGTCAGATCATCTCCAAAACTGGTCTGCAGTGGTCAGTATCTATCAAAAGTGGCCCAAGGAAAGACGGTTATCCGGGGACAGGGTCATGAACAAACAAGGCTCACTGATGCACATGGGACCACAGAGCAATAGAAGAAGGTGAGCTGGTCTGATCAATCACACTTACCTGGGAAACTCATGACACCAGGATGCACTATGGGAAGAAAGCAAGCCAGCGGAGGCAGTGTGATGCTTTGGCCAATGTTCTGCTGGGAAACCTTGGGTCCTGTCATCCATAATGTGGATGTTACTTTGACACATACAGCCTACCTAAGCATTGTTGCAGACCATTAACATTGTCTGCAACCATGCTCTGTCAATTCTTCTTGATCAGGTGGGATCCTAGGTGTTCTATTTGATAACAATCTTTCCTTTGAAAACCATGATTCTAGTATTTGTAAAACAGCATTTTTCCCATCTGAAAAACATATCTAAATTACGAACAATGCTCTCACTGGTAATTGCTAAAATGTTAATTCATGCGTCCACGATCGCAACTTTAGATTATTGTAATGCTCTATTTGGTGGTTGCAAGGTCTTATTACATTATAGTCCTTCATCTCCACTGCATTCTCAAAACTCTGACCATTTGATAATACCTAGAGTATCAAAATCAACTGTTTGCAGCAGATTATTTTCCTATTTGGCACACAAACTCTCTACCTAGACAACATCTGTCCGTTTAAATCTAGATTAAAGACCCATCTCTTCAGGGCATACACATAGCAACCTCATTTCAAACCTGTATGCTGTATTTTTTCCCTGCTAGTCCATAATTACATTTGATTGGTTAATGGGTCTCGTGATCTCGCTCTGATTAATCAAACTGATGCTCTAACATCCACACACAGCATTTGTACCACAGTGTGTATTTCAATTCATATTCTGTGTTGTTTTAATCTGTTTGCAGCTTTATTCGCCTCCAGAATCAAATAATGTGAAATATGTAAAGTTTAGACGTAATCTGTGACAGGACTAATGGTCACGGGCTGTGGTTACATTGAAATCTTAAAGGAGATGTGCCTTTTAAACATAGTGGTAAAACTAGAGGGTTAAAAACAGGGTAGAAAAAAGCCATTTATTTCTAAATTGAGTGTTTAATGTAACAATGTTTAGTGCACAATTTATTATAAAACTGCAATTCATGATCTTATATTAACATTGATTTTTCTGACAACATGGAACATGGAATGACTAAAATGTTTTAAAAGCATGACTAACACAGTATGAAACGTATATAACACTAACACTTATATGAGCCTTTTGCAATCATTTACATGAGCATTATATTCTGAAGAAAATTCCAATGCATGCATTGCTATCTATCTATCATCTATGCTGCGTTTGGAAAACAAAAAAAGATAGTAATAGCTTTAATATCACAAACAAAAATGAATACAGCTTTTTAGTCCATGATCAAGTGATATTTCTTTTGCTATACATTTTTAATTACCCCATGTGACGATAATTGGTTCTTTGAGGGTTCTGTGGGACACAAAACAATTATATTCTGCTTTTTCATCCTCCTGGATCTCCACACTCTTCTTCATCTGGAAGGTCCCATCATGGTTTGGTCTGATTCCTGTGGATTCAACCTCATCTTCAGGCAGAGATGCGTGAGATTTCCTAATGCCCAGTGTCACGTCTCTGGGGTTGAATCCGGTGGCTATACAGGTGAGTTTCAGTTTGGATTTGTCTTTGATAGACCTTTTTGCAAACACATGAACAGCTGGAGAAGCTGGAAACACAGAAATCAGTTTATCAGTTTCATCTTTATAACAGCTGCAGATCATCAAATAAATACAAAAACATTTACTCACAGCCGTGTCTGAGCTCCTTGTCTCCATATTCTCTGAATTTGTTGAGCCAGTCCACACACTCTTTCTCCAGGTAGCCTTTGGTGTATTGGTTTAGGATGGGAATATTGTCCCATTTTCTCTTAGTTGGTAGAGCTGCATCAACTGAAGCGACCCACTGAGACTCTTCAATATCAAAAGACAGAAAGTCCTCTCCATCATAGGCGTATTCACTAATGCCTTTGGAAAACTTCACTTCATCTCCCTCCTTTTTAACTTCACAACCATGTCTCCACTGAAGAACGTGAAGATCTGAAACAAACAATACATAAAACACTACATGAAAGACATATAAAAAATACTGGAAGTTAAGGCCTCAAAAAATGTAAACTTATTAACAGTTTCAAGCTCTTCACCTCATCTCTAGTATCACAGTTTTCTTATTCAATAGTAAACCTGACTTAATAAGTCAACTTGCTCAAAGTTACTTGCATTGGTTTCAAGTCAGTACATCTGAATATTTACATCTTTAGACATTTCAGGTAAATCATTACTATCATGTGAAAATGAGATTGGTCCCATGATAGAGCCTTGTGGAACTCCTTTAGCGTAAGCTAAGATGATTTAGTGCCATCAATACACTCATTGCTTCCTGTTTGAAAAATATGACTTTATCCTGTATTGCCTCTTCAGGAAAATGAGTTTTAGTTTAGATAAAAGAAACTGGTGGTCAACATAGCGTCAAATGCTATCTTTAGATCTATAAAGAGAGCTCAACTTTTAGAGTTTTAACTTTTTTAACAAAACACAACTGGCTGAAAAAATAGGATCACTTGCCTAAAGGTTTGATTCTAACATGTGCAGGTTAATGTGTATGAACGTTGCTCACCTGATTCATTGAGTCTCATGCGTTTCATCAGAATGTCGATATTCACATTAAACCACTGTTCTTTGCTCTTTCTCGACTGGGTGCCTTTTTCCCAGTAATCCTCCTGCATTTTCTCTTTCATCCAGGTCTGTTTGGGAATTTTCTTCTGTTCCTCACTATTGTAATAGTCGATCTGTATGTCGTCCAGCAGACCCATAGCAGTGAACTGATAGATGCCCGGCAGATTGACAGGTTTGGACAAACCAGTGTAAATGTAATACAGCGAGTGTTTCTCTGCAATGAAGAGAAATAAAATATGTAAAAATAAATATTCACTGGTTTAATCAAAGTGAAGTAGAAGGCAGGTAATTGTGCAAATGAAGCTCATGAAACAGTCTCAAAACACTGCAGCAACAAAAAGAACAAAATATAATGAATCACGATAATCCCAAAATCCCAAAGCAATAATCATGGGATCAAACAGGACTGGAAAACTTAATTTGATTTGATCAGCCACAACATTAAAACTGCTGACAGCTGAACTGAATAACTTTGATTCTATTATTATTGAATGTCTTCATTTATGACACTCCCATTTCAGGTCCTGGAGATGTTTTCTAATGAGCTGATGAGTGCAATCAGGTGTGCTTGATTAGGGAGACACACAAAATGTGCAGTGTTGGGGCGCCCAGGACCAGGGCTGAGAAACTGTTAGTTCTTGAATATCATGTTGTTGGAAGCAGGAGATCTTCACATGATGAAAAGATCAAGGTGTTGCCTCCAAATATCCCAGATCTCAATCCCATTAAGCATCTATGGGACGTGCTGGACCAACAAATTCAACCCATGGAGGCCCCACCTTTCAACTTGCAGGGCTTAAAGGATCTGTTGCCTTGGTGTCTTGAAAACCAAAGGACAAGTTAAAGGGATGGTTCGGAGTAGAATTGACGTCATTGCTATGCACTCCGAAGCCCATCTAAATACCCCATCCGAAGTTTTTTTTTACCTTAGTCAAACATTTATGGAGATATTAGAGTTTTTCGAACAAAAACATACCAGCTCGTGTTTCAGCATTCAATGATTTCATTGCCTGTCCTGGAAAATGCAACAATGATACACAATAATAATCATACACATTTAAACTTAAAATGTCAGGTCAAACATTTCATACACACAAGTAAAGATGGAAACCTATCTGAATATTTGAATTCTGAATAAAATCTGATGCTTGTGCTTCAATGATTGAATTAATGCCTTCGGTTTACCTACCCAGTTTTAGTATAATTGATTTGAAGGTTCTGTGGGACACAAAACAATCATATTCTGCTTTTTCATCCTCCTGGATCTCCACACTCTTCTTCATCTGGAAGGTCCCATCATGGTTTGGTCTGATTCCTGTAGATTCAACCTCATCTTCAGGCAGAGATGTGCAATATTTCCTAATGGTCATCATCACGTCTTTGGCATGGAATCCGGTGGCCATACAGGTGAGTTTCAGTTTGGTTTGATCACTGGATTTCCTCGCAAACACGTGAACATCTGGAGAAGCTGAAAACACAAGAATTTCTTTATCAATCGTCTGCAGATAAACAACAAATATAATTACTGTACATGTACTCACAAGCTTTTCTGAGCTCCTTGTCTCCATATTCTCTGAATTTGTTGAGCCAGTCCACACACTCTTTCTCCAGGTAGCCTTTGGTGTACTGGTTTAGGATGGGGACATTGTCCCATTTTCTCTTGGTTGGTAGAGCTGCATCAACTGGAGCGACCCACTGAGACTCTTTAATATCAAAAGACAGAAAGTCCTCTCCATCATAGGCGTACTCACTAATGCCTTTGGAAAACACAAGATCACTTCCCTGCTGCTCAACTTCACAACCGTGTCTCCACTGAAGAACATGAAGATCTGAAAAGGACATAAAGGGTTTATATGATAATATTATACATCAAATTATGTATATACTGGTGAATGTGTATGAATATCATTCACCTGATTCACTGAGTCTCATGCGTTTCATCAGAATGTCGATATTCACATTAAACCACTGCTCTTTGCTCTTTCTCGACTGGGTGCCTTTTTCCCAGTAATTCTCCTGCATTTTCTCTTTCATCCAGGTCTGTTTGGGAATCTTCTTCTGTTCCTCACTATTGTAATAGTCGATCTGTATGTCGTCTAGCAGACCCATAGCAGTGAACTGATAGATGCCCGGCAGATTGACAGGTTTGGACAAAGCCGTGTAAATGTAATACAGCGAGTGTTTCTCTGCAGTAAAGAGCAATACAATGTGAATTAAACAATTATTCACCAGTTTAAATGTGATCAATCTGATTAAGAATGCAGGTAAAACATCATGTGGGTGAAGCTCATTAAACTTTCAGATACAGAAAGAACTGTATAAACTGAATCTGTTATGATAATCCCAAATCCAAAAGCAATTCTAATGGGATCAAACAAGATTCTCTGGAAAACTTAAAGAAAATAATCCTACAACCCAATTTATTTAATTCTATTGAAAAAAATCTTGATTTGAAAACAGAAGTAATTGGATGATAAGGCTAAAGAAAATCAGAAATATACAAAGCAACAACAAAAACAATTCATGCTGGTTTATCTTCAGTGGGACAGCTGAAGTAAATAATTGATTATACTGTATCATTATAGTGGCACCCATTGTGGGGTGGGATGTATTAGGCAGCAAGTGAACTGTCAGTTCTTGAATTTCATTTGTTGGAAGCAGGAAAAATGGCCAAGAGAAAAGATCTGACTTTGACAAAGGCCAGATAGTGATGGCTAGATGACGGGATCAGAGTGTCTCCAAAAGTCTTGAGGGCTGTTCCCAGTCTGCAGTGGTTAGTATCTACCAAAAGGGATGTAAGGAAGGGCAAGAGGAGAACCAATGTCAGGGTCATGAGCACACACTGTTGACGCGTACCACACCTACAGTACCTAAAGACTGTTGCAGACACTTACAGCTCTTCAGTAATGTTCCTTAATGGCAGCGTCCTCTTTTCAGCAGGATAATGCAAGCTTCCACACTGCAGAAATTATACAGGAATGGTTTGAAAAACATGATGGAGAGTTCAAGGTGTTGCCTTGGCCTTCAAATTCCCTAGATCTCAATCTTATTGAGCATCTATGGGACGTGCTGGACCAAAAATCTGATCCATGGAGGCCCCAACTTTCAACTTGAAGGACTTTTAAGGATCTGCTAATGTCTTGGAAACCAAAGTTCAGAGATCTTGTGCAGTCAATGGTTGTTTACACAGTTAAAGAGTTGGATTCCAATGCTAAACACAGCCAAAGTTTCAAAAAATGATGTATTTCAGAGTCATTCTGTGCCAAATATACCCCTACTGGATTCATGTAAGTTTGATGTAAGGAAGAGTGGAAGTCCTTGGATGGGCACTTCTCCTGGAAGAGCACACCTGTGCACACATCAACCAGAGTCAGAGCAAGAGTCCTTCCACCGACGTGCTTCAACCAGGTTACGGAAGTAGTCTGCAACGCTGCACAGGACTTGCTCGAGAAGAATCCTAAGACATGTGTTTTGGTTGTGAGCAAAAGATGACCTTGTTCAGCTCTCAAAGAACTCAGCGTTACATAAAAAGTGGATGCAGTTTGTTTTTCCAGGGCAGCAACAGAGTTTCATAAGTGTGTTTGTCTGCTCCCGTCACTTCTGTGATTAATGTTTTACAAATAAGGCCCAGTTTGATACTGGTTTTGCACATTGTTTATACTGTTATACTACTCTGTAGGTATTTGAGGTCAACATGAGATTTTGTCCAATTTAAGCAGGTTGTTTAAATGTTATGGCTGGTCAGTGTATTATACGTCATACGTGATGCAGCAGCACACAACCTTCTGCATGAAAACGTGAAACCATTATTGTAAGCAGCCCTGAATGTAATTGAGATTTCTCCTATATAGAAACAGAAAGACACTGATATTCCATTTAAAATAGAGTTACCACTTTGAATGACTTTCTCTGGAGAGCCAGTCACACTGCTGTCCAATGTTTCACCAGCTCTCTCTCGTCCTGATGGAGAAACAGTGAAATGTCACATTGATGTAGTTTGAATCTGCTTGAAATTTGATGGTAAATAATAGAGTCGGGGTACTCGGACTTGTACTCAGACTCGAGTCCGGTCTAGAGTACAATTTTTAGCGGACTCAGACTTGTCAAGGACTCGGATGCATTCTGACTCGGAATTGACTCAGTATTGGCACGAGTGACACGAAAAGTAATGTCAAAATGCACCGTCTTGGAGATTATTCATACAAATGCAGTCGGTTTTTTCTTGAGTAAATTTGAACATTTGGGAGAAATACAGATGTGTCAAAATATATGATCTGTGCATCCGGTCTTAAAGCGACAGCATGTAAACCTATATTACATTTGCCTGTTTTATCTCACTATTCAGAATTTTTTTATATGTTGTTTATATGTTGTATTTCGGACTTTATAACTCAATTTAACTCAACAGTAGCAAGTTTGTCAGTTCTGAGGGGAGAAATGCCAGAAGTGTGGGATATAAACTGATGATTTTGAGCTGAGGGGAAAAGGGAGAATGTCTTTTCTTATCCGAATTGTAAGATATAATCTCGGAATTGTGAAAAATAAAGTCAGAATTTTGAAATGTAAACTCGAATTTAATTCTAACTACAATTTTTCACATTCTAAAAGCTGTTTCACTGAAATATGTCACAATACAAAAGCTATAACTTCTGTTACATGACTTTAAGTTTTGCTGAGCAGGACTCTAATTATGAGATGGTGTGAAATCAAAAATCAAACTGGCAATATGCAACAGAGGTTTGCTTTTGTTACATTTAAACTGTCATTGCCTTATTCTAGTTGTAAAGGTTAAAACAAGGTAAAGATACTGACAAAAAGTAGTGTTTAGTTGGACTCGGACTTGAGTCCGACTCGCCCCATTTTGGACTCGGACTCGACTTGGACTCGAATGGTTAAAGACTCAGACTTGACTCAAACTCGACTTAGGTGGACTCGAACCCAACACTTGTAAATAACAAAAACATACCAGCAGGCGTTTCAGCATTCAATGATTCAGCAGCTTGTCCTGGAAAATGCAACCATGATACACATTTAATCTCAAAGCGACAGGTCAAAATATTTCATTCACACAAAGATAGAAAATGATCTGAATAACATCTGATGCTTGTGCTTTAGAGACTGAATATTTACCTACCCAGTTTTAGCATAATTTTAAGTTTTGTGATGAAATTAAATGAGAAAACAGGTAAACAGTCATAATATATACACCTGTAATGCTCTAAGAGACATTTTTAATCTAGTCAACCATCCAAATATAAACACAATACTAAAAAAAAAAAAGTTAAAACTTATGTTACTTATTAGAGTTCAATGAAACTAATGACCATAGTTAGCTAACAATGCTTTTTGGAAAACACACCCTTGGATAAATTTCCATTTTTCAGTTTATTTTGTCCAAATGCATCTGCTTATCCAATAGGACCTACTCTTTGTTAAATTAATTTGATGCATCTAAAAAGTCATGTTGAGTGGGTAGTTACAGTTTTTAGTTGACAAAACTTGTTTTACTTTTATATTTCGTATACGATGCATGCATTTAATCTCACATTTCATTTCTGTCCTCACAAAGACGTTTTAAATCACGACGTATACTCGTTACTTTCACTTTCATTCTCTGATAAACGCAGAAACTTTTAAACATACCTGCTTGAAGTGAAGGCAATGTCCCATAAAGAAGAAACACACAAAACTGAGCAAAGATCTTCGTCTTAACGCCTGTTTGCATATTGAAATGTCTTTGTTGTGTAAATTTGACGATTTTTTTTTTCCGTTGAACGTAAACACAGCAGAATAGGAGCTGCAGAAAATAGCGGATGAAGTTTTAACCAATAAGAAAATAATACGATAAAGTCATCATTGAAATTTGATCTGTGTCTGGGCAGAAAAGGACGGTTTATTACTGTTACAGTGATGAACAGTTAAGTGTTCACAAGGTCATTTATTAATGATATATTTACAATTAACAATTCTTTCACAAAGATGATGGAGTAGCTGTTCTCAAAATGTTTACAAATACAATAAGCAATTAAATCATTCAAATAATTAAAGAGTAGCAGACATTAGTTATTCAACTTGATTGTGTTCTGACAATGGGAAGAAATAATAATACTCATTTTGTCTTACAAAGATAAAAAGCCCATGTATATACATGAAATATAGATTTGATTAGTTATCGTCTGTTTAGGCAGTCATTTATCACTGTAAATAATAATAATAATAAAAAAATCTATACTGTAGGCTATATCAGGGTTAGTTAACTAAAACTATTATCATAAAAACAGCTTTTCAGTATTTAGTAACATTGTAACTGTCGTTCTAGTAATGAATATCTCACCCTAAAATATATATTATTGCCATGGCCATAGATATATCTATGGCCATGGCATTAACATTCACTCTTGCGTTTCAAACCTGTTTTAACGTAATTTCCCAGTTAGATATGATTGGTTAACGGGTCTCAAAACCTCGCTCTGATTGGTCAGATTGGCGCGCCAACGTCCTCGCGTTGCGTTTCTGTCAGACAGTGCGTTTCAATTCAGATTCTATGTCGTTCTAACCTGTTAGCAGGTTTAAACTGATATATCACCTGCACAATAATTCACTGAAGAAATTACACGTCGTATAACGTGAAAAAATGTCTAGTTTAAACGTAATCTGTGAGAAAATCCACGACGGTCACGGGCCGCGGTGGGAACGCGGTGACATTTGCGTCGCGTGCGTCGTGGAGATGATGGACAGGACGGATGTGTCGGTAAGAACCGTATTATTTCTAACAATTAAAATAAATAAATAAATAAATAAAAAATGTGTGTTTACGAGCGACGCGGTGTGGCTGCTCATGACTGACGTTCTCGTAGGCAGTGCGCAAGCGCGCGGCGCTCGTGGCCGTGATGCGCGTGGACGCGGTTCGGGAGCTGCTGTACTGCGAAGAAGAGCGAAGAATAAACTTCATCTCGTCGCTACTGAGTAACACACACATTTACACACACAAATTCATCAATTTATTTAATTATTATTCTTGTAATCATACTCTTTTGTGATCCTGGACCACAAAAGCCAGGTACATTTATAAAGTCATAAGGGTAAATATTTTGAAATTGAGATTTGACCAGATGAAAGCTAAATAAATAAGCTTTCCATTGATGTATAGTTTGTTAGGATAAGACATAATGTGAAAATCTGGAATCGGAGGTTGCAAAAGAATCAAAGTATTGACAATATTGCCTTTAAAGTTGTCTTAGTTGTTCTTAGCAATGCATATTACTAATCAAAAATTAACTTCTGATATATTTACTCTAGGAAATTTAACGAAATATCTCAATGCAACATGATCTTTACTTAATATCCTGCTGATTCTTGGCATAAAATAAAAAATATTATTTTGACACATACAATGTATGGCTTTTGTTACAAATACAGCCTGGTTTTGTGGTCCAGAGTCACATTTATGAAGCTCAAAATAACTTGAATCCTTTTAATTCACAAAGTAACTCTCTCAAGTCATCGCTGCTGTCGAAACATTTCATTTGCAAATGAAACTCAACTCAAACACTCACAAATACAGCTTTTACAAAATAAAAGCAAGTGTTGATATTTAGGGTACAACGGGGCTAAAGGCACACCTTAAGAAAAATGATTCTGAAAGCGTTGAAGGAGATCACATAATAATTTAATATAGATTTACAGTATTAACAACAAATTATACATATTTTTTATATGATATTATTAATAGCATAAACATGCTGATTATCTCAAAGATGGACACCCAACATTTTATATGATATTTACCATCTAAATCTAACAATGTCACGTCAACGAATGGAAATTAATTTATAGTTGTCCAAATGAAGTTCTTAGCAATGCATATTACTAATCAAAAATGAAGTTTTTTATATATTTATGGTAGAAAATTTACAAAATATCTTCATGGAACATGATCTTTACTTAATATGCTAATGATTTTTGGCATTAAAGAAAAATCTATAATTTTGACCCATACAATGTATTTTTGGCTATTGCTACAAATATACCCGTGCTACTTAAGCTGAACAAAACTGCAATAATATATATATATATATATATATATATATATATATATATATATATATATATATATATATATATATATATATATATATATTATTGCAGTTTTGTTCCGTTCTGAGCTGTTTAATGAGATTTAAATGGCTGTTTGTGTGTTTCAGAAACATTGTTCAGTGCTGTGGATTCGTCTCTGCTGGATCAGACCATTCAAGGTGATCAATCTCTCGCTCATCTCAGATCTTCAGTGTGTGTTGTGTGTAAAAGATTGAAAAGCTCAGTTCTAGACCGTATCATTGTGTGTTTGTGTTCAGTTCTGTTGCAGGTGACTCTGGACGTCCCGAATCAAGCGTTTCTGCTCTTCATCCTGGATCAGATCCACTCACAGGTGAACACACACCTTTAAATGCTCATTCAATACATTAGAGCCAATGTTGTTGTTATTGTTAATAATGACGTGTGTGATTGTCTCTCAGTGGACTGATGCTCAGAAAGCGTCTCTGTCCTCCTTGACGTTTCTGGGTAAACTGCTGGACGCTCATCCTGCTCTGAGTCAAACGCTGACCTCCATCCGCTGTAAGAATATCTGACTACATTTATATTTAATCATCATTTCATTATTTACCAAATGCTTTATATTTTGTCAGCAAGGCCATTTGGGCTAAAATATTGACTGAAAGTCCCCCTGAGATTTATGTAATAATAGAAATAATATAAAACATCTATGAATATTTATTGAAACTTTCACATTTTCGTGATTCTGTGATGTGGTTAATGGCCAAATGACTTGCAAGTAAACAAATGAAATATTTAATCTTTTTTGATGTTTTTGTTTTGCCTTAAATATATTTCATTAGCTGATTTAATATTACTGGTTTGTTTTATTCTGATTGTTTTTATTTTAAAATTAACAAATTAAAAGTTTAATTAAAGTTTTTTTAATTATTAGTTTTTACATTTTCATGTATATTCAGTCTTAACTTTTGTAAAAAAAAATGGTGCATATGTATTTTTAATTACACAAAATCAACATAATCATGATCAAATATTTACTGAAAGTCCCCATGAGATTTATGTAATAAGAGAAATCATAATGCATATTAAATAAATATGCATTTATTTAAATGTGATTTATTTTAAGCATGATTTTATTTTCATTGTTTTAATTTTTAATTATTAATTAAATTTTAATTTAATGATTGAACATTATTAGTAAAATGAATCATCATTGTTTTTATTCTAAATGTATTTATTTAAATTAAAATAATTGAATAAACAAGAAGTTTTTGGTTTTGTCTAATTATACTGGTTTGTTTTATTCTGATTGATTTTATTTTAAAATGAACACATTTTATTTTTTTTAAGTCTAATAAAATATATTCTCGTGTGATATTTATAAAGAAGTATTTATTTTAATAAGTAAGCTTAATGCCATCTAGGAGGATAAAATATTTAATATTTGCCATTCTTTGGTGGTTACACCATTTTACACTTTCATGTAGATTAACTTTTGTAAAAAATGGTGCATTTTCATAAAAATAGCATGATATTTATTAGCAAAATAAGCAAATATTTATTGAAAAATGTATGTAATAGAAATAATATAAAAATATACGAATAATTTAACAAAACATTCACATTTTCGTGATTTTGTGATGTGGTTAATGATCAAATGATTTTTTTTATGGAATATTTTGATTGCATTTATTTAAACATGGTTTATTTTAATATTTTAATATTAGAAAGTTTTATTTTTATTGTTTTAATTTTTAAATTATTAATTTTAATGATTGAACATGATTAGTAGGTGTAATTTTCATTGTTTTAATTCTAAATTTAATAATAGTGATAATAACATTTTTTGCACCCAAAGCACTACAAGTATAATGCAATACAAAGTACATCCTTAGATTAAACAACACAACAACACATTTATTTAAATTGAAATGACTGATGTTTTTATTTGAAAATTAACACATTTTAATTGATGCATTTTAATTTATTAGCTTTTATTTTGAATTATTGGTTATTGTGGTTTAATAAGTGTTTTGATTTTGATTGCTTTTGTTGATATCTGTGTGTGTGTGTGTGTGTGTGTGTGTGTGTGTGTAGTGTGTGTGTTGGAGTGTGTGTGCTCAGCTCTGCTGGTCTCAGATGAGGAAGTGAAGGCCGCCGTGTGTTACGTGTTGTTCAGGATCTGGAGTTGCTCCGCTGCGGTTCAGACGCTTCCAGACACACTTAAACAGCGCATGTGTGTGTTACTGCTGCACACACTCTCAGACACACACAACACAGCACTCATCGTCAACTGCCTGGGTGAGACACACACACACACACACACACACACACACACACACACACACACACACACTGCAACTGTCTAAATGGACCTGAACCTTCAGAGAAACATCTGCAGATCATCAGATTGACACAGAAACACGATTTATCTGATTCAGAGCATTTTAAACTAGTTATGAGCATTTCTGTGGAATTAAGTAGCTCAAAAGTGACATTAAAGACATCAACAAAGAGTATCAATATTTAAAACTTTTTTTGCAAGACAAGCTGCATCATGAAAATTAACCCTATTTTCTTCATGCATGTTATAGATTGTATTGTGAATAATTCATGCATGCATGAATGTGACTGTCACTTCTTCCACAATTCATACACAATGTCTTGTGCAGCACAGAATATTAAAATGATGCTGCAAATCTTTCATTATCATTTATTGCTGATGCGTCCCTTCCAACATGCTCTGTAAATGTACAATGCCTTGCGAAAGTATTCATACCCCTTCATTTTTTTGTTTTATGTTGTTATGCTAATCTGCTGTAAATTACTTTTTTCCACATCAATCTATACTCCATGCACCATAATGACAAAATAAAAACAGAATTGTCACAACATCATAATCTATCAAACATTAAGCTTTTAAAACTACTTTAAACTTCAAACTATTTCAGACTGAAAACAGTCAGACTTAAAACTTGGAAATCTTTTTAAACTTTTTCAAACTTTTTTTAAATTTTTTTAAACTTCAAACTTTTTCAAACTTTTCAAACTTTTTTAAACTTAAACTTTTTAAAAACTTTAAAACTTTTCAAACTTTTTTTAAAACTTTTTCAAGCTTTTCAAACTTTAAACTTCAAACTTTTAAAACTTTTCAGACTTTTAAAACCTTTCAAACTTTTTTTAAACTTTTCAAACTTTTCTACTTTTTTAAACTTCAAACTTTTTCAAACTTTCTGGTACAGCTTTCTCAAGCCAATTTCAAAGTTTGTCTTGACAAACTTTTTTTTTTTTTTTTTTTTTACCTAGTTTAAGTTTTTTTTATTTTTAATAAATTTGCAAATTTTCTGGCATCATGGTGTATGGGGTGTAGATTGATGAGGAAAAAATTAATTTAAAGCAGTTGAACATAAGGCAGTAACATAAAATGTGAAAAAGGGTATACAGGGGTATGAACACTTTTGCAAGGCATTGTAAACGTGTGCTTTTACATAAGTGTGTGTGTGTGTGTGTGTGTGTGTGTGTGTGTGTGTTTCCAGGTGTGGTGAAGCAGATGTGTCAGTACTCTGATGTCGTGTGTGTGTTGATGAATCTGAATGATGGAGA
>NC_133361.1:12753426-12805584 GCF_049309525.1 Garra rufa
CTGAACTGAACTGAAGGTGAAGGCTGTCAGTCGCTGCAGTTACATTGTTAGGCCAATAGATGGAGACAAGGATCTTTATAAGTAATACGCTTCCACTGTATTTTTCATGAAAATCCAACGTAGTGCTAGTATATATAAAAATCCACTACAATTTGATGTAAAGCACTGGTGGCACTCTTTTAAGCAATGAAATTATAAAACACTTCTGCTGTACTTTATCTGACTGCACTTCAAATCAGTTTAAGTCTAATTAGTGTATTTATATGAAGTGTACTTAAGTAGCACAATTGGGAAAAAGGAACTATAAAAAAGTGTACCAACATTGAAATAGTTTTAGTTTTAAAGAAACACACTGTTAAAAGTCCTCTGTATATTTTTTTGCAGTAGTACACTTTATTTCAAAGTACTTAAAATTAATTTAAATATCAGTGGTGTTTAGTACTTTTACAATTGCACAGGAGTACTACTGAAGTAGAAATATGCTTTAGTTAGTGTATTTATAGTGTATATGTAAAAAAAAAAAAAAAAAAGAAACAGAAATGTTTCTTGTATTTAAGTATTTTTACTGCATTCAAGTACACTTTATTTTTACCTGTGATGGTGGACAGAGTACAAGCCCTGTACTTAAGTTAGAGAAACACTAATAAAACATTACCTCAGTAAAAGAAAGGTTTCTAATGCAATACAAATAAAATAGACCTTTAATAGAGCTCAGTCTGACATTATTATGAATTATTAGGGGCATGTTTTCTGTAAATATCATATTACTCATGGACATTATATTTTTCACACGCATTTTAGAAGTTTTGTTAACTTGACTCGTAACTCAAATTCACATATGAATCATTTAATGTTATTTGTGAACGAGTTCAATAAAGAGAATCGGCTCAAAACAGACATCAGATCCTGTCTCCGAGAAGATCTTGATTTCTTTACTTTAAAATAGCAAGCAACAGCATGTTTTCCTGAAATGAAGTGGTGGACCATTAGGCCTTAGACCAGCTTAATTTAGCAAAACAATTGTAACCCATAACACCCGGATTTCTTATAAGTTGTTTATCAATGGACCAGTAAGCTCAGAAGTATAGATTCGTCCAAGGAGAGAGAATTTGCACAACAGTGAACAACTCAGACACCAGGTTTGAGGTAAGAATGAAAATTTTGTATTTTGACAGTGACCACAGAAATAAAAGATAATCAATGTTGTGTCTCACACTCAGTCTCAGTTTAGTTTGCATTCAACAGTAACGATTTATACCGTTTTCTTTCCTTACAGGGCGTTTTATAATATCTCTTGTCAAGGTAAGTTGATATTTCCCCTTTTTTTTTCTCTTTCTTTTTGTTAGTAGCTAATTCACTCAGCTGAATGTTAAAGTTGTTTGTGATTAAACCTATTATAAACCTTTTCCCTTATTTAACTGATTTGTTCTTAATTTACTTATTCAACACTTTAAACATGTACCCATAAACCTCAAGCAAAGTATTTGAAAGAATAAACTCCCAATAAACAAAAGTACATTCAATCTGAACACTTCAAATTTTACACAGAGTCCAATGCTCGTGATGAACACTCAGAATGATTCTTTGAAAAATCAATCAGTTCCTAATATTAGTCCAGGAATCCAGGAGTTGATGAAATCCACAAAGTCTATGCCGAAATAGGAAAAGTGATATGAAATTTCACTCCTACCATTCAAAGATGAATAAGTGCAATGTTGGTGTTCTTTCAAAACAGGAAGGTTCAAAGGATCCGGTTAACGGGTGCCGTTACGCACACAGAAGAGTGAGACGGTCCTCAATCCAGAAAGGGTTCACACTTCACTCAATTCGCATCCAGAGCAGACAATCAGCAGCTGAACATCAACAGACAAGGAAACTCATTCAAATGTGCATATGAAACAGGAAAACGTACTCGGTTACTAACGTAACCGCGGTTTTCTCTAGAAGAGGGAACGAGTACTGCGCGTAAGATATCTTACGCTAGGGGAAAATCCTTTTCCGCGAGATATTGAAGCCAAAAATTATCCTTAATTTTGTAATAATGTAAAACGCGTTGCAGCAGCATACAGACATAGGCGATACAGCTTGCGCGCCTATTGGCTGCTCTGCGGCAACTGCAGCAGCCTATCGAGCGAGGCCTGGCGTGACGCCAGATCCAATGGGGGCATTTCACGCCCACTGCGTCCCGTCCCGCCAAAATGGGCGTGGTCTAGGCCTATAAATATCGCTCGCAGGCAGCTATTATCTGTTTTTTCATCATCGAAGCAACCAGAGCGTGTGCGTGCACGGCAAGATACGCAGTACTTGTTCCCTCTTCTAGAGAGAACCGAGGTTACGTTAGTAACCGAGTACGTTCTCTTACGAGAGGTCTCTCGTACTGCGTAAGATATCTTACGCTAGGGGACCCAATGTAAAACGCCGTGCATGCTGAGATCTGACACAAAAGACCCAGGGGCGAAACCAGGGGTTCATATAGTGCACAATCATCTAGGGAACTCACAGGGAGTCCGGGAAGAGGGAGGGGCACATCCACACTCTTCCATGTAGTGTAGCGTCGCTCAGACGCTGAGTTCATCATACAGACAGGGCGGGGCACGGCCTGAACTGATGGGAAATATATATATATAGGTCTCTTACCAGTTTGCTGGTTAACTAGACCGACAGTAGCCTGGCCTGTAAGGCGGGAACTTCCAGGTTGTAAAACCTTATAAATGTAGACGGAGAGGCCCAGCCTGCCGCGGTACAAATGTCTTGCAGGGCAATCCCACTCGACCAGGCCCACGATGAGGCCACGCCCCTCGTGGAATGTGCTCTGACACCTAGCGGGCACTGCATGTCCTTGGAAGCATATGCCAGCGCAATAGCATCAACTATCCACCTGGATAGGCTCTGTTTCGACACGGACAGTCCCTTAGAACGCCCATAGAACGAAACAAAAAGCTGTTCCGTCTGCCTGAAAGCAGACGAGCGAGACACGTAAGCTCGTAATGCCCTGACTGGGCATAGGAGGCTCGCGTCTGTTTGAGTATGACTTTAGAGTCATTAGGTCCAAACTCCATGCACGTCGCGCCCACGGAGAGCGCGTGCAAGTCCCCTATTCACTTCACCGAAGCGAGAGCCAGCAGAAATACAGTCTTAAGAGACAGGTATTTCACATCAATCGTCTGCAAAGGCTCGAATGGTCCACCTTTCATGGCCTCTAGCACCATAGAAAGGTCCCACACGGGGACTGAGGGAGGTCTGGGAGGATTCAGTCTCCTAGCCCCCCTAAGGAAGCGGATGACTAAATCGTTCCTTCCTATTGACTGACCTAGCGTTGTCTTTGAGAAACTGTTATGGCCGCCACATAGACTTTGAGCGTGGACGGGGTTCTGCCCTTGTCCAGCAGCTCTTGTAAGAAGGAAAGCACCTCCGTCACACCACAGTTAATGGGTGACGAGCCGCGGGCTGTACACCAGCCCGAAAACACAGACCATTTTGAGGAGTAGAGCCGTCTCGTAGACGGAGCTCTAGCCTGCGTGATCGTGTTTAGCACTCCTTTAGGGAGCTCATCGTATATTCGCTGGTGGCCCAGGCATGAAGGGACCACAGCTCCGGATGAGGATGCCAAATCGAGCCACCGGCCTGAGAGAGAAGGTCTCTCCTCACTGGTATCGGCCACGGAGCGGTGCTCGTCAGCTGCATCAGCGCTGGGAACCGTTTTCCTTCACCCTCTCTATCACCTGACCAGACAGGGGGGGAAAGCATAGAGGCGACGGCGGGGCCATTCGTGGGCCAGCGCGTCCCTGCTCTTTGAGAAAAATTCCTGACAATGAGTGTTGTCCTGAGACGCAAACAGGTCTAGTTCCGCTCTGCCGAATTTCTTCCACAGTAGCTGTACTGTCTGTGGGTGCAGAGACCATTCGCCTGCCGGAACATTGTTCCTGGACAGTCAGCGAGCGCAGGTTGCGCTGAGCCCACACCAGGATGCGTTCTGCAAGCCTGTACAGGTTCCTGGACCTGAGACCGCCCTGGCGATTTATGTAAGACACCACTGACATGTTGTCCGATCGGACTAGTACGTGGCTTCCTTTTATTTGGGGACAGAAGCGCGTCAGCGCGTTCTCTACTGCCAGCATTTCGATGCAGTTGATGTGCAGGAGCTTTTCCCGTTCTGACCACTGGCCGAAAAACGGTCTGCACTCGAGCAGAGCTCCCCATCCCGAGGTGGATGCGTCCGTAGACACCACTTTTATCCTTGAGGAAGTCCCCAGGCTTACACCTGATTGGTACCAGTCGACTGCTTTCCACGGTTTCAGGGCTGTGACGCACTTCTGATTGACCGTGAGACGAAGTCGACCGGAAGCCCACGCTTAGCGTGGTACACGCGCTTTCAGCCAGAACTGCAGTGGGCGCATGCTGAGCAGACCCAGCTGGAGAACTGATGACGCTGAAGCCATGAGACCCAGCATTTTCTGAAATCTCTTGAGCGGGACGGACGCGCCGCAGTGGCTCTATTACCCCTTTGCTCAATAGTTTCGCCACTTCGGCTCGAAGTAGATGTGCTACTTCTGCTTGTATTGTGGTCTCGACGCGCGCTGTATAGCGGTGCGGGCGTCGGTGAAACTGTAGCGAATAGTCTCTTTTTATAATGTCCAGCACCCATTTCGAAACCCCGGGAAGCTTTTCCCATGCGTCTGCATGAATAGCTAGAGGTTGAATACGAAGCGTGCTCCGTTCGTTCAGTAACGGAGTGGTTTCAGTGTGCTGTGGCACAGAGCGCGTGCTCGTGACATTTGAGACATGGGGCACGCTGATAGCGGGAACTATCATGTCTGTGTGTG
The DNA here is from genome assembly GCF_049309525.1 of Garra rufa. Taxonomy (NCBI): domain Eukaryota; kingdom Metazoa; phylum Chordata; class Actinopteri; order Cypriniformes; family Cyprinidae; genus Garra; species Garra rufa. The sequence goes on from NC_133361.1 coordinate 12,758,250, forward strand.
GATGTGGGGCAGCAGGCACATTTAACCCTTGTGTGGTTTTCGTATTTTTGTTACTCAGCCAGTGTTCATGGGTCTGGTGGACCCGCTAGAGTTTTGGCTTTCCAAATTAACACTATCAAACAATTTTATGTTAAATTACTCAACAAATGTTTACTTCATCCCAATTACAAGCCATATGAACAGCAAACATGGTTAATTTTTCCCCTTTACCTTTGTTAGATCACATTGATGAATTAATGTGCTTCTCGTTTTTTTTGACATTTTTTGACATCCATATTTCTTCACTTGCTGTCTGGTGGGCTTGCTCTGGTCCTGGAGCTGGCTGCTGATGGGGTACTCGTCTTCGTTTTGTTACTAAATGGTGCTCAACCTCATCCTCTTCTTCAAAGTCACTGTCAGACTCTGAATTTTCAGAAATGTGATCCTCATATTCTGAAACCTCTTCCTCGACATCATCATCAGAAGCTCCTCTCTCTTCCAAAATCAATTGCAAGGCCCTCGCAGCAGATAATCTTTTGGCCCTCTTGATCAGTTGTGATAATGAACCACACTGGCAAAGTCTTATTTATAGTATTATGCCCCTAATTTGCAGGTGGGACAGGGTATGAGAAAATAAAGTTCGGTTCCCGCAAGAGAGAGGATAAAATGTGCGTGAATGTAAGAGCAGACAGTGTTGATAGTTGAATTTTCAACAATGTTTCAACTTTATGCAGGAGCAGGAGGGGGAGGGGAAGAAAACAGCATCACCATAAAGGATGAAGACAGAGTGTAGGAACACTGGACCTACACTTTCAACACTTTTATTAGACCTGGGTCCAGTGGACCCGAACACCTTGTATGTAATGTAAATGCATCGGGGGAGGTACAGTATGCGGTCATTGAAAAATTTTTCGGATTTACATTATGTTCTTCACAGAAAATAAGCCAAAGCCAATGAATTTCAGGTTGAAAAAATAATTAATTGTTTAATTTTTCTTTTGAAAAAAAACTGAAAACGGGTCTCACAGACCCGAACACCATACAAGGGTTAACACACTCCAAACAACGTTCGCCTGCATAGAGCGAATGCACGCTGGTTTCGTTTTTACAGAAACCGTGTGATGTGCATAATGTGGTGTCTGTGGGCACTGTGAAGCGGGCATATTTACCACGTGTGAAGCGCAATCGTTCTGAGTCGATTTTATGTGCGCGGGACCTGTGTGACAGGCTGTGCTTGTGTGTAGTGATGGGCACTGGGCAGTGGGCATGCTTACTACACATGAGACACCATCGGCTGTGGCCGGGACACCAGAAAATACACTCTTTTGGGGATTTATCTGGGTAGCCGTGAGAACGGCTTTTGTGTACAGGCAAACGGGTGACAGAGCCGGTTTGTTGGCTGCAGAGAACACTGGAACAGTCACATTTTCTGGAACTGGACGAGCGAATAACTTTGGTGGGGGTCCGGCGACAGCGGGACTCGCACACCGTCGTTTTCCTAGCTTTGCTAGGATGGCTTTGGAGGCTCAGGCTTTAACACAATCCTAGGTCTCTGGCCGCGCCCGGCAGGACGGCGGCCGAAAGAGTGGGAACGCGGTCTCGCGCCTTGAGCACGGTGGTGCTGCGAAGCGGCAGCAGCGGACTGTGGCTGGGGCTGTGAGCTCTGAGCAGGCGGTTTCACATGACCGGCTGCAGAGCTGAGCGCTTCGGGAGGAAGTGCTTCATTGCCTGGGACGCTTTCTGTACCTCAGCGAATCTTTCTGTGAAATCTTTGACAGAAGATCCAAACAGGCCAGCGGGAGAAAACGGAGCGTCGAGGAACGCGGTGCGCTCAGACTCGGCCATTTCTGAAAGCGTCAGCCATAAATGCTTCTCCGTTACCGTGAGCGAGGCCATGTTGCGTCCAATGGCCTGTGCTGCGGACTTAGTAGCGCGGAGAGCGAGGTCCGTAGCACTCCTCAAGTCCGGCACGCAGATCGCTTCGGGCCCTTCCTCATCCAGCCTTCAGAGGAGGTCGGACTAGAAGATCTGCAGCGTGGCCATAGTGTGCAGCGCTGACGCGGCCTGCCCGGCGGTGGTATAATCGCGGCGGAGCAAACTCGATGTCTGGTGGCAAGCTTTGGAGGGCAGCGTTGACCTAGCCCGCCGTCCAGCGGAGGGCGGACATAAGTGAGCTGCTATTGCCTCTTCGACCGGCGGCAGAGAGAGGTATCCTCTGTTCTCGGCGCCGTCCACAGTAGAGAACGCCAAGGAAGAGGATGGGCGCACTCTCGCTGAGTGAGGGGCGCTCCAGGACTTAGCCAGTTCTTCATGAAGCTCAGGAAGAAAAGGCGCCGGTTTAGACGCATGCGCAGTGCGTTCCCCTTTCGGCAGCAAACAGCCGTCCAGCCGGTTGTGAGCGGGCTGCTCTCGTGAGGACCACTCGAGGCCCAGGCTCGCCGTTGCCTGTTTGAGTATCCTCATCAGTTCTGCCTCAATCGAAGCTCTCGTACCTGACGGAGCATGGGCAGGGGGAGCGAGGTCCACAGAGCTCGCCCAATCCTCACTGCCTGACGCCAGGATAGAGCAGGAATCCTCCTCCTCCATCATAGCCCCCTCGTCAGCGGCGTAGATGGAAGCGGCGGCAGACAGCGGCCACTTCACGTCCGGGACGGAGGCTGATGAGATCGGCAAAGCAGGCGGGCGAACCGGTGAGCTTTGTCGGCTGGTGGGAGGTTCCGGGGCCCGCTGGGCACGGTGCTTTTTACGGCGTGACACCGCGGCGGGCGGGGGAGCGACTTCAGTGAATACAGCCAGGCGAGTCCTCAGAGTCGCCATAGGCAACGGCTCGCAATGAGGGCAGCCGCCCTCAGCGAGCGCGTTCACTGCGTGCTCCTCACCCAGGCAGGAAACGCAGATGACATGGCGGTCCCCGTCGCTGAGTGTGACTCTACACGAGCCGCAGGAAGGCATCTTTAAAAAGACGCTTTGCTCTCCTGTGAACAGTGTGTATGGCAGCGGCGACACGCACTGTAGGTATGAAAGGATATGGGCGCCGGAAAGCGCAGCAGGAAGGCAAGGAAGGCGGCGTGGCCAGCAGCTTCAGTGACTCTGAGACGCTGAGATGCTTCCAGTCGACGGCGCGGCTCCTTCTCCAGCTCCAGCGATGCGTTTGCTTCGCTTGAAGGATGAAAAATCAGATAATAGCTGCCTGCGAGCGATATTTATAGGCCTAGACCACGCCCATTTTGGCGGGACGGGACGCAGTGGGCGCGAAATGCCCCCATTGGATCTGGCGTCACGCCAGGCCTCGCTCGATAGGCTGCTGCAGTTGCCGCAGAGCAGCCAATAGGCGCGCAAGCTGTATCGCCTATGTCTGTATGCTGCTGCAACGCGTTTAACATTATTACAAAATTAAGGATAATTTTTGGCTTCAATATCTCGCGGAAAAGGTTTTTCCCCTAGCGTAAGATATCTTACGCAGTACGAGAGACCTCTCGTAAGAGAACTCCCGATGGCAAACGGTGGACGATATATTTTCAGACGTGCTTTTTCTCTCAATCGTCTTTATCAACTTAATAGTTTATAAATTCACTTCTAAAGCACAGAATCCGCCGGAGCAGCAATGGACATCTGCTCCCATCTCAAGTTCACGAAGAAAAAGAAAGATCTAGAACGAAAATGCCGCGATAGCGGAGGACGTAATGACGTCATTCAAAACGCGATTTCATTGGATACTACTAGAATCCTAAATGTTTTACTTTTATTTAGATATATTCATAAATCGTTATTTTAATCACAGGCATATATTTATTCTGGCAGCATTTGTTATTTTTACTTTTGATCTTATTATTTGTTCTATTATTCTGTCTCTGCTACTACCCACTAGTAACCTGGGTTACACAATCATTTCAGAAACACTGCAAAATACAGGCTGTTTTTTTCTCTCTCTTCCTCTCTGTATATAATGAAGATTTTGTGAAAGTGTGCAGGTTTTCCAGTTCATGTAGCTTTGAACAACACATACACTGTAAAAAAAAAAAAAAAAAAAAAAAAAAAAAGTAAAATAACAGTCACATTTTTAATTTAAATAACAAGATTTTCTGTATTTTCTTGAGCTTTTAATATTCAATAAGGAACTTTACTTAAATATTGTGGAAAGTTATGTAAAAAACATGAAATTATCCATTTTGAACACTGCTTTAATAAAAATAATCAGCCATAAAACAGTGTTTTAATAATTTATTCACATATCTGCAAGAATATAAAATCTCAACTGCCAGAATATATCAATATTTTGTTCAGAACTGCAATTTACCCATATTCTTTGTTCAAAACTGCAACAATATACCAGCAGAAAGAGTATAGCACAACTACAGTCTAGCAAGTTTGTTCATAACTGTAGTATAACAATAAACCTTTGATCACAACTGCAACAATACTTCAATAATTTGTTTATAACAGCAACAATACACGTCAAGTCAAGTCACCTTTATTTATATAGCGCTTTTAACAATACAGATTGTGTCAAAGCAACTGCACAGTATTTAAACAGCACCATAGTGTGTAAGTAACGCATTATTGTAAACAATCAATTTTCAGTTAAAGTTCATCAATGAATTCAATGATATCATCGTCAGTTCAGTTCAATAGCATACGAGATCGCTGGAAAGTGTCCCCAACTAAGCAAGCCAGAGGCGACAGCGGCAAGGAACCAACACTCCACAGGTGACAGAAATGGAGAAAAAAACCTTGGGAGAAACCAGGCTCAGTCGGGGGACCAGTTCTCCTCTGGCCAGACGAAACCAGCAGTTTGTACCAATGTACGACTGTAGGGAACTCATCAGGTTCCTGTGGAGTAGCGCTGAGGTCTAGGTTGGCGATGTCTTCATTGATGATCCGTCTCTGGAGCTCATTTGGCGACCCCATCATCAGCGGTCCTCTGAGGGATGGGAATCCCGTGGCAGAAACAGAGAAACAAATAGAGAAATAATTAGCATAGCTGCTGTTCCAACCAAGCAAAAAATTATGTGTTTTGCCCAAGCTGAAGAATGTTGATGTGCATTTGATCAGATGTAACTGAAGTACAACGTCATGAGATACATTATGTGAATGCTTGGCTAAAGAGATGAGTCTTTAATCTAGATTTAAACATAGAGAGTGTGTCTGAACCCCGAACGTTATCAGGAAGGCTATTCCAGAGTTTGGGGAGCCAAATGTGAAGATACTCTCCCTCCTTTAGTGGACTTTGCTATCCTAGGTACTACTAAAAGTCCAGAGTTTTGCGACCTTAGGGAGCGTGAGGGATTGTAGCGTGGTAGGAGACTAGTTAGGTATGCAGGAGCTAAACCATTTAGGGCCTTATAGGTAAGAAGTAATATTTTGTAAGTGATACGGAACCTAATAGGTAGCCAGTGTAGAGACCGTAAAATTGGGGTAATATGATCATATTTTCTTGACCTGGTAAGGAGTCTAGCAGCTGCATTTTGGACTACCTGTAGCTTATTGAAGAAGCAGGACAACCACCTAGTAGTGCATTACAATAGTCCAGTCTAGACGTCATGAATGCATGAACTAACTTTTCTGCATCAGAAACAGGTAAGATGTTCCGTAGCTTGGCAATGTTTCTAAGATGGAAGAATGCTGTTTTTGTAACATGAGAAATATGATTTTCAAAAGACAGGTTGCTGTCTAATATAACACCCAGATTTTTGACTGTAGAGGAAATAACAGTACATCCGTCTAGTTGCAAATTGCAGTTTAAGGGATTCTGTGTATTGTTTTTGGTCCAATAAGTAATATATCGGTCTTATCTGAGTTTAATAGTAGAAAATTATTGGTCATCCAGTCTTTCACATTTTTAACACACTCTGTTAACTTTGCTAAGTTAGAAGTTTCATCTGGTCTTGTTGAGATATATAGTTGAGTATCATCAGCATAACAATGGAAACTAATCCCATATTTCCTAATAATATTACCAAGGGGTAACATGTAAATTGAAAATAGCAGAGGACCAAGGACAGATCCTTGTGGCACTCCATACTTTACCCTTGAATACCTGTATAGCTTTGTAATCGATCTATGAGTATGTCATGATCTATAGTGTCGAACGCAGCACTAAGATCAAGTAAAACTAGCAATGAGACGCAGCCTTGATCTGACGCAAGTAGCAAGTCATTTGTGATTTTTACAAGTGCAGTTTCTGTGCTATGATGGGGCCTGAAACCTGACTGAAATTCTTCAAAGAGATTTTTTCTTCTTTTTTTTTTTGCAAGAAGGAGCACAATTGAGCGGACACAACTTTTTATAAAATTTTAGACATAAATGGAAGATTAGAAATGGGTCTGTAATTTGCCAATTCACTAGGATCTAGCTGTGGTTTCTTAATTAGAGGTTTAATAACCGCTAATTTGAATGGTTTTGGGACATGACCTAAAGATAACGATGAGTTAACAATATTAAGAAGCGGCACTTCTGCTACAGGTAACAACTCTTTTAGTAATTTAGTGGGTACAGGATCTAATAGGCATGTTGTTGGTTTAGATGTGGAGATAAGTTTATTTAATTCTTCCTGTTCTATAGTTGTAAAGCACTGCAGTTTTTCTGGTGTAATGAATAATGCTAAAGTATCAGTTGCTGTAGTATCTCTATTTGTTATTGTATTTCTGATGTTGTCTATTTTATCAGTAAAGAAATTCATAAAGTCATTACTATTAAACTGTGCAGGAATATTCAGGTCAGGAGGTGTTTGGTTATTTGTTAATCTAGCCACTGTGCTAAATAAAAACCTTGGATTGTTTTGGTTTTTTTCTATGAGTTGGTGGATGTACTCAGCTCTAGCAGCTTTTAAAGCCTGTCTATAGCTGGACATACTGTTTTTTCATGCAATTCTAAAAACTTCTAAGTTAGTTTTTCTCCATTTACGCTCAAGTTTTCAAGTTTCTTTTTTGAGAGAATGGGTATTACTGTTGTACCATGGCACAGTATGTTTTTCTCTAACCTTTTTTAGCTTGATGGGGGCAACAGCTTCTGATGTATTAGAGAAGATAGTGCCTATGTTACTAGTCAATTTGTCTAGGTCATGTGTATTTATGGGTACGCAGAGCAGTTGAGATAAATCAGGCAGGTTATTTGTGAACCTATCTTTGGTAGCAGGAACAATAGTTCTGCCCAGACGATAGCGCGGAGCTATATAGTTAACATCATTAATACGCAGCATGCACGATACAAGTAAATGATCAGTAACATCATCGATTTGAGGTACGATATCTATATCAGTAAGATCAAGTCCGTGCGATATAATTAGATCTAGTGTATGATTAAAACGATGAGTGGGTCCGGTGACGTTTTGCTTGACTCCAAAAGAGTTTATCAGGTCAGTAAACGCAAGTCCTAACGCATCATTTGTATTACCAACATGAATGTTAAAATCCCCAGCAATTAACGCTTTATCAAAATTAACCAATAGGTCTGAGAGGAAATCTGCAAATTCTTTTAGGAAATCTGTATACGGCCCTGGAGGTCTATACACAGTAGCCAGAGCAAGAGATAGGAGAGATTTCTTTTGCATATCTGCCAGAGTAACATTAAGTAGAAGTACTTCAAATGAATCAAACCTGTACCCTGTTTTCTGAGTAACATTGAAAATATCACTATAAATTGTTGCAACACCACCGCCACGACCAATCTGACGAGGCTCATGCTTATAACAGTAGTTTGGTGGAGTAGACTCATTCAGACCAATATAATCGTTTGGTTTTAGCCAAGTGTTAGTCAAGCAGAGTACATCAAAACTATTATCTGTGATTATTTCATTTACAATAAGTGCTTTGGGTGCGAGTGATCTAATGTTTAGGAGCCCAAGCTTTAAAAGTTGTTTTTGTTCATTTATTGTGCATTTTTCTGGTCTAATCACGATTAGATTTGTTCTAGATCCTGCATAAAATTTTTGTTTTGACCTCACTATTCGAGGAACAGACACAGTCTTTATAGATTGGACAGCACCAATACTATCGTTTAAATGTGCATAACAAAAGCCATCATCGCAACTATTTGAAGATATGCTTACTAGTCAAATGGAGCGCAGCGTCCTGGAGATGTTGTCCGACAGCAGTTCTGCTCCGACTCTGCTGGGGTGCAGGCCATCAGCGCAGAAAAGCCTAGGGCGCTCCCAGAAAAGATTCCAATTATTAACAAAGAGCAGTTTCTGTTCTTTACACCATGACAACAACCATTCATTTAGAGCAAAAAGTCTACTGAACCTTTCGTGTCCACGTCGATACGTGGGAAGCGGTCCTGACACGATGATTCTCGTCGCAGGCGATGTGCTGCGTACCGTCTCGATCAGGCTCCCGAAATCCCTCTTCAGGACCTCCGTCTGCCACAGCCTGACGTCGTTCACCCCCGCGTGCAGGACGATCGCACCAATGCTCACATCGTCCTTCAGGATGGCAGGTATCTGTGAAGAGACATCAAGAACGCGAGCACCAGGAAAACAGCGAGTGTGCACTTTACCGTTATCTAAGTTAGCACGAACGTACCGGACGATGGAGTCTCCGACGATCACAGCGTCGCGTTCCGTCTCGCGGAGGGGAGCGAAGCGGTTCCGGGTGGAGATCTCGAAGACCGGAGGCGGCGGAGGCGGGGAGGTCCTCGCCCGGGGCCTGGCTCGCGTTTTCCGCTGCTGTGCACCCAGGGTCCGTGGAGTCCCGGCGCCGGAGTGAGTTCAGTCTGTCCAGTCGATCCGTCTCCAGTCAGCGGTGTGTGAGCCGTAAGTCTGTCAGCTGTCAGTCTGCAGGGTGTGTTTGCCGTCAGTTCGGAAGATCATCTGAGCCGACGGCTTTGAAGTTCACCTCCCGTCGTTCCTGCAGAGGAAACATTCATTAATTGTCTCATTGATATCTACAAACTTTTACAAATCTGAACTGTGATACTTACCTTTACTGCACGTCATCCTTCATCTGTTGATCTGCTATAAATAAATACTATTGATCTTCACTTACCTTGTTTGTCCGTCTGCTTCCTGTTATGTTCAACAAAAAACACATACAAACAGAGCTTCGGGTGAATGCTAGTTTACTCAATGAACTTCAGCGGCAACAAACCAGAATACGGTACAACTGCAAAGCCTGCGCATCAGCATGACTTTACGACAGTATTACTACAATACATAATAACAATGAAGAACTGGTTAGCAACCACAACATTTTCCCCCCTCCCACTAAGCTTAAGTATGAAATGTAGCTTCGAAATCCTGAAAATGTGCAGGACGTGCCCTTGTCCTGACAGGGCGAGCTGTCATAGAGGCATCTTGAGATCGTGGGCCCAGACAGCTTTCGGTTCTCCCATCCTGCCCGGCGACTCCATCAGGATCCAGATTTAGTGGAGGCAGAATGAAGTCCAGAGGTCGGTTCAGGTTTTTCTCCATAACAGAGGGGTTGGGCACTCTTCAAAGACAACTGGCATGCCAGCGAGATCCATTAGCTAGCTCAAAAGTGACTGGCCCAAGTTGGCGTTTGACCTGGAGGGGCTCAGACAGGAATGAGCTCAATTTATTGCTGCGATGCGGCCTACGGGCTCTTACCCAGTCCTGTACTCTGATCTTTGTGGGCCGAACATGATGCTTGCTGTCATACCTGGCTCTCATGTTGCGCTGATGTTGATGAACCCGTGCCCGAATCGAAGTGTTCACTGGGATCTGATTAGGTGGTTGCAGCCTGCTCACCGGTAATTCCAGCTCCCTGCCAAGCATGAGACAGGCAGGGGACACCCCAGTGGTGGCATGATGGGTAGCGCGATAATGCAGGAGGGTCTGGGAGAGAGCCGCCTTAAACGGAAAGCCTTGGGCAAGGTGTGCACGTATGCCATTTTTCAGACTTTGATTAAATCTTTCCACTCCACCGTTAGCTTGCGGATGGTAGAAAGCAGTGCGTATATGGACTATGCCCCTAGCAGCCAGGTATGATGAAAACTCACTGGAAACGAACTGCGGCCCATTGTCAGTGGTAATGGCCTGCGGGATTCCCCATCGGGAAAAGAGTTGCTCCAGGAAATCAACCATTGCGGAGGCTGTAACTGAGCCCATAGGTGCAACCTCGGGCCACTTTGAGTGGAGGTCATACACCACAACTAGAAACCGCTGATGGTGAGGAACAGAGGCGAGCTCCCCACAAATGTCCATCTGTAGATGCGCCCATGGCTTGGTGGGCCAGTCAACAGGTTGCAAAGGTGGTGGTGCTGGAGCACCTGTTTTACCACTTAGCAGGCAAGGTGCACAGTCACGCACAAGAGCTTCTAGCTCTCTGTCAATCCCTGGCCACCAAACTGAATCTCGGCACCTCTGCTTCAGTTTAACTATCCCCACGTGCCCCTCATGGGCCATTGCCAGCACCTGCCCCCTCAGAGACAGAGGAATGACTGCTCGGTGCCCCCGTGCAATGCATGACTCACCCCAACATGTCAGTTCTGCTCTGACTCGGGAGAAAGGTGTCAGGTCAGCGCTCAGCTGAGATGGCCAGCCGTTCTGAATGTAGGTGCAGAGGGTAACGAAGAGTGGGTCTTTGCAGACTCTCGCTTAAGTTCTTCAAGTGACACTGCAGTCTGTAAGGGCTCATACACTAACTGCACAAGGTCACTCTCTACATCTGACTCTGGCTGATTGGCTGTGCTAGCTGGATCCGCCGCTGAACGTGACAGGAAATCTGCAACCACATTGTCTTTTCCAGGAGTGAACAGCAGCTGGTAGTTGTACTGATTCAACCTGTCAGCCCATCTGTGCAGCCTGAGGGGCTTGTGGCCTGTTCCAGCAGAGGACATGAGGGAAGTAAGAGCCTGGTGGTCTGTTCTGAGAGTAAAGGATCGACCATATAAGTACATGTGCCAGCGCTCACATGCCCAAATGCACGCCAACGCCTCTCTCTCTCCCACTGAATATTTCTGTTCCACAGTACTCAGAGCCCGTGATGCAAAAGCAATAGGCCGTTCAATACCATCATGCAGCTGTGACAGGACTGCCCCAACTGCTACCGCTGATGCGTCACAGGTCACCAGGGTCGGACTGGAGAGATCAAAATGAGCTAGAGTTGGCGGTGACGTGAGAAGGTGTTTGAGTCGTCGAAAAGCCTGCTCACAATCTGCTGTCCATGCCCAGGGGGTGTTATGTTTGAGCAGCTGTCGCAGAGGGGCAGTGATTTCAGAATACTGGGGTAAGAACCTGAGATAGTAAGCAGTCATGCCGAGGAAGGATGCAATCTGTCCAGCTGAGGTTGGCACTGGAAGGTCGAGAATGGCTTTGACGTTGGACTGCAATGGTGTGATACCTGAACTGGACACCCGAAGACCTACAAAGTCTATTGCTGGGACAGCAAACACACATTTTTCTGTGTTCAACGTTAGATTGTGTCTAGACAGAGCTGTGAACACCCGTCTGAGGCATTCGTCATGGGTCGCCATGTCCTTTCCATGCACCACAATATCATCCAAGTACACAGCTGTACCAGGGAGCCCAGCTAGGACAGTAGCCATGATTTTCTGAAAGCAACTAGGTGCCGAACTTAGGCCAAAAGGAATCCTCTTAAAACGGAACAACCCCATGTGAGTCACGAATGCAGTCAGGTTTCTGCTGTCCTCATGCAGGGGTATTTGCATGTAACCTTGCCTAAGATCCAGCTTTGTGAACACTGAGGAGCCATAAAAGAGTGTTGTGAGTTCCTCAACTGTCGGCAATGGGTATTTGTCTGGCACCACAGCCTTGTTAGGCCCCCGAAGGTCAACGCAGAGACGTATGCCCCCAGACCGCTTTTGCACAATCACAAGATTTGAGACCCAAGGGGAAGCATCAATGGGCTCAATGAGGTCTAAAGCTAGCATTCCCTGTAGTTCAGTGGTGATCTTGTCACGCATGGCTAGAGGCACTCGTCGCAGTGGCTGGATTACAGGTGGTACATCTGGGTTAAGCAGGGGTTTGTGGGCAAAAACAGAGAGGCAGCCTAAACCACCAAATAGATCGGGAAACTGTGTTTGCCATGGAGAGTCTACCTGAAGGATGGTTGCACCACTGTTGTCATGCAGAGAAAAGTCAAGGCTAAGGAACAGATCAAGACCCAGGATATTAGCTCCCTGCTGAGTTATGTAGAATGGAAATTCTGGTAGACATTTTCTTCCATAACGTACTGGCAGTTTGACCACTCCAGTCACTGCAATGCTGGCTTGGCCATAACCACAGAGCTTCAGATTTGATGGTTGCAATTCAACATCAGAGAAAAATTTCTTGTAGGTGGCCATATTAAGCAAAGACACTTTAGCTCCTGTGTCAAGAAGCAGCGGAATGCAACAGTCCTTGAGCTGCACACCACATGTAGAAAAAGTGACTGAGTGAGGACCAACTGTATGAATTACTGCTGGTGAAGACTGTGAACTGGACTTTGATCTGCACCACCTTGCAAAGTGATTAAGCTTACCACAATGTCTACACTTTTGACCAAAAGCTGGGCAGTCTGGGGACCTGTTGGCATGACGAATGGAGCCACAGTTGCCACATTTCCGTCTTTGTTGACTTGACTGAGGCTGAGTTTGCTGGATGATTGCACCTGCAGGCTGGAACTCCTCATCCACGACTGCATTTGCAGGTACAGAGGTGACATCAGTTTTAGCTGCATTAGTCTCTGCAATTTTAGCTGCACACTGTGTAGCTTCTTCAATTTGGAGCGCAAGAGTGAGAGCTTTATCCAAAGTAAGCCTATCATCTTCCATAAGCAGCCTCTCTCTGACCCGTGCACTATTTGTTTTTTCAATAAGTTGGTCTCTTATTAATTCGTCACGAAGAGAACCGAATTTGCATGGCTCAGCAAGGCTTTTTAAATCAGCGACAAACTGACTGGCTGACTCACCCGATCGCTGGCATCTTTGTCTGAAATTAAGTCGTTTCAACAGCACGCTATGAGTCTTTTGAAAATGCCCTTTTAGTCGTGCAACAGCGTCAGAGTATGTATTTGCAGTGCCGAGCGTCTGGAAGATCCGTAATCCCTCAGCGCCGAGACAGTGGAGGAGAAGTGCGCGCTTTCTCCCGTCTGCGACATCATCCAAGCCCGCGGCTACAAGGTACGTCTGAAACGCCACATACCAGCGCTCCCACGGCACGACAGGTTCACCAGCGTGGGGCAGAAATGGCTCAGGAGGAGGCAGAGATAAAGCCATCTTCGTCGCCAAATGTTATGTTCAACAAAAAACACATACAAACAGAGCTTCGGGTGAATGCTAGTTTACTCAATGAACTTCAGCGGCAACAAACCAGAATACGGTACAACTGCAAAGCCTGCGCATCAGCATGACTTTACGACAGTATTACTACAACACATAATAACAATGAAGAACTGGTTAGCAACCACAACACTTCCCTAACATAGACACAGCAATAAACGGAATTCAGTGGAATTTCCCTCAATTGAATTCCACTTCCTGTAATTCCAATTCAATTCCAACTCTGTTTTGTGTAATTGTTGTTGAATTCCAATTCCAATTCCTTTTTTGAATTGGAATTGTTGAGTTCATTCCTGAATTGAACCCAACCCTGGTGTTCACTCATCTTCAACCTGGCACGTTCGGATTGAGAATCCACCCAGCATCTGTATTGAGTTTGCTCATATAACTTTACATTTCATATGAACTGTTGAACTAAAACATTAGGAGGAGAGGTGGGGAATATATTTGTCGAAATACAAGCAAAAATAGACTTGAACTAATATTCTAGAACCAAATTTAAGTGACAAAAAGTGTAAATTTAAGTGACTGAGACAGCACCAGTTTAAAAAAAAAAAAAACCACGTCCGGACTGAGAATCCGCTCAGTATCCGTAATGAGTCCGCTAACTGACAGTACGCGGTCAGGAGGCGGGGCATATTCTGGGCGAATGGCCAAACAGAGTCTGACAGTACAGCAGAGTCTGTTGCTATCAGGGTAGTCTGTTGGATTGGAGCACATGAGCCAGCCTTCACCACTGTTCCTTTCTTAGATCACTTTTGGATCACCAGTTTTGGAGAAGCTCTGACTCAGTCGTCCAGTCATCACAATTTTGCCCTTGTCAAACGTCAAACACATTCAAATCTTTACGCTTGCCCATTTTTCCTGCTTTTAACACATCAACTTTGAGGACAAAATGTTCACTTGCTGCCTAATATATCTCACCGACTAATACACTCTTTAAAATAAAGATGCTTTAAAAGGTTTTTCACAGCGATGCCATAGAAGAACCATTTTTTGTTCCGCAAAGAACCATTCAGTCAATGGTTCTTTAAGGAACCATCTCTTTCTTACCTTTTTATAATCTGAAGAACCTTCTTTTGCCATGAAGAACATTTGTGAAACAGAATTGTTCTTCAGATGTTAAAGGAACCATTTAGAAAAGAAAAGGTTCTTCTATGGCATCGTGAAGCACCTTAAATTTTAAGAGTGTAGGTGCCGTGATGAAGAGATAATCAGCGTTATTCACTTCAGCTGTCAGTGCTCATAATGTTATGCCTGATTTGTGTATAGTATACAATAAACACATTTAAAATATATTAGCAAATATAATCTTGGACAACACCTCAAGTTATATGAAAACCTTTATTTTAGATGTGCTTAAGTGTATTAGTCAATACATAAAAATGAATGTACTTCTTTACAGCATGACTAAATTATTTAAAATGCACATTTAAGTTAAACTTAGATATTACTACAAAGTGTATATTTAAAAAGTGCACATAAGAAACCGTGATGAAAGCGTATTCTTTTTAGTTATACTTAAGTGGCCTTTAATTTTAATAGTAGGCTATATTATCCACATGTTTGTACATATATACTTCATTATATATGTCTCCAGCAGACAATACAATTACAAATATGTGAAACTGAACCACAAAGCCAGTTTTAAGTAGCACAGGTATATTTGTAGCAATAGCCAAAAATACACTGTATTAGTCAAAATTATACATTTTATTAAGGTATTAAGTAAAGATACTTTGTCGATATATCAGATTTCCATATATCTGACCTGTTTGAACACACCCAAAGGTTATCAGAAACTCCTCCCTCCCTCACTCGACTCAACACACTCAAAACCAGGAAGAGACTCACTATTTTCCGGTTTGTCGTTCTCTCTTCTGTGTTTACTAAAGAAAACAAAGAATCAGTGAAGAACAAAGAGAAACACTTTAAGGATATTTTGGGGATGTTTTCTTTTGAACAGACAGCAGATCTTTGTGAATTATTTTATTTGATTTGTAATTCATTTTTGTTGTTCAGAAAGTGAAAGTAAAGTTTAGACTGCTGGAGCTCAAACTGTGAAAATGGATTCACTATCTGTAGAAGAGTTTTCTTGTCCCGTGTGCTGTGAAATCTTCAAGAATCCTGTTGTTTTATCATGTAGTCACAGTGTCTGTAAAGAGTGTCTTCAACAGTTCTGGAGAATCAAGAAAACTCAGGAGTGTCCTGTCTGCAGGAGAAGATCCTCAAAAGAAGATCCTCCTCGTAATCTTGCGTTAAAAAACTTGTGTGAGTCTTTCCTGAAGCAGAGAAATGAGAGGAGTTCATCAGGATCTGAGGAGATCTGCAGTTTACACAGTGAGAAACTCAAACTCTTCTGTCTGGAGGACAAACAGCCGCTGTGTTTAGTGTGTGTTAATTCACAAAAACATGTCAATCACACATTCAGACCAATTGATGAAGTTGTCCCATCATATAAGGTAAGAGAGATTAGTTTTTTAACTTCATGATGTTGAAAAGTCCTATTTAAGATTTGATCGAACAGGACTGCAGTGATCTGAACCCCATTATCAATGCAGTTTCACAGATTTGGGGAATCAGTAACTATGGGGGCTGTAATGTATGTAACAACCACGTGTGCAACAACAAGACCTGAATGGACACAAAACAGGAAAAGAAAGATCGCAAAAAGAGCGTGTGAGTTACATGAACGAGAGAGAAAGCTAATTAATGTGTAACGCTAAACTGCAAACGAGCAAAAATGTAAATGATTGGAACAATCGCCGCATTTGATAGTAATGCCGAGGATTGGGGAACTTATGTGGAAAGAGTGGCCGTTGCAGATGATAAGAAAGTGGCCGTTTTACTGAGCGTGATGGGAACAAAGACGCATTGACTGCATAGTTTGTTAACCCCTGAAAAGCCAGCGGATAAAACATTCCAGTAAATAGTGGACATTTTAACTGAACAGTTGAACCCCAAAACTCTTTTGCGGAAAGATTCAGATTCCATAAACGTAACCAAGCTAAAGGAGAAAGCATTTCTGAATACATAGCTTAACTATGCCGATTGTCAGAACATTGTCAATTCGGAGCTGGACTGGCAGATGCATTAAGAGACAGGCTTGTGTGTGGAATGCACAATGAAAGCACACAAAAAAGACTGTTAACAGAAAAAGACTTGACACTCGATCGTGCACTGAACATAGCAATATCCATGGAGACCAGGCACGTGCACACATAGACATCAAAGGGGGCTTGAGTACCTGCCCTTTTTATTCCTGGAGACAAAGTGCCCTTTTTTCTGGGGTGCTTTTTTTTTTTTTTTATAATATATGTTCCTGTTTGCGCACAGCTTCCCTGTCAAACAAATATATTTATTGAAGAATAGTATATCTAAATATCAGGTCAGGAGTTCTGAAGCGCCCATCCCCCCACCCCCGCGCAGCGGCGCACATCATATCCATAGGGACCATGTGACGTCACTGTGCTTTATCGCCGCCATTTTTGTGTCCGCGCTACCTATTTCAGTCTATGGTCACAGCAGCCACAACTACCAGAGGAAGATCAACAAAACTCCCAGAATGTTCAGAACAAGGATACAATATGCCCGGGATCTGTTATTCTGTTAGCTGTAACAACAATCATCAGAAAAAAACCTAACTACAGTTTTATTCGATCTCAGCAGTGCTTGAAGTGGGTCGGTATGCATACAGTATAGCCTTTAGTGTACCGGTGTCATTCACGCAGGTGCTTTTCACAGCAAGGGTGTTTTTTTCGGCACAACAAGTGTAGTGGAATAATAATTAATTATTGAATAAGATTGTGAATCAGTACATTATAACCAAAATAATGCCTTAAAATGAAAAGAAGCATTTTTTTGCGATTACATCATTTTGAACCGATCAACTCGTGAGTCCAAAGATTTAGTAAACAAGAAAGCAATCGAACAGCAAGTTCAAAACAGTGCTAATGCAGAGAATAGTGACTTACAGTACATCCAGATGCCGTAAATTATTTGTTTCAGTGTGTATTTGGCTTAAGAGCAAGAGTGTTTTATAGTTGAATGTGTTTTAGATTATGCGGTGTTTAGTGAATTATGAAAATTAAATAATAAACGCTAAACTGTTGTACTACATAGCGTTCGTCATTGCAACGCCTGCAGTAAAGTATATACATGTAAAAATGTTCTCAAAAATAATCATATTTGTTTTGCTAAAACTATTTATGTACAATTACTCTAAAAATTATTTGTCATACAAAAATGGCACACAAGTTACACACAAACCATCGTCCCGAGTAAATGGTACCATTGTGAATCGTGACTGGCTGCACAAGTGGTGTAATAAACTAAACTAAAATGTTATTGCAGCCATATAGCTTGAATGAATACAAATGCATATTTTAAATAAAGAAATCTCATGCTTTTGGTGCTTGAATTTGTGCTTCAATAATGAGATCCAGGTTTAGGAATACACAAGACGTGAAAGACGTCTTCCCTCAGGTATATTCTATGTTTTCTTGGCTTGCTGGATGTTGGGCTTATGCTCAATAATCACTTTTTTTTTTTTTGCATTCGCCAAAATTAATTTGCCGAAATCTAAGCGCGGACTGTAAGGGAATTAGTGCCGTCAGCGCGAGTCCTGTTCGCTGTGAAGTAGTGACCAGGATTCTTCAAGGTCTTAAAGCCTTCATCGAGCGACTACGTTCACAATAATTTACACTTTTTGTCCTAAACATACAATCAAGTCAAATACACAGTGTGGGAAGTAGTAGTAAAAAGTAATTTCTTATTTCAATTTATTATTAAATCTCATTTAGATGCGCTGTGTCTGTTGTCATATCGGACACAAATATGGCGGCGAGCATAGCGGAAGTGACGTCTTTGGTACCTATGAATACACACACACCTGCAGGCAGCAGCAGCCCCTCCCAGCAGTGTTTTTCTTGGCTTGTGCTGAGGTGAGTGGAGTTGGTGATAAACAAAAGATTAAACTACCAGTGCCTCGAATAAGGCTCGAATTTACTGCTGATTAGCCAAAGACAAATATATAGTTAACCTGTGTTTTGCTAGCATGCATGCCTCATGAGCTACTAGACTAGCTAATGTGTAAGGGATAATCGCTATACATTATCCCGCTTATTACATGGCTACCTACCAAATAAATAATTATTTTGACACAAAATATTAAAAGGGAGTTTATTGATTTAAGCCCGATTGTATTGCTTCCGCTAAAGAAAATAATACACTCCGTCTCTACGGTTAGAATCCTGTGAGTCCATAGCAACGCTCTGTTTTTCATGGCAATGGTCTGTTATACTCCGCACAGCGGTCTTTTATCAAGAAATAACAGACTGCATTCTACATTGGAATTCAACCAAGCCATCATGTAATAAAATAAGTTAGTAATAAAACACACCCCTCTGCTTGATGCAGTTATTTTGGTTATTCTAATCTAAATATATACTTGAAACTAGTAGCATAGAAAATGTTTTCAAAACATGCACATTGTGGAATGGTTTCCTTTGCTGCTCTATAAACCTAGTGAATACTAAGGAGACCATGGTTTCTGTGTGAACTGATTATTTTATAGACATCTTTTGAAAATTAAACAATTGCATGAGTTTGAGGAAGATAAAATTAATTAATTAATTATTTTAAATTATTTTTTAAAGGAAGTCAGTGTTGCGTTAATATATATACTTTTTTGTTTAAAAAAAAAAAAAAAAAAATGTAATTATGAGAAGTGCCCTTTATTTCACTTGAGCCCCTGCCCCTCAAAATGTCTGTGCACGTCCCTGATGGAGACTGCAGCAAATGATCCATTGGAATTACAACAAAAAACAATGGAATGTGCAACAAATAAATTGTCACTGAAATCAGAAAGAAAACAAAAATGCTATCGCTGCAGAAAAATGTCTCATGATGTGAATGACTGCTGGTTCAAGGATAAAGAGTGCAGGAGATGCCATAAAAAGGGGCAGTACAGTATTCCCTGCCACGCATTGAAGACATTTCTGCATCCTTGTCTGGTGGAGAACACTTCTCAAAAATTGACCTGGCCCAAGCTTACCTCCAAATGGAGATGGACAAGCAATCCAAGAAATTCTAGACCATCAACACACATAAAGGGCTCTATCAGTACAACCGCCTTGTTTTTGGAATTGCCTCAGCCCCTGCGTTGTGGCAGAGAGCAATGGACCAGGTGTTGCAGGGTATTCTGCCCCTACTAAGATGGCTGCCAAAGTGCTTTTGCCTGACTAGCTTGGCAGATAGCTAACAGGTTCCTCCAAGAAAGACTCAGATGCCATGTTTCGATTGAGTGTAATTTACTTGAAGGAAGCACTGTAAAAGTGAACATACAAATAAAGAAAATGTCAAATAATGTGTCTTGAGTATCACAATTCAATTGTTACATTCGGATTTAACATGTTGTTTCCCATATTAAATAATCAAACAAATCAACTTGCAACTCTGACCTTTGTAAATACAATTTCTGCATATATGTCTCTTTAAATTGCACTTCACTCTATTAATAAAGAAAAATATCAAACTAAATACTCACAGACATATATTATCAAGGCTTCTGTAACATCAAAGCGCATAACAGAGGAATACAATGCTCATTGAATCTTCCCCGATGTAACACTAATTACGGCAACTCTATGTAGACAAACTTAAAGTGCATATTGCAGGTTAGAGACTCCGATGAATTGATGAATAGAAAAATAATGTAGGAACCAGATTTTCTTTAAAATATACTTCAAAATACGCTATTAAGGCTTCTAGAGACGTTTTTGTGAGAGAATTTTACTTCCGCATCTGAAAAACTGGCAAACCGGTAGTGACGTAACGAGAGGGAGAGCGGTCAATGTAAACCATAGGAAAACAATGGATCGCAATGACTGTTCGGACGCAGAGAACATTTAAAATGTTTATTTACACTTGTATGACGAACCACACACACAAATATGAGCCTGCGATGTGGCCAAGAGAGCAGGGACATGCCAGGATTAAACAGAACAACGATCAGAGGAGACAAATTAAGTTGTGGTGTGAGGAGAACAGGGCAGGTGTCTGTGAGAGATCAGTGTTAGCTGACGATATCTAATCGGGCAAAATCATAGCATTTGTCATTTAAAAGTATTGAATTCTACTTACCAGTAACACAAACGAATGATCGTTGATCAAGCGTGTCATACTCATTAATATCCGACGCTAACGTTACGTGATATGCGGGTTCTTATTACCGCGAGCGCGAGAGAGATAAACACCTTTTTGTTTTATTATATGCTTATATGGGAAATACCCCCAAACTTGATGTGCTGTATCTGACTCTGCACCCAGGCTTTGAGGCTTGCTGTCTGAAATCAAAATAGGTTCTACATACAGCTTAAATGCATCTCCAGGCCAGCAGACATGAGTAAGTTTATGGTAGAGATAATTTATTACTCTGAGCTAAATACTTGTACGTACAAATAAACAGTAAAATTTAATCTCAATTACAGTTTGACTATATTTAGGTGACAAATACATGTACAGTAAAACTTTTTGATGCCATTGGTATAAGACAATTAATATTGACAGCATACAGTCAAGTTGTCTGCTGGTATTCATCAGGAAGCCCTTACCTGCATGTGTTGTGTCAGCTATTAGACAGTTTACAGAGGAAGGATTACTTTATAAAGGTTTTGAATGGCCCCATTTTGGTGACAAACAATAAAAAATAATCACAATCACAAATTGTCTTACTGTATACATTTTTTATATGAAGTGTACAACATATATATATCAAGCAGATCTGCATTTGGGGCTAATTCAATTCAGTTTCATTTATACAGCAATAAATCATAAATATTATTTCATAGTACTGTTAATACCCAACTTAAAACACAACATTGCAACTGTTAATATATACATGTAGATGTACAAAACATATACTACTGAAAGAAAAATATTTTCAGTGTGGGTATCACACTAATGTGTTATTTTAGAGGTGGTTAATAACAGCTGGCTCCACTGCTTCAGATCTTCACACAGCCTCATGTCTTGCAATGTCTCCCAAAGCCCTATAAACACAACACATGACAATAAATTACAAATTAGCTGTGCAAACAATGTGACCAAGCTGTGACTTGATGATTATAATATTAACAAACTGAGGGTAACTGACCAGTAATGCCTTCTCCCACCGTTTTTACACGGTTCTTAAAATGATATTGCTAATGCTTACAAGCTAGCTACGGTGCTTTACAAAAACTTTTACACATCTCGTTGTCTCATTATTTAAATAAATATGTTCACGGATTTGGTATTTAGGAGAAGTTATGAGAAGAAAAACAAACTTACGGTGCAGTTCACGTTTTCGTCGAGCTGCATCTCTGACGGCTTCGGACGAACCACAGTCTGACAGCGGACCCGATGAAGCTGCTGTGTACACCGAAGGAACTGCACCGGCTCTGAGCCTCACTTGGTTCTTGCTTCAGCATCTCATGTTGAACTGCATCATATCGCCGGGATGATAATCCTCCAGTGTAAAGTGAACGCGTTTTTCGAAGCAGATGCATTAGTATAGGCCAGCCACTTCACCCGCACAAACGCACCCATATACGGAAGATAGCACCGTTCTTTTTATTGTAAGTAAACCCGTGGACACGATGTCCTGACAGGCTGGAGTTTGTGCAGCCTCCATAAACACAATAATTTACCATGACGATGATCAATTGAAATTAAAAATAACTACCGAAAACACACTAACTCAGGACTGCTCCTACTGAATAGCAACAGAGCTTGGCGAACGACTCCCTCTCGTGACGTCATATGACGCGGTGTGGAAAAAAAAGTTGTTTTTGAGAGCGGTCAAGGAAACCGTCACTTTGTCTTCTAAATTTGTGCCCTTAGGTCTTGTAAAATATTTTCAAATAGTGCATTAACGGTTCGTATAGTATTTTCATTCACGAATATATGTTTATCTCGATTTTTTTTTTAACCTGCAATATGCACTTTAAGACATCAATTTCACTATGGCCACTAGGTGTCACTATGGGACTGTTTTAACAAAGTCTGCACACAGGGTATCCCAGGAACACAGTGTTACCTGGACAATATCATTGTAACAGGAAAGGATGATACAGATCACCTCCAAAACTTACAACGGGTGCTGATGAGATTGTGTGAGTATGGACTAAGAGCCAATAAAGAAAAATTTGAGTTTTTCAAGTCGCGGATTTCTTACTGTGGTCATGTGATAGACAAAGATGGTCTACACAAGTCGCAGGACAAAATTGAAGCTGCATTAAGTGCACCGCATCCACAGAATGTGTCTCAACTCCGATCATATCTAGGACTTGTGAACTACTACCACAAATTTCTTCCAAACCTCTCCACTGAACTACATCCTTTGAACGCATTGTTGCAAACAAGAACACAGTGGATATGGTCAGACAGCTGCGAGCAAGCTTTTCAAAGGACCAAAAGGCTCATAACTTCTGATGTAGTGCTGACACATTTCAACCCATCTATGCCAATCAGGCTAGCATGTGATACATCGCCATATGGAATCGGTGCAGTGCTGTCACACTAGTTTCCAGATGGCACCGAAAAACCGATAGCCTTCGCATCAAGATCACTGACGACAGCAGAACGCAATTACGCACAAATAGATCGTGAAGCACATCGTCTGGTGTGGGGTGTAAAAAAAATTACACCATTATCTGTATGGTCAACGGTTTACCCTAATCACAGACCATCAGCCCTTGGTCTCAATCTTCAACGCTCAGAAGGGTGTCTCAGTAATAGCCTCGGCACGGCTGCAGCGTTGGTCACTCTTCTTGGGTGCTCACCAATATGATATTGAGTACAGAGGCACCAAACTACACGGTAACGCGGATGGCTTGTCGTGTCTCCCACTGAAGATGATGGTAGATTCATGATGGTATGGATCCAGCTGATATGTTTCACACCTCAGTCGTGAGTCAGTTACCTGTAGCAAATGCCACTATCCAGAGAGAAACCTGTAATGACCCAACATTGTCTAAGGTCTATGACATCACAGTATGTGGATGGCCAGCACACGGGAACTCATTGTATCCAGCATTCTCAGTGAGGAGAGAACAACTTTCTAAGTGTCAAGGAACTCTGATGTTTGGATTACGAGTTGCAATTCCTTCAAAATTGCGCAATAAGATGTTGGACACACTGCATGAAGGACATTTAGGCACTATAAAGATGAAGAACCTTGCCCGCAGTTATATGTGGTGGCCGGGAATTGACAAGCAGATTGAGGGCCTTGCAAAGGCTTGTCCAGGCTGTCAAAAGACACAGAATTCACCACATTAGCTCCCTTGCATCCATGGGAATGGCCGTCATCCCCATGGCAAAGAGTCCACGTCGACTTTGCTGGACCATTCAAGGACTCCATGTTCTTGATGGCCGTGGACGCGCATTCTAAGTGGCCTGAAGTTGTTCCAATGAAGACAACCACATCCGAAAAGACTGTTTCTTTGCTGAGAACAATATTCTCCAGGAATGGACTTCCAGAACAGATATGCACGGATAATGGACGACAGTTCGTCTCAGACGAGTTTCAGAAATTCATGAAGTTGAACGGAGTCAAGCACATCACTTCAGCACCATACCATTGTGCCACTAATGGCTTGGCTGAAAGATTTGTACAGACTTTCAAGAAAGCAATAAAGGCAATGGGCAATGACAACATCTTGATCCAACACAAAATAGACAACTTCCTTTTCATGTACAGAAACGCCACACACTCCACGACTGGTCATACACCAGCGATGATGTTCCTTAAGAGAAATTTAAGATCTTGATTGGATCTCATCAAACCTGATGTTCGTCGTGATGTGGTAAACAAACAATTTGCACACATGAAGGACAGACCAACCAGGAACTTCCAAGTAGGACAAGAAGTCTTAGCACGTGACTACAGACTGGAAAAGTGGCAACCAGGTACCATCACCACCAGAACTGGACCTTTGATGTACACAGTAAAGGTTGGAGATAACACATGGAGACGCCATGCTGATCAGCTGGTGGATCGTCAGACAAAATCATCACTGATTCAAATAACAAGGACAATGATGCTGTTGAGGCTGACCCTCCTACCTCAGTTAACTTGAACGATTCTGAACCGCCCAATGTCAAACCAGTTGTGATGATTCCAGTTGCACATGAACCTCAGAGATGTTATCCTGAGAGATGTAGAAAACCTCCACAAAGGCTTGATTTGTAGCTTTGTTGTAGTTAGCAACATTGTTTAGGTTAACTGTAAATGTTATACAGTAAGTTTGTAGTTATGTATTTCTTATTTCCTAGTATGTTTAATCTAGTCAGGGAGGAAAGTGTAATGTATGTACTATAGGCCTATGTCTCATTTCCTGCTTCCGGAACGCGGAGTAGGGAAATCGAACTTCCGGACATTGCTAGTAACGCTGCTGTAACGACAACAACAATCTCAACTAAGTTCACGTAGTGACCTGGAGCTTCTCTGACATGCTAGCGACATTTACATGTACAGCTGCTACCTAACTATGCTACCAATCTTGGGGCTCGTCAGGCAAGGTTTCGGAGCCACTGAGAAACTAAATATGTATTCCCACCAATGATTGTAAATAAAACAAAATTCGAATAACTAAAAAGGATGTTTTGTCTGACACATGTATTACACTTATCTCTGCCATATAAATACACTTGACTTTGACATTCAAGCTAGCTAATGTTAACGAAGGTGAGTCAGAGGAATTGAAAATTAATTTCTCCCAGAAGAACTTGTATCCCTTCCTAAGTTTGGACGTTTCTACTTGAGAGTGTTCATTTACAATCCGAACCACGTCGTCGTAGGTGACTTCAGGCAAGTTACGGAGAGACTTGGTCCAGTGGTATTTAACGGCCTCCGCCATTGTAAAAAGCTAACCGGAACTGCCGTCTCCCCACTCAGAGACGTTCTTCGATATTCAATTGTTGCGTGACATAGACCTATTGGGTATCTTAGTTTTGTGATAAGCCTGCCCTCTAGTGGTGACCCAATATAATGATGTACTGGAAATCACACAGTTAACAGTTCAGTATAAAAACTAACGTGAGTTAACACAGCAGACAATTTTGTCGTGTTATCATTCATCTGCCAGCACACACAACAGGGGCAAATACTTTTTCACACAGGCTCAGTTGGTATTAAAGGCTGTATCAGCGATTCTAGGCTGAAACATAAAGTGTCACATTCAGCTGACCTTTCTTCACGATCCCTTCACTGCCTGCCCCATAAATTGGCTGTAAAAAAAATGCCCCAAAAAAATCGGTGCTACCAACCATTCCACAGAAAAACAAACAGTGTTCCAACCAATCACCGTCAGGGTGTTGGTGTTGTGGATTTTCGTGCTCGTGCACGAAATGTGAGGGAAAGGAGAGCAACCTAAAATATACCGTTGTGAGATTGACCCAATTAAGACAAACAGACATGGCTCAATCTATGCTCAAGAAGAGGAAGAGGACCGGTTAGCACCGTGTCTTTGCTAAAAGCAGAATAAGTATCGGGAAGGCTATCGAGTGCTGGAAAGAACTCCGGTCTGTAGCTTTAAGAAATGCGCGTTCGTATTCAGGGGAGGGAGGGGCGAGCTGGCTCTGTTTGTTTGGGATCCGCTTCATCAGAAATCGCTTGTACAACCTTTAAGTAAGCATTATGCTTCAATAAATTTCACTTTTCCTTTTGCAAACTGTAATTACTTCTGAAATAATTTAGCATGAGATGTTCACAAAAACAGAAGAAATCAGGATGGGGGCAAATACTGTTGCACTGCATTGAAAGACCATTTCACTGTATCGTCTTTTCTTCTTTTTTTCACTCTAATCTGGTGTTTTATGTATTTTTATGTTGTTTTCAAGGAGGAGCTCAATACAGCACTGAAATCATTACAGGAGAAACTAAAACACAATGAAAATTTTAAAGAAAAGTTTGAAAAAACAGTTGAACACATCAAGGTGAGGAAACATTTTCATTCCAGCTGTAGGATCACTATATACAGTTATGATAATGGACTCCAGTTGATTATTTTAGTAAATGAGGATCATCAATCTGCTTCTGGATCCGTTATATGTCTGTATCTGAGTTTCTCTCAGATCTGAATGATGTGATTGATGGAGATGATTGAAGTGAATGTGGTTTGATTTCAGTCTCAAGCTGAGCACACAGAGCGTCAGATTAAACAGCAGTTTGAGAAGCTTCATCAGTTTCTCAGAGATGAAGAAGAAGCTACAATCACTGCACTGAGGGAGGAAGAGGAGCAGAAGAAGCAGATGATGAAGGAGAAGCTGGAGGAGATCAACAGACACATCTCAGCTCTTTCACACACAATCAAAGACACGGAGGAGATGATGAAAGCCAGTGATGTCTGCTTTCTAAAGGTCTGATTTCAGATCATTGATTGATTGATTGATGATTGATTGAGTTGTTGATGATCAATGGTGTGTTTGTTCTGCAGGAGTTTCCAGTCTCAATGGAAAGGTGAGTGATCTGCTGGTGTCTCTGGTCTCTCTGCTTCTGATCCAAAGCCACTGCAGTTCTGACTCCTGAATGTTCTTCCAGAGTCCAGATCTCACAGCCGGATCCACAGACGCCTTCTGGAGCTTTGATTCATGTGCCACGTTACTTGGGCAACCTGCCGTTCAGAGTCTGGAAGAAGATGCAGGACATCGTCCAGAACAGTGAGTCTGACTGCAGGAGATCTGAGCTCACACACATACACTAGAAATGATGCATGAGGGGGGATGTTGACATATTTCAGCATTATGTGTGAATATTTATATGTTTATATTTTGAATTAGGGATTATTTTTACATTTTAGCTTCAAATCTAATATGCACACTTATAAATAATTTTATTTAGGTTTTAGTCATTTTACTTCAAGTGCTCCAAGTTAATTTATTTCTATTAGTTGCCAAAACAACTTTTCTAATTTGCATTTAATTTAAATTGTTAGATTTTCATTTAATTATAATTTGCTTTATTTAAGATTTAATTTTAATGTAAAAAATAATATTAATAGTGTGACTTGTAGCTTAAGTTAACAGTATCAGTAAGATTGTTATTTGATTGCATTACTGTGGAATAATACCTCCTGTGTATTTATTTTTATGAAGGAGAGTTTTGATTCATACAATGATATAGATATAAATGTTATTTCTTCTGTATTATTCTAGTTTATCTCATTTGAATTGAATATGACAGCACTGTGTAAAGTTCTGTACAAAGGCAACATTTTGTATTAAAAGCATCTTCTGACTATAACTGAATATAAATGACATCATAAATCAAATGAATATCTCTTCAGTGATTGAACTTTCAGTATTAACAAATCACACAGAGAATAACTGACAGTGATGAGAGGAAAATGTCCAGCCTGGTCTTATTGTTTATTCATAGGTATTTACAGTATACGTAACGTTTAGAGGCACAAAACGTACATTTTTGTGCGTTTTTATTAATGCTAAAATTTACAATTTTGACGTATTTGTTTAAAAGTACAAATAGCTACACATTTTTTGCTAAAAAACGTAAAATATTTACATTTCTTTCACTTCATTAAGATATTTGTATCAATGCCTTATTATCATTTTATTAATAAGCAATTTAGATATTCAGCCCCCTTAAACTACCCCCAAACCTAAACCTAGCCATTGTATAGCAAATATGCATTTTCATCATGAACCCTGCAGCTCCACCACTGCTCTCAGTGCCCTTGTCTCCATCGTCGCCCGTCGGTCCACCAGCTCCACCGGGCTTCCTCGTCTCTCCGGCTCCGCCCTGGTCGGTCGTCATCCCTCCATCACCTCAGGACTCTGCTCCTTTGGCTGCGCCTCCTTACTCTGTCACACCAGCTCCTAAGGACTCTTCCCTCCCTCCGGCACAGCCTCCATCCTCTGTCGCTCCGCCTCGCCGCAGACCTCCGGATCTCCGTCTCCGCCTTGGTCGCCAGAGCCTCGGGCTCCGCCTTGGCCCTCCGGATCCAACCAGCTGCTCCGCCTCTGTCGGTCAGCCCCCTGGAGTCGTCAGCCCTTCCTCCACCATGGCTCCTCCCTCCGTCGGCTCCACCGTGGGTCATCTTCATGGCTGCGTTCTGGGTCCTGCTAGGTTCCTTCTGCTCAGGATCCCTCCTGTTTCCTCCTTGGCTCCTCCCACCATCGTCACCTCCTTGGACTGTTTTGTTTGCCCCTAGGACTCTTTGTCCCCCTCCCGGGTTCCGTCCTCCGCCGAAGATTTGTATTCGTTAGTTTTATTTCATGATGGTAATTTATTAGTACTTAAATATGTTTTTTTTTTTTTTCTCAGTATTTCAAAGGAAATGAGCTGTGTTCTGACCTGAAGCACAAAAAAGGCTCCCTTCTTCTTTCTCTTTTACTCCATCCCTCCCTCCCTCTCTCGCTCCCTCCTTCCTTCTCACTCACCCCATCCCTCCCTCCTCCTCCTCTCTCGCTCCCTCACTTCTTTCTCTCTCACCCCATCCCTCCCTCCTCCTCCTCCTCTCTCTTCCTCACTTCTTTCTCTCTCATTCCATCCCTCCTCCTCCTCTCTCTCCCTCACTTCTTTTTCTCTCACTCCATCCCTCCGCTCTCGCTCCATCCCTCCCTCCTCCTCTCTCGCTCCCTCCTTCCCTCTCACCCCATCCCTCCCTCCCTCCTCCTCCTTCTTCTTCTCTCTCTCCCTCACTTCTTTCTCTCTCGCTCCATCTCTCCCTCCTCCTCTCTCGCTCCATCCTTCCCTCTCACCCCATCCCATCCCTCCCTCCCTTCTCCTCCTTCCTCTCTCTCTCCCTCACTTCTTTCTCTCTCACTCCATCCCTCCCTCCTCCTCTCTCGCTCCACCCCTCTCTCCTCCTCTCTTGCTCCCTCCTTCCTTCCTTCCCTCTCACCCCATCCCTCCCCTCTCGCTCCATCCCTCCCTCCTCCTCTCTCGCTCCCTCCTTCCCTCTCACCCCATCCCATCCCTCCCTCCCTTCTCCTCCTTCTTCCTCTCTCTCTCCCTCCCTCCTCCTCTCTCAACCCCTTCCCTCCATCCCTCCTCCTCTCTCGCTCCATCCCTCTCTCCTCCTCTCTCGCTCCCTCTTTCCTTCCTTCCCTCTCACCCCATCCCTCCCCTCTCGCTCCATCCTTCCCTCCTCCTCTCTCGCTCCCTCCTTCCCTCTCACCCCATCCCTCCCTCCCTCCTCCTCCTTCTTCTTCTCTCTCTCCCTCACTTCTTTCTCTCTCACTCCATCCCTCCATCCCCCTCTCCTCCTCTCTCGCTCCATCCCTCTCTCCTCCGCTCTCGCTCCCTCTTTCCTTCCTTCCCTCTCACCCCATCCCTCCCCTCTCGCTCCATCCCTCCCTCCTCCTCTCTCGCTCCCTCCTTCCCTCTCACCCCATCCCTCCCTCCCTCCTCCTCCTTCTTCTTCTCTCTCTCCCTCACTTCTTTCTCTCTCACTCCATCCCCCTCTCCTCCTCTCTCGCTCCATCCCTCCCTCCTCCTCTCTCGCTCCCTCCTTCCCTCTCACCCCATCCCATCCCTCCCTCCCTTCTCCTCCTTCCTCTCTCTCTCCCTCCCTCCTCCTCTCTCAACCCCTTCCCTCCATCCCTCCTCCTCTCTCGCTCCATCCCTCTCTCCTCCTCTCTCGCTCCCTCTTTCCTTCCTTCCCTCTCACCCCATCCCTCCCCTCTCGCTCCATCCCTCCCTCCTCCTCTCTCGCTCCCTCCTTCCCTCTCACCCCATCCCTCCCTCCCTCCTCCTCCTTCTTCTTCTCTCTCTCCCTCACTTCTTTCTCTCTCACTCCATCCCTCCATCCCCCTCTCCTCCTCTCTCGCTCCATCCCTCTCTCCTCCGCTCTCGCTCCCTCTTTCCTTCCTTCCCTCTCACCCCATCCCTCCCCTCTCGCTCCATCCCTCCCTCCTCCTCTCTCGCTCCCTCCTTCCCTCTCACCCCATCCCTCCCTCCCTCCTCCTCCTTCTTCTTCTCTCTCTCCCTCACTTCTTTCTCTCTCACTCCATCCCTCCATCCCCCTCTCCTCCTCTCTCGCTCCATCCCTCTCTCCTCCTCTCTCGCTCCCTCTTTCCTTCCTTCCCTCTCACCCCATCCCTCCCCTCTCGCTCCATCCCTCCCTCCTCCTCTCTCGCTCCCTCCTTCCCTCTCACCCCATCCCTCCCTCCCTCCTCCTCCTTCTTCTCTCTCCCCCTCACTTCTTTCTCTCTCACTCCATACCTCCCTCCCTCCCTCCCTCCTCCTCCTCCTCTCTCACCCCATCCCTTCCTCCTCCTCCTCCACCTCTCTTGCTCATCACTTCTTTCTCTCACTCCATCCATCCCTCCTCCTCTCTCGCTCCCTCCTTCCTTCTCAATTCAATTCAACTGAGCTTTATTGGCATGACTGTAAAATAGTACAATGTTGAAAAAGCAATAAACAGTGAACACAACAGTGAAGTTATACAGGCATATAGTATAACACGTACACAATAAATACATAAATAAATAAATGCATAAAAAATTGAAATAAAACAATAGCAAATATAATGTAAATATCTACAGAGAGCAGTGATAAAGAAAAGGGGGGTTCAGCCTTTGTCCCTCATTATATGGCAGGAGGATACACACTGCGCTGCTAAGTGGATAGACTTTTCTTTCTCTCCCAAGATATAACCGAGTTTGTCTGTGTGGCTTACTTGCTGGAAATCAGGCACAATTTGAGCTATTTTGGTAAAATAGGCGTCTCTGATGTTTTTATATTTGCTGCATTCTATGAGGAAGTGCAGTTCATCCTCAATGAGTCCATCTGTGCAGCGAGAACACAGTCTTAGCTCTCTGCCTCTCCAGCTCTGCTTGTGTCGACCCGTCTCTACATATAGACTATGCTCAATTAGACGATACTTCATCAGGAGCTTTCTCT
This sequence comes from Garra rufa, assembly GCF_049309525.1. Taxonomy (NCBI): domain Eukaryota; kingdom Metazoa; phylum Chordata; class Actinopteri; order Cypriniformes; family Cyprinidae; genus Garra; species Garra rufa. The sequence goes on from NC_133361.1 coordinate 12,789,373, forward strand.
GACGATAATCTTTCATTTTGGTCAATTAAGGTGCCAATTGGTAACCAGTCTTAAATTTGTAGAAGTACTTTAGTTTGTTAATTTGTGCTATTTTGATTTGCCAATCATGGATGTATTCTTTCTGGGTTAATCTTCCAATTTCTTTAATTTTTGCATGTCTTAACAGAATTGTTGAATTTACAGTTTTTTACAATCGTTTTTGCACTAATAACAGAACCGTAATGTCATTTTTCAAAATTCTAGACACATAATACACAACCAATGATCAAAATGCACATTTTTCAAACCACTTAACACATTTTTCAAATGCTTGGATACAATACACATAAGCCAAAGATAATTTGTTCATTGAACTTAAATCACCTTTTCAAAATGACACAACTTAACATCAAAGTATTACTATTTCAAAATGCAACTCACACATTACATTTGAGATGAGTGTGCATTCATTTCATTACAAAGATTAAACTATCAGTTGATACATCTGCTTAAAATGATAAGTAACTGTTGCATTACCCTTGAAGCATAGCTTTTATGGAAAATAGTGCATGTTTCAGGATAGATCATTTGACACCAGTTACCACAGAATATGACCCAGATGGACTACACTACACTCTCAGAAAAAAAGAAACAAAACTATACCTTTTAGGGTACAAGTAGCTGTCACTGGGGTGTTACCAAGGGTACAATTTTTTGGGTACATAATTGTACAATAAGGACCCATTGTGTATAAAGGCACCTTTATATGTTTTGTTGCCCAGGAACAAAATTGTACCTCTGCAGTACCTTTTTTTTTTTTTTTTTTTTTTAACTGTGTATCTATGGATGTCATATTTCATTCTTTATCAGATATTGTTTCTATGGCCCTATGTACCTCTTTTACAGAACACATTTTCATATTCAACATTACTGAATGCAAGATGCCATTTTTATGTTATTGCTTTTGGGCTTTTAATGAGTTAATGGCTATCCTGGTGAAAAAAAGAATGTATCAAGAATGTTGGTACACAAACTAACCCTGCTGAAAAAAACATCTAAAACCAGCCTAGGCTGTTTGGCTGTTTTTGCCAGCCTGGTTTTAGCTGGTCATAGCTGGTCAGTGGCCACTTTTCTGTCTGGTCAGGCTGGGAAACCACCAACTAAAACCAGCCTGACCAGGTCGGGAGACCAGCTAAAACCAGCTACTTCCAGCTTAAACCAGCTAAGACCAGCCAACCAGCCTAGGCTGGTTTTAGCAGTTTTTCTTCAGCAGGGTACAGTATACTGTAAACTGTATACTGTACTCTGTTGTAAAAAAAAACAGCTAAAACTTTGATTCTAAATTTTTCCTTTAGAAAACCTATGCTGAGATTTATTTTATCAGTAAATTCCACATTCCAGTATTTCAATGATACCACTGTGTCTGTACTGTTCTCAGTCTACAGTATAAAAAAAAAAAAAAAAAGAAACCTGTATCACATATGTGACCCTGGACCACAAAACCAGTCTTAAGTCGCTGGGGTATATTTGTAGCAATAGCCAAAAATACATTGTATGGGTCAAAATTATAGATTTTTCTTTTACGCCAAAAATCATTAGGAAATTGAGTAAATATCATGTTCCATGAAGATTTTTTGTAAAATTCCTACTATAAATATATCAAAATGTAATTTTTGATTAGTAATATGCATTGTTAAGAACTTAATTTGGAGAACTTTAAAGGTGATTTTCTCAGTATTTAAATTTTTTGGAAACTCAGATTCCAGATTTTCAAATAAATGTATCTCAGCCAAATATTGTCCTATCCTAACAAACCATACATCAATAGAAAGCTTATTTATTGAGATTTCATATGATGTATACGTCTCAGTTTTGTAAAATTTAACCTTATGACTGGTTTTGTGGTCACATATTTTATACAACTATATTTAATGATTGTACTAGCAAAAACACATTGAAACTATGGGTAACTTGTGTATGGGTGATCTAAAGTAATGTTCCTATGATATTTCATTATAAATTCGTTTTTTGAAACAATGCTTCTGCTAATGCAAGGCTTCTTTAAAGATATGAACGCAATATGCAAAGTTTTGAACACTGGACAGCCTGTGTTACAAATAATGACTGTTTTGAGTTTTGTATCTAGAGTTTTGAAAAATTACATTACAGTTCTGTTATTAGTGCAAAAACGATTGTAAAAAACTGTAGTTGGTGTTTTTCCACTAAATAGTGCATGGGGTCACTCTCTGGGTGTATGCCCTGTAAGTAAGAGCACAGTGATGGTAAGCATACACTCTCAAAAAGGATAATTTTTAACACATTGTTTGTGTTATGTCTATTTTAGCACATTTTGTGTTATTTTGTGTTAAATGTGTGTTAAAAACGAAAAAGAAAAAAGAAAATATCCAACACAGTGTGTCCAACACAATATGTGTTAAATATCAGCCAATCACATTGCCGCTTGCGTCACTTCATGAGCCGTTGTTCTACTGAGACAAGCAAATTTCCTCGTGCTTCAAGTTTTCATCGTTAGGACATAACTTCGATGTGTGAAGGTAAGAAATGTTTGTATTTGCCATTATACGTTTTTAAAGTGTCTTTTGTGATCGTTTGGAGACGGTCGAGGGGCATTTGGCACATATACATGTTAGCCGGAAAACTGCCTCACGAATGGCCATGCAAGCTCGACGGTGGGAGCTTATTTTAACAAGCTTTACAGTTTCTTTTGTTAGATTAATTGTGAACAGAATCGCTTTTAATTAATCATTGTCACGTTGTAGTGCTTCACATGAGGAAATGCAATCGTTCGTCGCGTCTTTCTCTTTGAAAATGAACATTCGTGGTGCCATGTATTGTGCTAATTGCCCTAACGCTAACATAATCTCTGATGTTTAAGATTTTCTTGCCTTTTTAGCTATCGCTATTTTACAATATTCGCTATGTGTGGCCTATAACAAAAGTATCTTTATTTTACTCTTGCAGCTTTGAATGGAAGACACTCCTGAAGCGCTTGTGGCAGTTACTGACAGGAGACAAACGAGAGACTTCATCTCACGACCCTCACCATCACTTGTATGCTGATGAAAATATGTAAATAAAACGATTAATACTTAAGAGGTTGTCAAATACCACATTTTTTTATTATTTAAAGTACAAACTTTATAAATCATTAACAACTTTTCACTCAAGGAACAATTAAAATGTTGAAACGACTGTATTGTGATTGTTTACCTCTTTTTTTAACCTTTTTGAGTTTTCATGTAATTGTTAATAGCAGGTTTAATAAATGGTGTTTAAACTATACATTTGTTTGCAGTGTCTTTATTGCATGCAACATTTGTTAAAAAATAACACATACTTGACACAAATTGTGTATTTATAACACAATAGTGTGTAGAAAAAAACAACACATTTTCTGTGTTAGCTGGAATAACACACTGGTTGAGTTAAAACTAACACAAAATGTGTTGTCCTTAACTAGACACAAAGGTGTGTTAAGAAACAACACAGGCTGTGTTGTTTTTAACACATCCTTTTTAAGAGTGTATGTTAGTGTGTCAGACAAATGGAACCAGAACTTCGCTGTTCTCTTCTGGATTTCTGCTAGAAGGGGAAATCTGCCCAATTCTGCCCTGCAGCCAAGATTAGGGGCGTTTCTGTGGAGTCCCAGGATGTTCTTGCAGAACTCGAGGGGCTTTTATCCCAAGATTCATAGTTTAGTTTAAATTTGGGGCCCCAGATTTCACAGCCATATAGAAGAATGGGTTTGATGATGCTGTCAAAGATTTTCAGCCACAATTTAATGGGTGGGTTGAATTTGATTAGGGATTTTCTAATTGTGTAATAAGCCCTACATGCCTTATCAGTCAGATGTTTTATTGTCAGATCCAATTTACCAGAAGCTGAGATTGTGAGACCCAAATAATTATAACATGTGGCATGATTGAGAAGTGTTCCCCCGATTGTAAAACTATACTTTTTGTCAGTAAGGCGAGGCTTTTTTTTCTGAAAGATCATAATTTCTCCATGTTTATTGGTAAGGTCCAGTCTCTACTGTAATTTTCTAAAAATGAGAGGCTTTTGTGTAGCCCCTCTTCATGAGGTGACAAGAGCAGAAGATCATCAGCATACAGGAGGCATTTGATTTCTTTGCCCTCTAGGGTCAGGCCAGGATTAGAGGACTTATCAAGTTTTGATGCCAATTCATTAATGTATATATTAAATAGAGTCGGGCTCAGGTTGCAGCCTTGACGGACTCCTTTGGTCTGACTGAAATAATCAGTCCGTTTTGTCACAGATTTTGACACAACATTTGTTTCCGTTGTATATGTCTTTTATGATGTCATATGTCTTCCCTCCTATTCCGCTTTGAATTAGTTTTAGAAAAAGTCCATTATGCCATACCGAATCGAAGGCTTTTTTAAAATCAATGAAGCAGCCAAATATTTTTCCTTGTTTTGTTTGATAAACATATTTTTGTATAAGTGTGTGAAGTGTGTAAATGTGATTTGAAGTTCTCTGTTTAGGCATGAATCCAATTTGGCAATTGTGACCCTGGACCACAAAACCAGTCATAAGGTTAAATTTGACAAAACTGAGATGTATACATCATATGAAAGCTCAATAAATAAGCTTTCTATTGATGTATGGTTTGTTAGGATAGGACAATATTTGGCTGAGATACATCTATTTGAAATCAGAAATCTGAGGATGCAAAAAAATCAAAAAGACTGAGAAAATCACCTTTAAATTTGTCCAAATTAGGTTCTTAACAATGCATATTACAAATCAAAAATTACATTTTGATATGTTTACAGTAGGGATTTGACAAAAAATCTTCATGGAACATGAATTTTACTTAATTTCTTAATGATTTTTGGTATAAAAGAAAAATCAAAAATTTTGACCCATGCAATGTATTTCTGGCTATTGCTACAAATATACCCCAGCGACTTAAGACTGGTTTTGTGGTCCAGGGTCACAATTGTTTAAAATTTTGTGTTCTTGGATAAACTGAATTAATCTGTCATTAATGATCGAACAGAATAGTTTTCTGAGGTTACTGCTCACTGTGATGTCTCTATAATTATTTGGGTCATACTTCTCTCCTTGTTTAAAAATTGGGGTAATCAGGTTCTCTTTCCAGATCTCAGGAAAGCGTCCAGATTTTAATAAAAGGTTAAATAATTTTAGTACAGCAACTGTCAGTTTGGGGCTGCTGTGTTTCAGCATCTTGTTAGATATTCCATCCAAGCCACTTGATTTCTTCATTTTTAGGGATTTCATCTTCGCTGTCAGCTCAGTTAATTCTATGGACTTGTCTAAATGATTTAGCCTGTCTTTAATCGTGTATTCCAGGTTATTTAGTTGGGAGGTCAGATGTTTTTGGGTGGGGGTTGGTTTGTTTAGTGAATAGAGTTTTCCAAAATGTTGCGTCCAGATTTTTGGGTCATAGATTTTTTTTTTTTTTTTTCCTGAGAATGATGGCGCCGATGTGTGTGGCTGGCCGTCTGCGCTCTGTGTTTACTGTGCTGTTTATTGTTTGTCTAAGCTCTTTTTTGACTCAAACTGCGTATACACTTATAGTGTACGACCGGCAACAGCTTCTTAACTTAAGAAGTGCAGCGGAATTTTTATCAAACACCGTTCCAGAGGTAGATGATTTTAATCGACCACCTCCACCTGTACTGGCATCCATTCCTACCTGTTTACGTCGTACGCCATGGGATTTTTCCCGGAGAAAACGCCGCAGACGAAGAGGAAAACGAGGAGGAATTGCAGTTAGGACAAAACTACACCTAATGCGTTTGCCTGCACGATGTCCCTTCGTGGCTTTCCCGGACTTTGAACCCGTCGGCGGTCGTTTCGCGTCGCGGAGACTACTGGAGCCTCGTCAGCAATATGTTCGGCCTGTGATTCCGAGGGTTCTTCAAGTCCCTCCGAGGCCTTGGTCATCTTTGGTCCGCTTTCGTCGAGGAGGAATAAATCACAGGAATCTTCGTTCTCTAAATCGGGCAACTCAGCCGACTGGTGAGTCAGTGCAAATTAAGATGGCTCTGATAAACGCTAGATCGGTTGTGAATAAGACATTTATTTTACATGATTTTTTTACAACAAACAATCTAGATTTTTTATTTGTGACCGAGACTTGGTTATCAGCTGAGGATGTGAGTCCTTTTTCTGAACTTGTACCTTCAAACTGTACATTTTTAAACCGCCCAAGATCAACTGGGAAGGGTGGAGGCTTAGCATGTGTTTTCAAAAGCTGCTTCACCTGTCGGACTGTACAATCTGAGTCTTTCTCCAGTTTTGAGGTACTGTTATTTCAACTGAAAAGGGACCGAAACTTATTGATTGCTATTGTATATCGTCCTCCAAAGACAAACAAAGACTTCATCTATGAGTTTGCCGATTTTTTAAGTAGCATTGTTTCTCAGTTTGACAGACTTTTGATTGTTGGTGATTTTAATATTCATGTATGCTGTGATACAAATCCGCTTGCTAAAGAGTTTAAGTCTCATTGATTCACTTGACTTAGTCCAAATGGTTACAGGGCCTACTCACGCACTTGGCCATACTCTTGATCTTGTCCTGTTACATGGTATCACTATTCATGATCTTGAAATTGGGGATATAAGTTTCTCAGATCATAACCCTGTGATGTTTACCTGTTCTATGTTAAATTTGGCTGTTACAACCAAGAAGCCTATTCTTTCTTCGCGTTTGTTTAGCTCCACCTTTTGTGAGGATTTTGCTTCCCATTTTGATGAGGCATGTAAGCTGGGTTCTCTTGACTGTCCATCAAATAATTTAGATGTTGAACAGCAGCTTACTATGTTCAATTCTACGTGTACTGAAATTTTAGATTCTATTGCTCCATTTAGGAGTAAGCAGTTTAAACCTAAGGCAGATCCATGGTTAAACACTGAAACTCGGGCTCTAAGACAAGTATGTCGGCGTGCAGAACGTAAATGGAAAAAAGATAAGTTGCATGTGTCATTGGAGATTTTACGTGATTCATTAACTATCAAAGAGCTGTGAAAGACGCAAAATCAAAGTATTTCTCTGACGTTATATCTAGAAACTGTCAAAGACCTAAGATTTTGTTCTCCAAAATTAACTCTGTTATAAATCCTTCTCCTGATCTGCATTTCGATGACCCAGATACTGCTTGTGAATGCTTTTTAAGGTATTTTACAAACAAGATACATGAAATTAGACAGCATATCGTACCCATAAACTATGATCCTTCCTCTTTTCCGGTTTGTACTTCGTTTTTTAATGCCTTTGAAACCATCTCTTTATACTCTCTTAATGAACTGGTTATGAAGTTGAACCTAACCACATCTGGAACTGACGTAATTCCTGCACACCGCCTTATTCAGGTTTTTGACACTGTTGGGCCCTTTATCTTAGAAATAATAAATAAGAGTATTTCCGTAGGATCTGTTCCAGATTATTTGAAGCATGCTACCGTTAAACCACTGTTGAAAAAATCTAACCTTGATGTGACCGTTTTTTCAAATTTTAGGCCAATTTCGAACTTGCCTTTTATCTCGAAAATTCTTGAGAAGGTAGTTTGTGTTCAATTATTGAATTTTTTAGAGTCTAATGGAGTTTTTGAATCTTTTCAGTCTGGTTTTAGGAGACGTCACAGTACAGAATCTGCTCTTTTAAGAGTGTCAAACGATATTTTATTATCTGTTGATTCAGGAAATTCTGTAATACTTTTACTGTTGGATTTGAGTGCCGCCTTTGATACGGTCGATCATGACATTCTTATTTCTCGCCTTGAATGCTGTGCGGGTATTAAAGGTCATGCACTGAATTGGTTCAAATCTTATTTGAATAATAGAACCTTTTCTGTTAGTGTTAATGGATGTTCTTCCTCCAAAGCACATCTGACGTGCGGGGTTCCCCAAGGATCTATTCTTGCCCCTATTTTGTTTTCTTTATATATGCTGCCTTTGGGCTCAATTTTAAGAAAACATAGAGTACTTTTTCATTTTTATGCAGACGACACTCAAATATATGTGCCCATTAAGCAAAATGATAATGCTGGTCTGTGTGCTTTAACTGCCTGTCTGTCTGACATTAAGGCTTGGATGTCCAAAAATTTCTTGCACTTAAATGAGAGTAAAACTGAGGCAATTGTGTTTGGACCGTTATCTTTCTCTGGCAGTTTAAGTCAAGTGTTGGGTAGCTTAGCTGCTTATGTAAAACCATATGTTAAAAACCTAGGTTTTGTTTTTGACTCTGCCTTGTTACTTGATAAGCAGGTAAATGTAGTTGTTAAATCGTGTTTTTTTCATTTGAGACTTCTGGCCAAAGTTAAAAGTTTTTTAACCTTTGCTGAGCTTGAGAGAGTAATTCATGCATTTATTTTCTCTCGTTTGGACTATTGTAACTCAATTTATATAGGCATGGGTCATTCCTATATGAACCGTTTGCAATTAGTCCAAAATGCAGCTGCAAGACTTCTCACTGGCACACGTAAATTCGAGCACATCACTCCCGTCCTACTCTCTCTGCACTGGTTGCCAGTTCATCTTAGAATAGAGTTTAAGATTTTACTTTTTGTTTTTAAGGCTTTAAATGATCTGGCACCTTTTTACCTATCTGAACTTGTGACTGTTAACATAGCTGCAAGATGTTTAAGGTCATCAAATCAGAAACTGTTAAAGGTTCCCAGATCTAGGCTAAAACGAAAGGGAGACCGGGCTTTTTCCATAGTCGGCCCCAAACTGTGGAATAGCCTCCCCTTATCTATCAGGATGATTACTACAGAATCTCTTTTTAAAACAAAACTTAAAACTCACCTTTTAGAAAAAGTTTATAATATGTGAGTCATCTTGAGCTTGTCTTTGTTGTATTTCTTTCCTCTGTATATACTACTTCTTGTGCTATCTCATTCTATTTATCTGTTATCTGTTTTTTTGTTTTATTTATGTTTTTTTTATTGTCTTTGTTTTATATTATTCTTTTTTATTGCTGTTGTAAAGCACAATGGTCAACGACCGTTGTTTTATTGTGCTATATAAATAAACTAAACTAAACTAAACTAAACTAGATGGGAAGGTGTTTGGCCTCTTTGGATTTTTCAAAATTTTTCCATAGGTCCCAAAAAGAATTTTGATTGATTGCCTCCTCAATTTTGTTTATTCTTATTTTTATGTGATCAGTTTTCTTCTGTATTAGCAGTGACTTGTATATTTTGAGGGTTTGTTGATATGTGGCTCGTATTTGTTGGTTTGCTGGGTCTCTGTGTTTTTTATTTGATAAAGATCGCAATTCTTTTCTTAGTTTTTGGCATTCTTTATCGAACCAAGCATCTTTAGCTATTTCTTTTTTACATCTTTTTTTTTTTCTTTTTCTAAGGGCTTTTCTGACCACTGTAGAAAAGATTTTAGTTAATTGTTCAGTTGCTAAGCTGATACTTCTCTTCACGAAATGTTGTCAGGAGAAATAAGTCTATCATGTTGTCAACTTGGGTGCTGTGGAGCGCAGCTTCATACTGGGCAGGACTGTTTTTGCTCCATATACATTTTGGGGGGACTGGATATAGTTTAACTTTCTGTTCTAAAGAGGGCAGATGATTCACTGACCTGTTGAGACTGAGGACTATGTGACTGTGGTCTGATAATGGCAGCTGTGGCATCACAGTGAAATAATTGATTTTACTTTGGTCTATATCTGTGATGGCGTAGTCTACTGTGCTGCTGCCTAAATATGAGCAGTATGTAAATCGACCCAGGGAGTCACCTTTTATTCTGCCATTAACTATATATAGGCCCAGGCTTTTGCAGAGCTGCAGGACTTGTTTTCCATGTCTGTTAATTATGTTATCATGATTCTGGCGTGTTTTAGTAAAGAGTTTGTGTTGATGATTAAGTGAACATTTATATATTTGTCTCCATCTGAGCTGATGTAGTCCACTTCCTTCCCTGTTCTGGCATTCAGATCTCCCATTAATAAAACTGAACCTATTGATTGAAAGTAATTGATCTCTGATTGCAGGGTTGAGAAGATGTCTTCGTTATAATAAGGTGACTCATATGGGGGGATATATGTGGCACACAGGTACAGATCGTCATCTAGACACAATATCTCTTTCTTAAGTTTTATCCAAATATGTGTTTTTCCCTTCTTCATAGGCTGAATATAATGCCACAGATGGTCTTTAAACCAAACTATAATTCCTCCTGAATCTCTTCCGTTTTTAACATTAGGCTGTTTGATTGAGGGTATACAGAGCTCTCTGTAGTTTGAAGGGGTGTAAGTTTTGGAGTCTAAACGACTCCATGTCTCAAGTAAAATAATTATATCTGAACTATTCACATTTATTTATTTATTTTTTGTTATTTATTTATTTATTCACATTTATTATCTATTCACAATTATTTATTTATTTATTATTTATGTATTTATTTATTTATAAATTTATTTATAAATTCACATGTATTTAGGTATTTTCAAGCTCGGAGCTTTGCTCGTAAACACTTTTCGGATTTCCCCTCAGCTCCTCCTAGTGGTATGTTGGAGAATATTTTATATCAGCATAGATGTATTAGGGGTGCCATATAAAAGATTTATAGTTTAATAAATAACAAACAAACCCCATCGAGCATGTCGACATTAAAAGCTTTTTGGGAGAAGGATTTAAATACCATCTTAGAAAATGAAATTTCTGATGCTTTCTTAAAAAGGATACATTCTTTTTCAGTTAGCTCTAGACATAGGCTTATTCAATTTAAGGTGGTGCATCGTATTGACTGGTCCCCACTTGTCCACATTGTGTTGTGGAACCAGCCTCTCTGTTTCATTCTTTTTGGGTTTGTTCTAAGTTATTGATGTTTTGGGGGAGAATTTAAGTGTTTTTTGGAAATTTTTATTACAGCAATAGACCCCAACCCTTTGACTGCTCTATTTGGGGTTCTTGCGGAAAATGTGAAACTGACAGCTTTAGAAATGGATAATATTGCATTTTGCACACAGTTGGCTAGGCGGCTTATGCTTATTAATTGGAAGCAACCATCTCCTCCAACCTATCACCCTTAAACTTGAAAAGAATAAATTTGGAGTTCGAATGAAACCATATCATTTTATAAAATCTTGGAGCCCATTTCTGGAATACATTAAGGATGCAGGTTTTGGATAAAATGTGTTTTTTAATTTTTCTTTGTTTGTCTGTTGTTCCTCATCCCTTTTTTCCCCCTGCTTGTTTAGATGATTATTTGTATGTTTATATTATTGTGATTATATGTTCATAGGAATGTGGGTATTTAATATACCCACTTATTTGTGTATGTTTTATTTAATTATTTCCCCCATTTTCTTTATTTTGTAATAATTTGATTGACAATTGTGCCTTGAGATGCTTGTGTATTATCTTGAATAATAAAAAAGAAAGAAAGAAATGACTGAGCTGGCTTATCCAAAACCAGTGTTTTGTAGAAACACATTTTACGTAAAATACATACGGATTAGGACGAGTGTCATAATTCATAATCATCTGTGTTTGGTTCACTCTTGATCATTATATGAACATCAGAATAACAGCATCTGTTGATTGTGTCTCATCAGCTCCTGTCATTCTGGATCCAAACACTGCAGATCCATATCTCCTCCTGTCTGATGATCTGACCAGTGTGAGAGTCAGCAGAAACAAACAACCTGTTCCTGATAATCCAGAGAGATTTGACTGTTATCCCTGTGTTCTGGGTTCAGAGGGTTTTAACTCAGGAACACACTGCTGGGATGTGGAGCTTAAACAGAGTTCAGTCTGGACTCTTGGAGTAACTACAGCATCAAACCAGAGGATGGGATTGGATTTCTTTAAGACTGGTGTCTGGTGTGTGTGGTACGGATGGTCTCCAAGTTCTGGTTTTCGTGTTAATCAGGATCTTGATCGTGTGAGAGTGAATCTGGATTATGACAGAGGAACGGTGTCATTCTCTGATCCTGTAACTAACACACATCTACACACATTCACAACCACCTTCACTCACACACTACTGCCATTCTTCTGTTGTTCTTCCTCTCTGAGGATCTTAGCGATCAATAGTCAGTAATTGTTACTCCTGTAGGTCTGGATCTTCCTGTTTTCATCTTTCATCCCCAGCAAACATTGGTCCGACGGCAACATCATGTCCCTGGCCAAAAATAGCCGTGGTAGGATGGCATAAATCGGTAAAATATGTAACCCAGAACACTTCCTAAAAATGCTTTCAGATATGTTTGTACATATCTACAGTTCTCTGGGGTTGCATGTAGTGTTGTTTTTGGCAGCTGGTTTTAATTTTAGTCTAGTCTTTGTGTGAAGCTGTCGCTTTAGTTTTTATTAGTTTTAGTCACGTTCATACTCTTTTTAGCCTAGTCAATTTTAGTCGACTAGAAGTCTGAGCATTTTAGTCTTATTTTAGTCAAAATTATCCATGACTATTTTCGTCTAGTTTTAGTCAATGAAAATTGTATTTTAGTCTCTTTTTTCTTTTTTATAAGTTTATTACAGATTAATTCATTTATACCTTGTGTAAGTAAAATTACATTTTTATTTATTTTTATTTCTTATGGTTTTCGTAGCACAAGTTGATTTATTTTATGAATCTGTCCAAAAATCATGTGGACATCTGACACAAAAGCAAATTTTTCCACCTTTGACCACAAGATCTCATTAGTGTGCAACGTGTTGAAAAACTTTGAGTAATGAACCTTTTTATGATACAGTTGAGGAGAAAGCCTCAGTGCTGCGAAAAGCTTCATTTTCCCATCATTAATAAAAAGTGCAAATAAAATGTGTCATTTCTTCCTTTTCTCCCAAAATGAAGTGACGAGGAAGTGAGGTCACCTGCATCTGCATGTGATTTCTTTTCCCAAACCACTTAAGCACAAACCACACCCCCTACACGAAAACCATGCCCCACAGCCATGACTCATGTCTAATTTTAATACAATACCCAAATGGGATACACAAGCGTATAAGACACGAATTGTTGTACACACAATTTACAACTTAAATAAAATAATGTACAAAATAAATAAATATACTACTAAAAATTACTAATTAAAACTAATCGTTAATGATTACTAACGATAACAAGCTGACTGGCCAAACAATGCTTTATTTATTAAACAGATAAAATGCCATGGTACACATAATCAATATTCACAATACAATTCACAATTGCTATTAAAACTTAAAAAGGAGGCATGAAATTACTTTTTTTTTCTGTGTTGTTGCTATTGTTATTTTAAATATGGCTTTATCACCTGCAGTACTAGTCTATAATTCAAAAATAATTTAGCATTAACTAATCTACTGTTATGGTTTGGTGCTGGAGGGAACGAGACGAGATACAAACAAACAATATATTTAATATAATCTTCGGATTGAACAGGCAGAAACACAGAGAACATCCACACACGCAGGGGCGCTGCTAAGGGGGGGTAAGTTAGGACAATTCTAAGGGCCCATGCCTTTTAGGGGCCCCCAGAGATCTGCTTTTGTGTGGTAGGGGGGGCCCAACCTCATATTTTGTCATAGGGCCCAAAATTGCGAGCGGCGCCCCTGCACACACGTCATAACAACATTTAAGACTGACAATGAACTCAAGATACAGACAAACTTATAAAGGATGCTAGATAATCACAGGCATGTGCAAGGAATCACAGTAATGGGGGCTAAACCAAAGTAGACAGACAGTAGACGGGAGGAGACAATGGGAGAAACCAAGCCAATAAACAGACATAACTGTGACATCTACTAATTAACCTTTTTTTCCCCAAAATGGCACCAAACCTATTATTATTATTTTTTTTTTTAATATTTCTAAATAAATGTGTATTGCATATAAAATGATGAGGTGCAGAGGATATATAAAATGAATATATCAGCGCGGGTCAGTTTTAGGGGTTGAGGGGCTTTTTCATCCAGGTGAACAAGTAATATTAAAATTATAGACAAAGAAAATCCTTTGGAATAAAAATAATATATATTTTTGTGTCAAACAACATGCATTTTTCCATTTTTCTTTTTATTCTTGTTCTTTTTTATTTTCTAAAACTAATTAACCATTATTAAACATTCAGGATCAACAGATTAGATACACCCCCTCCACACACACTATACAAATATTAGCAACTTTTTAAGATTGAGAGTAATTCATTGCCACAGATTCTGACAATTATTGGCGAACCCTGACAGCCCTTTTCCCCCTTTTTCCTGTATATGTGCTGTAGTCATGCTCTGAAACAGAACTACTTTTTTGGGGCGTCCAGCTGTCAAATGCCACCTAGAACCAGTCTTAGTTGCAGGGCCGGAGTGGGACTCCTTTTCAGCCCTGGAGTTTCAAGCCTTAGACCGGCCCACTTTAGTTCACGACTGACTATATTAAAATGACGTCATTTCCAATTCAGTGCAAATACAGTAGCCTAAGTGTTGCTTCACAGTGAAGATTTATTTGAACAGTTAACACAATATAATGTTTAACAGTATCAGTATCTATTTTCTGTTAGAATTAGTGCTCATAAATATCCAAACCTTGAAATGAAAAAATATCAAATAAATACAAATGTATATTAAGCTATATGTATAAAATAAAGATTAAAATAAAATGTATTAAACTTTCTAATGACACTATTGTTATGAAGCAGACGGGACAACAAGGTAAGAATGATACAAGAGGTGTTTATTAATATTAGCAGCAGTGCCGGAGGTGAACGGAGATCCTGTGATGGTGAGTACGTGATAGTAGGAAGGTTTCAGAGCCGGTTTGGAACTTGATGGGAATAACAGATCCTTTTCCTTGTAGGAGGCGAGACGGGAGGATTCCAAGAACGATCGAAGGAGGTATACTTGAGAGTCCGTGAGTCCACCAACCTCCGCTGACGTGGAAGTCAGCTTATGGCCACCCACCACTGACGACTGGAACTGAGAAGACACAGAAGACTGGAACTGGAACGAGACAGAGTTCAGGTAAGTACAGTAGGGTAAGTATTTAGATGGTGAGACTCGTAGAGAAGCACTAGCAGTCCGCTTTCGCTAGAACGAGCCCGGACAATGAGTGGTGTGTGGAGAGTGGCTTTATGTGCTGGTGATGATTGCGTGCAGGTGTTCATTAAAGGAGAACTCCGGTGTGATATTGACCTAAAGTGTATTGAATCATGATACCGAGTGTGAACGTACCTTGCATATTTCATCTCGGTTTGTGTCCAGCTGTCCGAAATCTGGGGTCAGTTAGCCGATGCTCACAACAGGCTGTCTATGAGAGTGAACAGGGCATCGGAAAAGCCATGTAAATAAATCACTGTTTTACGCCATTTACGAGGCACAAAGTAGCTCCACACTTCATCGGTAGACTTCCTAGGGCCCTGACATTTAAAACGAGGCATTGAGAACTTAGAAAAAGCACCGGTAGTTTATTTACAAGAAGATTTATACAGACAGTACCTGGTAGAGAAAATTTGGTAGCCGCCATCCTGAACTTAGTCACGACAAATCGAGTGTCGAGCACCAATGAATTTATCAGGTTATCAACGTATAAGGCTGTAGTTTCCTTCGTGCTCGACACTCGACCTATCATGACTACATTTAAGATGGCGGCGACTGCTCTGTTCCTGGTGGAAGATGTCTGTATAAATCTTCTTGTTAATAAACTACCGGTGCTTTTTCTGAGTTCTCAATGTCTCGTTTTAAATGTCAGGGCCCTTGGAAGTCTACCGATGAAGTGTGGAGCTACTTTGTGCCTCGTAAATGGCGTAAAACAGTGATTTATTTACATGGCTTTTCCGATGCCCTGTTCACTCTCATAGACAGCCTGTTGTGAGCATCGGCTAACTGACCCCAGATTTCGGACAGCTGGACACAAACCGAGATGAAATATGCAAGGTACGTTTACACTCGGTATCATGATTCAATACACTTTAGGTCAAAATCACACCGGAGTTCTCCTTTAATCAATACTCAGGTGACGGTGATCTGGGAGTGATTGTGGGTGCAGAACCTGACCAATCCGTGACACTACCCCCCTCCCCAGGGCCCGCTCCCGAGGGCCGAAGTCTCTTGCGCCGTGGTGGTCTACCTCGTCCTCGGGGTGCAGGGAACTCAGGATGACTAGCGTGGAACTCCTCAGTGAGCGTGGGATCTAGGATGTCGTCTCTTGGGACCCATGACCTCTCCTCTGGTCCATAACCCTCCCAGTCTACCAGGTACTCGAGTAGACCACCACGACGACG
>NC_133361.1:12806084-12900940 GCF_049309525.1 Garra rufa
TCCAGGAAAGACTGGTGTGGGTGTATTAGGTTAGCAACCTCATGCACAGCACTCGCAAGAGGGCACCAATTCAAGCTACGGAAAGTTGTACGAAGCAATACCCCCAGAGTCGCCCGAGAGGGGGGGAGGATGAGCGACTCAATAGGACAGACACAACGGTAACGGCTAGGACAACGGATTCACGGATAACGAGATTGCTCACCCAAACAACGTTAACTGGGGAGGTTATGGAAGTAAAGTGTCATTGCGGAAAGGTCTGCAAGAACACAAAAGGCCTTAAAATACACCAAGGCAGGTCCAAATGCGGAAAGAGGGGGCCACAGATGCAGCGCACAGTGGTAGCACCTGGTGAGACGCAGGAGAGCTCCAGGCAGGAAGAACCCCATAGCCCTGGAGATCTCTCAGCACCTGTGTCACCTCAACACCTTCCAATACCTTTCCAGAGAGCCAAACCCACCCTGCGAGGGAGCGAATTAAATGGCCCAAGATGGGCGACACCAAGGAATGGGACAAACTAGACCAAGACCTCGACAAAGTGCTAGAAGCCACACTAGCAGGGACAGCCGAGCAGAAAGTCAACACTCTCACAACAATAACGTACAATCTGGCAAGGGAGCGGTTCGGATTGGAGGATAAGAGGGTGAACATCAGGGCTGTACACCAACCAAGCAGAAGAGAAAGGGAAATCCACCGCTTAAGGGAAGAAATTAAGGTGCTTAATAAGCAGTTCAAAAGATCCATGGTTTACGAAAGGGAAGGCATCAAGGACCTGACGAGTCAACTCCGAGAACGTCTCTGCAGACTCCGAAGAGCAGAAAGCACTCGGAAAAGAAGGAAGGACAGGGAGAACAAAAGATCTCAGTTCACCAAAGACCCCTTCCGATTCACCAGAACACTGCTGGGTGAAGTAAAGTCTGGAAGGCTGACCAGCCCCAGAGAAGTCGTAGAGGCATTCTTGAGAGAAACCCACGATGACATCTTCAGAAACCAGGCCCTGGATGCCAACCCAAACATCGACAACATTGATACACCTGTAAAGGAGCTCAACATCAGCGAACCATCCTGGAAGGAAATCCAAGAGGTGGTGAAGAAGGCCAGGTCAGGTTCTGCCCCTGGTCCAAGCGGCATACCCTATAAGGTATATAAGAAGTGCCCAATGCTCATCCGGAGGCTATGGAAGCTGTTCCAGAGGATCTGGAAGAAGGGCAACATTCCATCGTGTTGGAAAAGGGCAGAAGGCTGCTTTGTACCAAAAGAAGAGAACTCCTCAACCATAGACCAATTTAGAACAATCTCACTGTTAAGTGTAGAATGCAAGATCTTCTTCTCTGTACTGGCTAAGAGGATGACCTCATACATGACTGAGAATGGATACATCGACACCGCTATCCAGAAAGGTGGGATTCCAGGCTTCTCTGGATGTCTGGAACACACTGGAGTTCTCAGTCAGATGATCCGGGAGACCAAGGCCAGCAATGGCAACCTGACCGTTGTTTGGCTGGACTTGGCTAATGCATACGGATCAATCCCTCATACCCTCATCCATGCAGCACTAGACCATTACCTCATCCCTCAGCACATCAAGGGATTGATCATCAGTTACTTTGGCGGAATCCAGCTACGATTCAAGACAGGCCACTTCACCACCCAATGGCAAAACCTGGAAAAAGGGATCGTAACTGGCTGTACAATCTCCCCCATCCTCTTCATCATGGGAATGAACCTCATAATAACAGCCGCTGGGAAGGAAGCCCGAGGCCCAAAAATGCAATCGGGCATCCGACAACCCCCAATAAGAGGTTACATGGACGACCTTACTGTGACGACCACAACCCATGTGGAGGCAAGGTGGGTACTAACTGCCCTGGACCACATGGCAACGTGGGCCAGAATGAAGTTTAAGCCAAAGAAATCCAGGTACATGGTGATGAGAAAAGGTAAATTGACAAACAGAGTCACGCTGCATGTGCAAGGGGAAGTGATTCCATCGATAAAGGAAAATCCAATTAAGTGCCTCGGGAAGTGGTTCGATGATTCACTCACCGACAGGAACAACATCAGCAGTACAGAGAAGCAGGCAGAGGAATGGTTGAAGAAGATCGAAAAATCAGGGCTCCCGGGGAAGTTCAAAGCATGGCTGTACCAACATGGATTGCTGCCAAGACTCATGTGGTTGTTAACGGTGTATGAAGTTCCCATGACAAGCGTCGAAGGAGTGGAGAGAAAGATCAACAAGCACCTTCGGAGGTGGCTAGGAATCCCTCCAAGCTTCACTTCAGTAGGCCTTTACATAAGATCAGGGCAGCTCCAACTTCCTCTGTCATCCGTGGTGGAGGAATTTAAGGTAGCAAAGTGCAGAGTCATAATGACATACAGAGACTCCCAGGATGAACAAGTCAGGCAGGCAGGTATCCTTACAAGATCAGGACGCAAGTGGGCAGCTGACTCATCTGTTGCACAAGCTGAAAGTATGTTGAAGCTACGTGACATCATGGGAACGCCATGCATAGGAAGACAGGGTCTTGGAACTTCCCATATCCAGCAATGGGGGAAGGCTGGATCCACGGATAGAAGGGCCATGATCCAGGAGGAGGTACGGAACCTGGAGGAGGAAGGACGAAGGGCAAGGGCTGTGGAGCTAGCGTCCCAGGGAGCATGGACTAAGTGGGACCTACCCAAGAGGAAGATCACATGGGGAGATCTGTGGAGATTGGAACCATTCCGCATCTCATTTATGTTAAGATCGGTGTATGACACACTTCCATCTCCGACAAACCTGCACAAGTGGGGCTTAAGAGAGGACCCATCGTGCAAGCTTTGTGGGGAGAGGGGTACCATGGCACACATCCTGTCAGGGTGTAAAACAGCACTTGCCCAAGGCAGATACAGGTGGCGCCATGACAAGGTGCTCATGACACTCGCTAACACCCTGGAGCAAGAGAGACGCAAGAAACACCAACCACATGGGAGAGCAACACCATCAATCAAGTTTGTAAGAGCGGGTCAAAAGCCACCAACCACAGTAACAGCAAGAACCAATCTGCTGCAAAAGGCCCAATCATGGGAAATGAAGGTAGACCTGAGGGAAAGACTGCAATTCCCCCCGGTCGTCCAGACAACCCTGAGGCCAGATGCAGTGCTGTGGTCTGAAGAGGCAAAAAAGATTATCCTCATCGAACTTACAGTCCCATGGGAAGAGGGTTGTGAACAAGCGTTTGAGAGAAAGAGCGCCAAATACCAGGACCTCTTGCATGACTGCAGGGGGAAAGGTTGGCAGGCATGGCTCTTCCCAGTCGAGGTCGGCTGTAGAGGATTCCCCGCCCAGTCAGTATGGAGGATGCTTACAGCCATTGGGGTGATGGGGAGGGAGAGAAAGATGACTGTTCGCAGGATGGGGGAGGCAGCAGAGAGAGCTTCTTGCTGGTTATGGAGCAGGAGGGAGGAGCTTAGCTGGAAGCCAGGGGGAGTTGATGGGCAGTGATTTGGCCACCACTGCTGACCCACCAATGTTGAGGGTGTTGCGGTTCAGGGTTGAAACACCCGATGATCGTTGGATACCGCCTGATGACATCAACTCTTCCTGGCTAAGGCTACATTCACCAAAAGTGAATGAAGGAGAAGCATCTTTGGATGTAATTGTAATCAGTTGATCATTATTTTAACCCACTTTCGATCTGAGACGGAGACTCCGCCCACTACCGGCATGAACCTGCTGCCGTGTGATCCACACTCCGGAACAGATGGTGGCGGTAATGCACCAATAAGCTGCATGCCAACCGCCGTTAAAAACAAAGTAGAAGAAATAGGAGGAGAAGCGGTTGCGTTCGGTAGTTGATGAAGGAGCGATGTAAACATAAGTAAAATCACATATATCTTTTTAATCCTGATTATGGGAGTCAGGATTTCTGCTCGACTTTGTGTTTTTCTTCTTTATTGGACTTTGCCTTCACTGCGAGCAGGTAAATTATTTGTTTTTTACTGCGTGAAACCAAAGTGAAAGTAACACGTTTAAGCTTCCTGATTATTAACTTAGTAGTAAAACATAGTAGTAATGAAGTTAATTATTTTTTTTTATTATTATTATTTATAGCATATTAGCAGTCTTAAATAAATTTACACAGGGACAGGGGCGATTCTAGGATTTTTCAACTGGGAGGGGTCAATCTTATGTTGTGTATTTATACGTGACAAATAGGGAGTAAAAATGCTTTTTTTTGTCAAAGACATTTCGAAGAAGAAATGCATACATTTATGTAGTGTGAGGTCTAGTACACTATAGGAATATGACCTATAAGTAATTTAGAAGAATTGTTACACAGAAGACTTGGAATGTAGTGCTGAATGTACACTGGTTTAATGGTCCCTTCCAATTGATCATTCAGAAATCCTTCTGATATGCTGCTCAAGAAACATATCTGATTATTATCAGTGTTGAAAACAGTTGTGCTGCTCGGTATGTTTGTGGAAATTATGACACATTCCATTTAGGGTAAAGTTAAAAACATGGCCTATATAAATTAATACTTTTATTTAACAAGGTTGCATTAAATTCATTCATGTGACAGTAAAGATATTATACTTATCACAAATTATTTATATTTGCAATAAATGTTGTTCTTTAACTTAGGTGTTTTTTTCAATTAATCCTGAAAAAGTTAATGTATCACAGTTTCCACAAACATATTAAGCAAAAACACTTTTCAGTAGGCTATTGATAATAATAAGGACCATTAGTAATAATTGATCACAAACAATAGCTGATAAAAATTAAGCATTAAAACAGCATATTAGAATGATTTCTAAAGGAATGTGACACTGAAGACTGGAGTAGCCTATTGATGCTGAAAATGTGGTTTTAATCACAGAAATAAATACACTACCGCTTAAAAGTTTGGGGTCAGTAAGACTTGTAATAGTCTTTAAAGAAGTCTCTTATGCTCATCAAGGCTGCATTTATTTGATTAAAAATACAGAAAAACTGTTTTTACAATATAAAATAATGTTTTTTATTTTAACATACTTTAAAATAGAATTTATTCCTGTGATGAAAAGCTGAATTTTTATCAGCTGTTACTCCAGTCTTAAGTGTCGCATAATCCTTCAGAAATCATTCTAATATGCTGATTTATTATTAGAATGATCAATGTTGGATAATATCAACAGTTGTGCTGCCAAATATTTTTGGGAACCTGTGTTTTTTTTTTTGTTTTTTTTTTCAGGATTCTTTTAATGAATAACAAGTTTAAAAAGTACAGTGTTTCTTCAAAATAAAACATTTTTTATAACAATGTAAATTATTTATTATTAACGTTTAATAAACTTTTAATTTATGTATTAACTTAATACATCCTTGGTGAATAAAAGTATTAATTTCTTAAAAAGAAAGAAAGAAAGAAACAATAAAAATGTACTGACCCCAAACTTTTGAACGGTAGTGTAAATTTAAAAATATGTTTAATAGAAGACCACTATTTTAAGTGTAATATTTCATGATATTGTTATTTGCTAGGCCTACTGCATATTTGATCAAATAAATTCAGCCTTCAAAAAAATAAAATAAATAAAGTCTTAATTATTTTAAACATTTCACCACCAGTATGTGATGCATGTGACACGGAAGAAAGCAGTCTACAAACATTTTATCTTATCTTATATTGTGACAAATAACGTAAATGGCATTAAGAAATTCGAAAAGGCCAGTAGTAGTTTGTATCCCTAAAAATTAATGTATTTCGTTTATTTATTTATTTTTTATTATCGTAAACCATTTGAAAATATTGCTGAATCGTCTCGTCATTCAGCTTACCTCAGCTTTGACTTCTTCGTTTTATCAAAAATTTTGACATTGAAAACTCCCGGTGCTCCAGATGGCCAGTCTGCCACTGAATTTACCCTAAGATCCTACTGGATAAATGGAAACTCTGAAAAAATAAACAAAACGTAGTTTGTTTCCAGTGGAGGATTTAGTTTGACCCATGCTGTCTCTCAGAGAACAGCTCGGGATTAATATATTATCATAAGAGGTCTGGGGTGCATTTCCCAAAAGCAAACATGGTCGCAAGTTCCGTCGTTACCAATAGAGTTCAATGGAACTAATGACCAAAGTTAGCTAAAGATGCTTTTGGGAAACGCACCCCTGGTTCTGTTTGTTCTTTACGTTACTGAAATCATGTTTTGAGGCCGTGTTTAAGCTTCACCCTCATGTTAACTGACTTCTTCAGATACATAACATCTTTTTACACTTAATTGAATAGTTGTTTTCAATTCATATTTTAATGCTCTTAACTGCAGAGAAACACTCGCTGTATTACATTTACACGGCTTTGTCCAAACCTGTCAGTCTGCCGGGCATCTATCAGTTCACTGCTATGGGTCTGCTAGACGACAGACAGATCGACTATTACAATAGTGAGGAACAGAAGAAGATTCCCAAACAGACCTGGATGAAAGAGAAAATGCAGGAGGATTACTGGGAAAAAGGGACCTGGTCGAGAAAGAGCAAAGAAATGTGGTTTGATGTGAATATCGACATTCTGATAAAACGCATGAGACTCAATGAATCAGGTGAGGAACATTCATACACATTAACCTGCAGATACACATTATCATTTGATGTTTATCATCATATGACATTTTGATTCAATGTTTTCTTTTTCTTCAGATCTTCATGTTCTTCAGAGGAGAGTTGGTTGTGAAGTTGAGCTACAGAAAAATGAAGCAAAGTTTTCCAAAGGTGTTTATGAGTTCAGCTTTGATGGAGAAAACTTTCTGTCTTTTGATGATAAAAAGTCTCAGTGGGTCGCCCCAGTTGATGCAGCTCTACCAACCAAGAGAAAATGGGACAATATTCCCATCCTAAACCAATACACCAAAGGCTACCTGGAGAAAGAGTGTGTGGACTGGCTCAGCAAATTCAGAGAATATGGAGACAAGGAGCTCAGACACGGCTGTGAGTAAATGATTTTGTGTTTGTTTGATGATTTGTAGCAGATGCAGCTGATTGATAAACTGATTTCTGTATTTTCAGCTCCTCCAGCAGGTCATGTGTTTGCAGTAAGATCTACCCGTGACAAAACCAAACTGAAACTCACCTGTATGGCCACTGGCTTCTACCCCGAGACATGACACTGCTGATTAGAAAATATCGCACATCTCTGCCTGAAGATGAGATCAAATCTACAGGAATCAGACCAAACCATGATGGGACCTTCCAGATGAAGAAGAGTGTGGAGATCCAGGAGGATGAAAAAGCAGAATACGATTGTTTTGTGACCCACAGAACCCTCAAAGAACCAGTTATTGTCTCATGGGGTAATTAAAGCATTCGCACAGACACACAGAAACATCACTTGATACTGAAATAAATTGTATTCATCTTCTTGTTTCCCACTTTTTTTGCTACTGATATCCTTATTTTCTTAAAACTATTTGCTTTATTTGTGCATTTGTATAGATGGGCAAGGTATATACTGCCTACCAGACACAGTCACAGTTATGATTGCAACAGCGATTGGAGGTTTATTTGTACTAGCACTCCCTACTTTAATGGTTTACATCCTAATGAAGAAAAAGATTATTGGTGAGTATTAACTTATAAATGGTGATCTATGTATCCTTAATTTTAATTTTGTGTTGTTAAAACCTGAGACACTGGGCTAGACTCCTGTTGTTCCTATCCCATAATACTTTGATTAGTCTTCCAAACACAGTGATCACAGATCTGAGCTCACAAATCAACTTACGACAGAGTTCACTTGTGATTCATGAAACATTCGCCGCCAATTCCATCATATGAATGATCGTATGTTGATAAATGTGCCAGCTGAAAACAATCGTCATTTAAATATCACAGCCCTAAAAACAACCCGGTTTAGAAGCCTTGCCCCTGCAGTTCACAAAATGGAGAAACGAAACCCGGCCAAAAACAGAAAGTAAACTCACGAAAGAGAAATTGATCTTACTCTAAAACACCCTTTAACCTTAGGCTATATTTGCAAAAAAGGTGTTATTTTATACAGTATGCACTAGGGGTGTAACGATATGCCTAGGTCACGATACGGTTCGTATCCCGATATTGGGTTCACGATACGATACATATCACGATATTTTGAACAAAAATTAAAACATGAAATTGAAAATCAAACAACAGATTTATTTAAAAAAAAAAATGTCAATAGCTTTCTTAGTTTTACATACAAGGTCACATTTTAAGGTTTAATAAAAACTGTCTGTCTGTCACTGAATTTTTTTTTTTAAATTTAACATGATAGTGATAAAATTGTCAAGATGTCAAACTCTTTAAACCTGCTAGAGATGCAAGATTCTATGTGTGTGCGAAACCGACGGGTGAACCGCTATAACTGACGTAACGGTGGAATAATATTTATCTGTCAGGTGCAGTGCGGGTGACAGGCACGGGTATTTGCTCTTTGGAAAAGAAAAGAAAACAAACTACAGCAGGCTAAACTAACTCTAAACTAACATAACTAGGAGAAAAGAAGTAATTCAAAACACAATGGGACCCACCTTCCTAACTCTAATAAAGATAAATCAATATTTACATCACAACTCAAGTTTACATTCACTTCTCTCTTGTTCTATGGGGGGAGAGAGAAACAAAGCATAGTTTGCGCACAATGGCGGCGCGTGCAGACGCAGCGGCTCGGAGCTCCAGACATACAGCAGCGTTTTTGTTTTTTTAAGTATATTTAGTTTACTCTATCAGGCACTAACTCAACAATTACACTATGGACGAGCCGAACTGCTTAAAATTGGAAATCAGTATACGGATTACTCGCCGGGAAGCCTAAATTTCATTCCACCTGAGATCCTGCGCTCTGAGAAGCTCAGCGGAACGCTCATCATACCGCATGTGAGGCGTTGGAGACGGCGAAGAGACCGGAAGCAAAAGCGGGGAAAGAGAGCCGGAGTACGGGCTAGGCTACAAGCTAACCCACACAGACCAGCGCTTCCGAGTGTCTTTCTAACAAACTCCCGGTCACTCGTGAACAAGATGGACGAAATAAGACTCAGGATTATTTCACATCGCCTTAACCACTGTGCTATGGTAATCACAGAGACTTGGCTGGATAATGCCGTTCCCGATGCGGCTATCGAGCTAGCGGGCCGCTCTGTATACAGAGCAGATAGAACAGCTGACTCCGGTAAGAACAAAGGCGGCGGAGTGTGTATATACATTAATAATGCCTGGTATACATCGGCGGACATTATTAGGATATCAGACAACAATGAGTCTCACAACAGAGAGGACGTCCAACACCTAATCAACTGGTGTGTGAACAACGATCTGGTTCTGAACACTGCCAAGACAAAGGAGATCGTTGTAGACTACAGGAGAGCCAAGAAAACAACACCACCACCCCTCCACATAAATGGTGAGGAAGTTGAGGGGGTGAACGACATTAAATTCCTGGGTCTACACATAACAAAAGATCTCACTTGGACCATTAACACATCCCACTTAGTGAAGAAAGCTTGTAACGGTGGCTGCCCCCAAATCAAATTTGACTAAATAAATTTAAATTTAATTGTTCGGGCGCCAGACAAGTAAAACTTGTCAAGTAAAAAAAATTACATATAATGAAGTTCAATTTCCCCGAAGATAACTCAAACCACGGTTACACAAAAAAAATGAAAATAAATTCCTTCAAATACCCACATTAATATAGAACAGTGCTTAAATGACACATTCAGAGATTGAAGGGTTTGGTCAAAAAAAAAGTATATATATTTTAGGAAATCATTTTTCAAACACACACAAAAAAGAATTTAACAAAGTTAAATTTTCACAGAGTTTGTATTTCTTTTTTCTTTTCTTCACATGAAAAATTAAAAAAAATCTAAAGTTAACAGACAGCAAGTAGATTGCCGTTCAATTTCAGTTCAATATTTCACACACAAGCAACAACAAAATCACGAGAGTCCTTGATTCACTGTAATGTCTTAAAGTTCGTTCTTTTCTTTTTTTTTCAAACTCAGTTTTTAGTGTTCAGTTTTCAACAAAAAGAAACATGTAAAAAACAACCACAAAGAAAAATAAATAATCCAAACGAGTGTTTGTGTATGGGTGTGTGCGTGTGCAATGAGCGTGTATGTGTGTGTGTGGTGGGGGCTGCGTGAAGCAGTCTGTGTAGCGGCCGCAAATCCCGGGCCGGAGAAAGAGTTTGGAGACTTAACGTGAGGTTAAAAGATGATGGACATCATCACTAGTACCTGAGGCAGGCGAGCAAACCAGGCTGGATTATGTTGCACCAGGCAGGCGAACGAACCATGCAGACGCAGTAGAGCAATTTCTCCGTCACTTTGGCGATCGCACCCAGTCAGCGCATGATTCCAGCACCCAGATTCCAGCAAAGAATAGTAGCCTACGACCTTCAGCTTCAGGTAGCGTGTGTCCCACTCCAATAACAACCTACACGTGTTTTGTTTTTACTCGCTCTCTCACTTCCGTTTCTAGCGCTCTTTTATATTCAATTTCCTCATTGGTTTGTTTCCGCCCATTAGAAAAAATGAAAAGCTGAAATGGACCTCTTCCATTTCGCTACACTCTCCCTCCCTGGAGAAAACAACCTATGGTTGTGGAAATGTGAATCATAATTAAAATCCCATGAATTCCTCTTCATCAGAAGATTCATTGAATATTTGGCAGAGCCTTTTCTTCTCCTGGCATTCCAGCTCTTCAGCCGTGGGAAAGCATGGTTTCAGGTTGCACACATGTACTATGCGAACATCTTCGCCAGTGGTCTCTAGCGCTATTCGATAGTTCAATGGACCCACCTGTTTTACGACACGGTAAGGGCCTTTCCATTTTTGAGCCAATTTTGCAGTGAAGTGATGTTGTGCACTAGACTGGGGAAAGGTTCTCATCCACACACGATCCTTTTCCTTGTATGTGACATCTCGTCTTCTTTTATTATAATTCCGAAGCTGTCTCTTTTGTGCTTTTTTACAGCATTCCATGGCTTTGGTCTGAAGCTCAGTTAGGTGATGGACTGTATCGTAAGATGTGCAGTCTGGAGTTAGATTCTTGCCATGTAACACCTTGTCCATGGGACTTTGCAGTTTCCTCCCTAAATGAAGCTCTGCAGGGGTCATCCCAATCGTTTCCTGGACAGCTGAATTAATAGCGAAACGGAGTTCTGGTAAGTATTGGTCCCATTTTTTATGATTGTTGTCCACATAGGCAGAAATCATGCATTTGAGCGTACGATTAACCCTCTCTGTCATATTTGTTTGTGGATGGTATGATGTTGTCAATTTAGGTTTGATACTCCACTTTTGACAGAGTTCTCTGAACAGTGATGACACAAATTGTGTACCTCTATCCGACAGAATGAAGTCTGGCACTCCCCAACGGGTTAGAATTTCCTTCCGAAGAAGTAATGCAACCGTCTCAGCTTTAGCGTTGCGCATGGGGAAAAATTCCACCCACCGGGAGTAGTAATCTACAAAGACTAAGAGGTACTCATTTTGCTGTGTGCTGCGTGGCATTGGCCCCATAATGTCCACTCCAAGCATTTCGTTGGGACGGGTGGTGGTGACTTGTTGTAGTTTGCCCACAGGTTTCTGATTTTCTCCCTTAAGAGTCTGGCATTTGACACATTTTTTAACGTGGTGTTTTATGTCATTCCACATTCCAGGCCAGAATGCAACATCATGGATACGCTTGTAGGTCTTATAAATACCTACATGACCGCTCCAGGGATTAGAGTGGTAGTGGTGTAGAACGGATGACACAAGGCTGGTAGGAATGTAGACTCTGTAATGAACTTGATTGTTCGGCAGGTGAGTTTTGTGATAGAGTTTATCTTCCACTATCTCATACTGATCTTTTAGAGAGGAATCATTTTCGGCAAGTGCTTGAAGTGTGTTGGTGATGACAGGGTCTTTGTGCTGTTCTTCCCAGATTGTGGCTGGAGACATCGGAAACTCAGCATTCTCCTGTTGGTGTTGGTTGGTGTACAGGTTACAGCTGGTGTGAATCCGAGACAGAGCATCAGGTGCCATATTTAGTTTTCCTTTGCGATATTCAATGATGAAATCAAATCTCTGTAGTCGCAAGGCCCACCGGATGAGGCGACTTGTGGTTTTTGTGGAAGACATTACCCATTGTAACGCTGAGTGATCTGTGATGACAGTGAACAGTTTGTGCTCTAAGTAGTGCTGCCATTTTTCCAGGGCCCAAATTACAGCCAAACACTCTTTTTCGGTGGCTGTGTAATTGATCTCTGCTTTGTTCAGGGTTCTGCTGGCATAAGCAATAACTTGTTCCAATCCCTGTTCCTTGCGCTGGGTCAGCACAGCACCCAGACCAGTGTTACTGGCATCCGTATAGACGGTAAAAGGCAGTTGAAGGTCAGGATGGCCAAGAATGGGTGGAGAGGTAAGACAGCATTTTAAATGTTCAAAGGCTTGTTGACATTGTTGTGACCAGAGGAATGAACATCCTTTTTTTTTCAGTGCATTGATGGGTTCAGCGATCCTGGAGAAGTTTGGTACAAACCGGTGGTACCACCCGGCTAACCCCAGGAAGCGCTGGACCTCCTTGATGTTGGTGGGAACAGAGTATTCATGTATAGCCTCCACTTTACTTGGATCTGCAGCTATGCCTTGGACGCTGACAACATGTCCAAGAAAAGTTATTTTCTGAAGACAGAACTTGCTTTTTTTAAAATTAATGGTGAGGCCAGCCATTGTAAAGAACTTGTAAAGAACAGCCTGGAGGTCGGAGAAGTGCTGGGCTACAGATGGTGAGTAAATAATGATGTCGTCAATGTAGACAAAGCAGATGTTTCCACGCAATTCTCCTAGAACGTTCTCCATTAGTCTTTGGAATGTTGCTGGGGCATTTTTTAACCCAAATGGCATAACATTAAACTGAAACAGTCCTGATGAAGTTGTGAAAGCAGTCTTTGGTTTACTTTCTTGATCCATGTTCACTTGCCAGTAGCCACTGTTTAGGTCAATGGTGGAAAAGATGGCCGCTCCAGATAGTGACTCCAAGATCTCAGTGATGTTGGGTAATGGGTAAGCATCGTTCTCTGTAATGGCATTAACTTTTCTGTAGTCCACACAAAACCTAAGGCTTCCGTCTTTTTTAGGGACCAAGACAACAGGTGAGGCCCATCCAGAGTGTGATGGTTCTACGATTCCGGCAGTCAACATCTCTTCCAGTTGCTCTGTAATGACAGCTTGTTTGGGAGGTGTTGTGCGGTACGGTCTTTGTTTTATAGGTACTTGGTGGGTAGTATATATGTGATGCTGTGTAACTTCAGTACGTCCCGGACGAAGGGTACAAACTTGAGGGTTTGACTCGAGGATCTGCCGTAGCTGTTGCTTGCCTTCCGGAGGTAAGTGGGCATCCTGTACAGCAGTGTCAATTAGTGTCCTTTCATCCAGGTAGGCTGGTTGAAACATGTTAAGTTGAGGAGGAGGAACAGAAGATAGTAAGGAGAGGCTGTTGGGATTTTTATTTCCCATCTTTCCCCTTGGATGTTGGGAACTGATAACTGGTACACTGGCATTTGTTGGCTGGAAAGGATAATACTCTTTAGGATTGGACTGAAAAGAATACTTCTGATCTGCCACATTGATCTGCAGCCCACTGGAGAAGATGAAGTCCAGTCCTAATACGACTGCATAGGCCAGGGCTTTGGCTGATAGAACAACAGCAGGTATGGTGAATACTTGTTGATGTAGGGTGATTGGCATGTTTATCCAACCTAAAGGAATTTCTGCTTCCCCATTTGCTAGGTAGAGCGGACCCTGGGTCCATGGATGGAGTTTTTGTGAAGTGAGCTCCTTCCAGAGATTCTCATGTAGAAGGGTGTAGCTAGCCCCAGTATCAACAATGGCTTTTCCCTTCCAGGTACCAATGCAAAGTGGTATCACTAATTGTTGTGGAACAATTGCAGTAGGTGGTGGTTTCTTATCAGTTGTTGGTGACTTGTGGGGAAAGGTGGCAGACACAGAGCGATTGCCAGGTGGACCAGTAGTACCTTTAGTAGATGGAAATGTTGTCCGCTTGCTATTGGAGGAAGGGTGTTGACTGGTGGACTGAGGTGACTGGGACTGAGAAGAGACAAAGTGAGGACAGCTGCCAGGTGAGTGATGGCCTTTACATCGCCAGCATTGCACTAAGGGCCTCTCTGGCGGGCGGTTGGGAATAGGTCTTTGAGGCATGGATAGGGGTTGCTTAGAACTCACACGTTTTTCATATTGCAGTTGTTGTTCGTAGTCTTTTTCCAGCTGTTGGCCCAATTTCACAAGTTCATCGACTGTGTTCACCCGACTGCGAATCTGGCTTGCAAGGTAGGGATTCATATTTTTCAACATCATTTTCACCAACTCACTGTCTGTCAAGGTGGGCTTCCACCTTTTGCAGAGAGCTCTGTATGTAAATGCAAAGTCTCTAATGCTCTCTCTTTCCCCCTGTGTTCTTGTCCTTACCCTTTCAGCTAGCTCGTCTTCATAATCCTCTGAGAGGAAAGCAGAGAGGAAAGCAGCTTCAAACTCTTGCCACGTGGTTATTGAAGATCGTGCAACTTCCCACCAGTCCCGGGCAGTACCGTAAAGGACAGTGCAGAAAGTGGCCAGGATGTCAGCATTAGTAAGAGGATGTAACGCCAAGAAATCCTGACATCGAGTTAGATAGAGCAAGGGGTCCACATCATCTGACTGTCTCCCAAAAGTAGGAAATGTAATCTTAAGATGATCACTCTTTACAACAGGAGCATGAAGCAAAGGAGCAGTCGATGGTGATGCAGATGAAACTGGAGGAGCAGGAAGCAATGGAGCAGTCACTGGTGATACAGATGAAACTGGAGCATTGAGAGGTAAAGGTGAGTAATCTCTTGTCTGCAGGTCAGTCATTTGTTTCTCTTGCTTTTCGAGTCTTTTCTCAAGTTCAGTTTGTAAGCTTTTTACAGTTGCACACAGTGTGTTGGTGGTTTGGGTGCACTGGGTGAGCTCTGTTGACAACTGGTCATAATTTCGTTGATGGGTTACCAGGTAGGTTTTTATGTCTTGCTGAAGCTCCACTTGAAGTTGGTCAATCATGAACCGCACTTCAGACACATATGTAGTCTTAGCTTTGTGAAGTTCATCAGGAATCATGACTTTAAGTGACTTAGTGAGTTGATCAGTCTCTTCCTTCACATGCTTCTTACTTTCAGAAATGTGGGTGAGCACTTCTTGTTGGTTTTGCTTGAGTTTATCAGCAAGGTTAGAAATCAGGCTGTCGTGATGTGCAGTCATGGTTTTAAGTTCTTTGGCAAGTTCACCAATGGTTTTCTCATGGGTTTGCATATGCTGTGTCAACGTGT
This sequence comes from Garra rufa, assembly GCF_049309525.1. Taxonomy (NCBI): domain Eukaryota; kingdom Metazoa; phylum Chordata; class Actinopteri; order Cypriniformes; family Cyprinidae; genus Garra; species Garra rufa. Next base: position 12,821,429 of record NC_133361.1, read on the forward strand.
CCCAGTTTCCTTTAACTTGAGTGAGTTGATGCATTCCTTTTCCAGGAGTTGACAGGATGCCAGGCAAGTCCTGCTGTACCACTGAAGATAAAGATGAAGGCCCAGGTGATGTACATATTCGCATGGAGTCGCCATTCGGTTCCCGTTCCCAGGTGAAGGGTTGAACAGGAGTACTGCCAGCTAGTGGTGAAGTAGCAAACCGCACATGGGTTCCTGGGAAGTCAGTGGTGCTGGCTTGAGTAGGAGTGAAGTGAAAAGGAGCACGAAGAGGTCCAGTTGAAGAAAGTAGAGGACGGGGTACTGGAGGCCAGACTGGGGTAGCAACATCTGGTGCGGGTGGTTCCATCTCCACGAAAGTGGATGGAGAGAGAGGAGTGGCAGCCATGTTTGATTGTCAGTGTATGTGTAGTCAGTCAGTGTAAAAATGTAGTGAAATGCAAGTTGGGGGGGAAAAAAAAACAATGTATAAATGTTTGAAAAAAAATAAACTGCAGCAGAATACTCTTAACAGTTCAGTGTGAAATGTCTGTCCAATTGTCCGATTCACACTACAATTCACTTAACTTCACAAATCAATAATTAGATTTCAATAACACAAATGGTTGTTTCCACAACTTTCACATAATTGGGTCAGTTTGGCAGCAAGACAACTAAGGGGTAACACAATTCTATATTTAACAACGTGCAAGTTCACAAACAAAAAGTATCTTCCCACAAAACCTTTCAGTAAAGAAGAAAAACAGTTTCAGTTCAGTATGTATATATACACCACACTTTCACGAACACAAAAATATAGGTAGTTTCAAGTGACAACCAACCTTTAAGTAATCCTTTAGGGAAACTTAAATTCAAAGTTCAAATGACCAGTTTAAGTGGTCACGGTTTACGTGCTTAAATGTTTTAAGTTTCAAATTGTCAAGGTTTATTTAAATTTTAAGTTTCAAGTCGTCAAGGTTTAAGTGTTTAAGTTTCAAGTCATCAAGGTTTAAGTGTTTAAGTTTCATGTCCCTGTTCGGGCGCCACTTATGTAACGGTGGCTGCCCCCAAATCAAATTTGACTAAATAAATTTAAATTTAATTGTTCGGGCGCCAGACAAGTAAAACTTGTCAAGTAAAAAAAATTACATATAATGAAGTTCAATTTCCCCGAAGATAACTCAAACCACGGTTACACAAAAAAAATGAAAATAAATTCCTTCAAATACCCACATTAATATAGAACAGTGCTTAAATGACACATTCAGAGATTGAAGGGTTTGGTCAAAAAAAAGTATATATATTTTAGGAAATCATTTTTCAAACACACACAAAAAAGAATTTTACAAAGTTAAATTTTCACAGAGTTTGTATTTCTTTTTTCTTTTCTTCACATGAAAAATTAAAAAAAATCTAAAGTAAACAGACAGCAAGTAGATTGCCGTTCAATTTCAGTTCAATATTTCACACACAAGCAACAACAAAATCACGAGAGTCCTTGATTCACTGTAATGTCTTAAAGTTCGTTCTTTTCTTTTTTTTTCAAACTCAGTTTTTAGTGTTCAGTTTTCAACAAAAAGAAACATGTAAAAAACAACCACAAAGAAAAATAAATAATCCAAACGAGTGTTTGTGTATGGGTGTGTGCGTGTGCAATGAGCGTGTATGTGTGTGTGTGGTGGGGGCTGCGTGAAGCAGTCTGTGTAGCGGCCGCAAATCCCGGGCCGGAGAAAGAGTTTGGAGACTTAACGTGAGGTTAAAAGATGATGGACATCATCACTAGTACCTGAGGCAGGCGAGCAAACCAGGCTGGATTATGTTGCACCAGGCAGGCGAACGAACCATGCAGACGCAGTAGAGCAATTTCTCCGTCACTTTGGCGATCGCACCCAGTCAGCGCATGATTCCAGCACCCAGATTCCAGCAAAGAATAGTAGCCTACGACCTTCAGCTTCAGGTAGCGTGTGTCCCACTCCAATAACAACCTACACGTGTTTTGTTTTTACTCGCTCTCTCACTTCCGTTTCTAGCGCTCTTTTATATTCAATTTCCTCATTGGTTTGTTTCCGCCCATTAGAAAAAATGAAAAGCTGAAATGGACCTCTTCCATTTCGCTACAAGCTCAACAGAGACTCTTTTTCCTAAGAAAACTCAAAAAAGCTAAAGTGCCAACCCAGCTCTTAGTAAATTTTTACAGGAGCACAATAGAGAGCATCCTCTGTTACTGCATCACAGTGTGGTACTCCAGCTGCACTGCAGAAAACCGTCGAGCTCTGAACCGGACCGTCAAAACTGCTCAGAGGATCATAGGAACCAAACTCATGAACCTCGACATGGTCTATGCTAGCCGTCTACAGAAGCGAGCTAGCAACATCATCAAGGACCCAACTCATCCAGGACACAGACTTTTTGTACTCTCCTCCCATCAGGGAAAAGATATAAGTCAATCAGAACCCGCACAAACAGACTAAAGAACACACAATAGTTAACCCTTCCTCTCTCTCCCGCCTCTACCTCATGTTTGCTTTATGACATTAATGGTTGCACTACATTAGCACTGTAAATAGTGTTATATTTATTTACTACTTAGACACTTTATAGGACATTCATATTTGTACTTAACTAGCACACTTTAAATACTGTTACATTTCTATTCCTTAAATTTCTTTGTCTTTTACTATACTAAGTGCCTTTTTTATTTATTTTATACATTTATTTATTTAGTTTTATAATTCTACTTTACTATGCTTAATATTTTTATCTGTGCTGCTTTTCTTGTTTTATTGCTGCTGGTCTCTGTGAGCTACCAAACAAATTTCGTTGTATAACTACAATGACAATAAAGTCTCTTTATCTTTATCTTTATCTTTACAACAGAACCTTACACTTACAACAGACTGTTTCAACTGAAAGAAACTTGCACTGACTGATCTAAAAATGTACCAGTACCTTTGTTTTGTCTCAAGATGCACACCAGTAATGTTTTTTTTTTCTAAGTATGCAATCATATGCACAGACAGTTTGTTCATTAAATGTCAGTTTTGCACATGTAACACATTAAAACCAAATCTGGACTCAAAACTGTAATAGACAAAAATTGTCCATGTGCTGCTGTAATAGAGTAAAGATACATTTCACTGTGCATCAGCAAGTTTTTTTTGTTTTTTGTTTTTTTTACAATCATATACTTTTTTTTGTTTAATATTTTATTGCTGACCAAAACTTTGGTGCATTCCTATGTAATAGGTTATCACACACACTGCAAATACATTTTACTGTTTCTCCAGCAGGATACACTGATAGAGGATGAGACTTTGATAATGGAGAAAACACTTGTGAACTAGACAGTTATAGTGGACGACATACTGACCGTGGACAAGACACTGATAGAGAATGGACACTGTTGTGGGAGGAGCAAACGGCAGACACAATGGGTGTGGCACCAGGCCTCAGAGAGCCTTTTATGAAACCTAAAATGAAATAAAGTGACCAAAGGATTCCCTCAACACTCTCTTCCTGGACCCACTTCATTCTTGTCAGTGCCTCACTTTAATGAGTGTGTAGATGACACGAAGCAGCGGACGTTAGCTACATTAAAAACAGATGGACGCTATTTGAATGGGTTCCTATGGAAACCGGAACAGAAAAGCATTCAATCTGACGTTAGAATTCGTAATGGCGGCGCTCATCGTTTACTCAGGAAAAAGGTCTATACGACCAGATGAGCTAATAATGCTAGCGCTCTAAATGCGATTAGCTTCTAACTTTTGCTGTCTGTGATAATAAAGCAGCACAAACACACACTCAAGTATTTAATTTCTGCAGTTTACATGTCCTTTACCAATTTGTAAACTATTGTACTATTTTTTAAAAGGTAATAATAAATACTTATTGTCTTCCCTGATTTAGCCAGTGCTGTATGTTTTCAGAGACTCGCAGCTCACGTCTATTTCCTCTGTGTTCCGGTTTTTGTTCTCCGTTGGGATCTCACAATTCAAATACGCTCAAAATAAAAATATAACAGGAAAATATAAAATAATTCGGGACCAACTGAATAATTTCGGCAAGCAGCAGCTCTCATACAGTCTACGCAGCTCACAGCCTCACAAGAAAATGCGGTAACGGTCAATTTTTTTTAAATTACAAAGGCGCGCAGTTTCACCTGTCAGTTTCCTGAATGACAGCCAGATGAACCAATCATGATCAAAGCAGTAAGGTAAAACAACCAATAGGAATTGTTTCAGCGTGTGGTAGTGAAATGTATTTAGTTTTATTGTTGGTGATAATTATATTTAAATACACTTATAGTTTATAAGTTTCATGGAATAACAATGTCCATTTAAAAGGCAAACATTTCTTTGTATGCTGAAGACATGATTTTATGTTGATTTACAAGTTAACCTTGTTAATTATTATTATTATTATTATTATTATTAATATTATAATTTAAACACTTGCTTTTGAAGGCATGTATAACCGTTTAGCATTCAAAGTTTTATTAAAGTTGTTTTACCGTTGAAACAACAACCGACCTAATTTCAAACGAATTTCAACGTTGAATTTCGGTCATGTGTTGACTGATCTTCAACCATTTAGCATTCAACGTCACATCAACGTTGTTTCACTGTTGAAACAACAACTGACCTTATTTCAACCAAATTTCAACGTTGAAGGTCGGTCATGTGCCGGCTGGGATGTTTGATAAAATTAGAAAAATTAATGCTGAATGATATATGACAGGGAACACTTCTCCGCTATAGCTGCAGCTAATATTTGTCAGTGACAAATATTAAATGTTTAAAAAATCTTTGTGAAAACGAATGGCAATGACTGGTTCCTGGATTCTAAGATTATTATCTTAGCAAAGTTTTGACACTTTTTTTTTTTGCCGACTGCAAACAGCGACTGAGGCCATGAACAGACACAGACCTACTGGGCACGACCGTCCTCAAGACCAAATTCCATTCATGACAGTCCTGTAGCGAGTCGGCTTTAGTTTCACGCATTTTTCATGTTTGGGACGCTAATTAGCCATTTTAATTGAAAGATAAAGGCGGTGATATTAATGTTGTCCACTTGATTGAGCCACAGGATAAGGAATCTTCTAGGCCTAATATTTTTGAGTTCCCTTCGATCAGTGGGACTGACAGCTCGACATCTGAGATGAGCTCTGGCACTTGATATATAGCTTTCTGATGAGCCAAACCTGATAACCTTACCTAGGCTACTAATATACCCTGCTCACAAACTGTTCCAAAACAGCTCAATTCTATAACCCTTTATTTATTTTATTTTTTTTTTTTATTTTTTTTTTTTTTTGCATTGTTTTAGTATGGTATAGCCGTCAAAATCAAAATGTGTTTATATTTACAAAATAAATTTAAGTTGGTCAGTGAAACTTTGAAAATCTTTTCTTTGTACTTTTGTCAATTAAATAAAAGTTAAAGAGAATTATCAAATTTACAGATTCCTGATTTTTGTTGCATTTTACGATTTGTTATTAAATGATTAAACATTTATCTGAAACATTAAGTGTTGTTCTTGTTGTGATTTTTATTCATTCTTATTTAAAAAAAAACATTGTCTATTTGGGGTTTTTTTTTAGTCATCAAAATAATTGGATAATAAAATGAAAGTGTACTTTGATTTTTATTCTTAGGATTTTTTTCTATTGATCTAGTATTCTGACAATCCAAAACTTATGATTTCATTCTTAGCTTTATTCCATGTGTAAGGAGAGTATGAACAGTGCCTTCAAGTGATGAGATTTTAAAAACAAAAACAATAACTTTTTTGTTTCACAGAAAAAAAGAAAATAACAATAGGACTCAAATGAAATTAAAATGATTAGCCTATAGTGATTACTTGGTTTTTAACTTCTTGATATTCTTTAACTACCCCTTTAAGTAAAAATGCAAATACATCCCTTTAAATGATATAAAACACAAGGCTATATCCATCAAAATATACTTAAGATATTGTTTTTATTACATGTTACTTGATTTTAAATAAACATGTTCATCTTTGATTTTTATTGTATGAAACTGGGGAAATTACAGCTGTGCTGACAATGTATTACAAATTCAACAAATCTAACAGAGACATACTTATCAGAATCAGAATTCCTTTATTTATCCCCGAGGGGAAATTCTATTCACACGTCTACTGAGGCGACGTAACTTATCACGCGCCTGTTGAGGCGACGTACTTCTCCATGGCGTTGGTGTCACGCGTCTGTGTGGCGACGTAACCATTCTCAAACGGAAAAGTACACGACCGTCGCCTTCGGCTGGTAATCCGTGGCACGATCCACTCGCCATACCATGTAGGTAGAGGAGGACCGACGTCGCTGCAAGAGAAGCCGCCGCCCCTTTCGCCCCGGACCCTTCCCTATCGAACACTGCCCCTGTCTAGGTATGTAAATGTTATTGATACTTTTCATGTAATTTTGTGAATGTGTGGGTGGTGGGTTTTATCACAAAGGGGAAAAATGGAAGAGAAATTAGAAGAAAAAATGAGGAATAATTTAAAAAAAAAATGTCTCTAAAGAAAAATTAATTCTGTACAAATGTATTGAACATGTTTCTTTGTTTTTTTAAAAGACATAATAAAGTATAAAGTGAATTAAAAATGAGTACTTTTACTTGTACTTAAGTAAAATTTCATTGAACAGTGCTTTTACTTGAGTAGTGTAGCTGGGCTAATAATTAGAAAATGTTGAATGTAAGTGAACTTCATCAAAACCTATTTCTTTTGTGTTTTGCATTTATTGTGTTCTTAGTTATAAGATACAATGGTTATAATTTGTTCTACATGGAACCATATATGCAGACGTTTTTGTTGTAAAAAGAGCACATATTAGTGACGCACATGATACCTCGTGCGGCGCGCTACAGCGCCATCTTCAGTATTAAATTTGCCGCTGAAGGGGTCAGATGTATTATCTCTCGCTCTGCTAACGAGAACCTGGTAAGAATGTTTAAAGTGCAATGAATGAGTTCAGTGCATTATTTCATGAGATAAAGAATGTCTAATCGTAATGTAAGGCTGTGATGTCATGAAAATGAATGTAAATGGTCGCGTTTTGAATGCTTAACCGTGACTGGTATAGCTTACAAGTTTCTCCGTTCTGTCTGGGCAGAGTGAAGGGGAGAGACGTGTGTCCAAAGGAATAATTTGTGCTCTGTGTGTCTGCAGGTATGTTGTATGTTTACCGTGTTATATGTTGAGAAATGTTCAAAATGTTTAAAATCAACTTTATATGAGTTTGTTAAAAAAGTGAGGTCTGTCTGCAAAAGTGACATTGAATATTTGAATGCATCTTATTTGCATTTTTCTTTGATACATTCATATTTGAATGTTTGTTTATTTGTGTAAAATTTCTTATGTTTGACATTTTCCATCGAATTGCTCGCTGATATGAGTAAGAAGTGAAGAAACTATATTCTTATAGGACATTTAAATATAATATACTTTATATGCCATTTGACAATGATTTGAATCTTGTTGGCTATTCTATTCTGTGATTTATTTATTTTTGTATTTTGTTTTGTTGTCTTATGTTTTTGTAATTATTAGTTTAGTACATTGCCATCTTCAGTATTAAATTTGCCGCTGACGGGGTCAGATGTATTATCTCTCGTTCTGCTAACGAGAACCTGAGTGAAGGGGAGAGACGTGTGTCCAAAGGAATAATTTGTGCTCTGTGTGTCTGCAGAAATAAAAAAACCTGAGACCTCCATCATCAACATCGTCTTTATTGAATAAAACCACAACCAGAGTAAAACCGCTACATAAAATGGTTCCGTGACCCTATTACTCTTTCCACCTCTGACCTTGAGTAATACATTTCTACTGTATTTTTCATGAAAATCCAAATACAACTTAGTGATATATAAAAATCCACTAAAATGTTATGTAAAGCACACGTAGCACTCTTTTAAGCAATGCAATTATAAAACACTACTGGTGTACTTTATCTGACTGCATTTCAAATCAGTTTAAGTCTAATTAGTGTATTTATATTAAGTGTAGCACAATTGGGAAAATGTACTATATAAATAAAAGTGTGCCAACACTGAACTAATTTTTAAAGCATTCAAAGCACACTTTTAGGAAACACTGATAAAAGTCCTCTGTACTTACAATTAATTTAAATATCAGTGGTGTTTTGTACTTCTACAATTGCACAGAAGTACTATTGAAGTAGAAATATGCTTTTAGTTAGTGTATTTATAGTGTATATGATTTACAATAAAAATAAACAAATAAAAATTCATAAATAAGAAAAAACATATCTAAGGAAAAATTATTTATTCAGCTTTCAGATGATTTATAAATCTCAGTTTCAAAAAATGTACCCATATGACTGGTTTTGTGGTCCAGGGTCACATATGTGCTGTAAGTATTGATTTTAGATTTCCATATATCTGACCTGTTTGAACACACCCAAAGGTGATCAGAAACTCCTCCCTCTTGAAACACCTGACAGTCGACTCAACACACTCAAAACCAGGAAGAGACTCATTATTTCTCCTGTCTGTCGTTCTCTCTTCTGTCTTTACTAAAGAAAACAGAGAATCAGTGATGAACAAAGAGAAACACTTTTGTCTTCTTTTTGAGATGTTTGTTTCTGAACAGACAGCTGATCTTTGTGATTAATTTTTGAAACCGTCGTTCAGAAAGTGAAAGTAAAGTTTAGACTGCTGGAGCTCAAACTGTGAAAATGGATTCACTATCTGTAGAAGAGCTTTCTTGTCCCGTGTGCTGTGAAATCTTCAAGAATCCTGTTTTTCTGGCATGTAGTCACAGTGTCTGTAAAGAGTGTCTTCAACAGTTCTGGAGAACCACAAAAACTCAGGAGTGTCCTGTCTGCAGGAGAAGATCCTCAAAAGCTGAACCTCCTCCTAATCTTGTGTTAAAAAACTTGTGTGAGTCGTTCCTGAAGAAGAGACATGAGAGGAGTTCATCAGGATCTGAGGAGATCTGCAGTTTACACAGTGAGAAACTCAAACTCTTCTGTCTGGAGGACAAACAGCCGTTGTGTTTAGTGTGCAGAGATTCAAAAAAACATGTCAGTCACACATTTAGACCCATTGATGAAGTTGTCCCATCATATAAGGTAAGACAAATGAGTTTTTCAACTTAATGATGAAGAAAGCAAGGATGATATCAAACTGTTCTAAGACTGTGGGTCAAAGGCTTGAGCCAAGTTTTCATGAGTTGTATAAGAAAAAAAATTCTGTCCTTGACACATAAAATTATGTCTGATTGTTCCCATATTCTATATGAGGAATATCAACTTTTGCCATCAAATAGAAGACTGAGAGTACCATATGCTAGAAGGAATAGATTACGGAAATATTTTGTTCATCAGTCAGTAAAACTAATTAACCAGAACTGGGGGTCAAAGTAGGCAGTGATATTCGGAGGAATGGAGGGTACTTAAGTATTTGAACAGTAGATGGATTTGTATTGACATGTATGTCTGTGTATTGTTGTGAATTAATGTTAGACAGTAAACTTTCATTTACAAACTTTAATTTCTTTTGAATTAATTTAGCAAGAGATGTTCACAAAGACGTCTAGGTTACGTATGTGACTCTCTATCCCTGAAGGACCAATAACCTCTGAGCCTTAGAGAAGAGGCCAGTGGGAATAGGCGAGTAGAACTTGCATGCCGAACCACTCCCCCGAGAACACAGGCACATAAGAGGGTGGCGTGCAACCACTCATTCGGGTTTTTGCTGAGGAACCAAGCCGTAGCCCAGCGTACAGCGTGATTTAGGATTGTGGCAAGGGGATGTAACGGGAACATGTATATGGGAACAGACCCATGGAAAAGGGCGGAGCACATGTGGTTTAGGCATGTGGAATAAGGATAAATATATATATATCTATTCTGGTTATAGATATATGAGGGGAAACACAGCCTTCTGGCTGACCGTGGATAATACTGAGACATGTTGCCACAACCTCCTGGGCGAAGGAGACCCAGTCAGAGCACAGCCATGGACTACTCCGCACCTACGTGAGAGTCAGCCGGCCCAAATGCCAGGCACGCTTTGTCGACAGAGAAGGCTTGTAGGTCCCCTACCCTCTTGATGGAAGTGAGCGCAGCCAGGAGCCCTGTCTTCAGTGACAGGAATTTTAGCTCGACTGAAGCTAGCGGCTTGAAAGGAGCTCCCCGAAGGCCTTGGAGGACAACGGAGAGATCCCAAGAGGGCATGAGGTGCGGTCTAGGGGGATTGACCCTTCTCGCACCTCTGAGGAATCTCACGACCAGTTGGTGCTTCCCAATGGATTCTCCATTCACTGCATCATGATACGCTGCAATGGCAGCAACGTATACTTTGAGAGTTGAAGGGGACAGACTGCGCTCCAACTTCTCTTGCAGGAAGGAAAGCACTACTGCAACTGAGCATCTCTGTGGGTCCTCTTCGCGAGAGGCACACCAGTCGACAAACAGACTCTATCTCAGTGCATAGGCCTGCCTCGTGGAGGGAGCTCTAGACTGAGTGATAGTTTCTACCACGGCCTGGAGATGGCCAGAGAGGTCTACTGTGTCCCGTCCAGAAGCCACGTGTGTAGGTTCCACAGATCGGGATGCGGGTGCCAAATTGTGCCCATCCCCTGAGAAAGAAGGTCCTACCTTAAAGGGAGCATGAGGTCGACAAACCAGGTCCAGGGGGGCCAGTATGGCGCAACCAGCAGGACCTGCTCCCCGTCCTCCCTGATCTTGCACAGGGTCTGTGCAAGGAGGCTCACTGGGTGAAAGGCGTACTTGGGCCCCAGAGGTCAGCTGTGTGCCAGTGCGTCCCTGCCGAATGGAGCCTCACTGAGGGAGTAATAAAGATGGCAGTGGGAGGATTCCGGGGAGGCAAACATTTCTATCTGGGCCTCCCCGAACCAACTCCAAATCAGCTGGACTGTCTGGGGCTGGAGTTGCCATTTCCCAGGAAGGGTGGGCGCACCAAAAGAGACACTGGGCTCGCTGGGCGGGGGAGCGGTCTGTTTGGGCAGCACTACGGGGCTATGCGGTGGAGCAGAAGCCTGTGGGGTTTTGCCTGGCGGGACATTCTGCTCTGTCACCGTGAGGTCCCCCAAGCGTCTTGCCGTAGTAGCCATAAAACCTTTACGAACGAGAGGCGAGAGGTAGAGAGAGCATACTCTAAACACACGGTTTTCTTATCTCTTCAGCAGCAGAGACGAGGCTCCGAAGAGAAAATCTGATTGAGTGGTTGCACGCTGCCCTTTTATATGCCCATGTGTTCGGCATGCAAATTCCACTCGCCAATTCCCATTGGCCTTTTCTCTAAAGCTCAGAGGTGATTGGTCTCTCAGGCGAGTTCCCATATGTAACGTCCTAGTAAAACGACTGAAGGGGAACATAAAACAGGATAGGGGAAATATACTTTTGCACTGCATTTTATGAAAATCACTATCATATGTTCTTCTTTGTTCACTCTAATCTGGTGTTTTATGTATTTTTATTTTATTTAATTCTAGGAAGAGCTCAATACAGCACTGAAATCATTAAAGGAGAAACTAAAACACAATGAAACAATGAAAGGAGAGTTTGAGAAAACAGTTGAACACATCAAGGTGAGGAAACAGAATCAAGAGTCATTTTAATTACAGCTGTAGGATCACTATATACAGTTATGATCTGATACATTTAATATAATGGACTCCAGTTGGTTATTTTTGTAATTGATGGTAATCAATCTGCTTCTGGATCCGTTATATGTCTGTATCTGAGTTTCTCTCAGATCTGAAGGATGTGATTGTGTTGATGTGTGTTGATGGAAATAACTGAAGTGAATGTGGTTTGATTTCAGTCTCAAGCTGAGCACACAGAGCGTCAGATTAAACAGCAGTTTGCGAAGCTTCATCAGTTTCTCAGAGATGAAGAAGAAGCTACAATCACTGCACTGAGGGAGGAAGAGGAGCAGAAGAAGCAGATGATGACGGAGAAGCTGGAGGAGATCAACAGACACATCTCAGCTCTTTCAGACACAATCAAAGACATGGAGGAGATGATGAAAGCCAGTGACAATGTCTGCTTTCTAAAGGTCTGATTTCAGATCATTGATTGATTGATTGATGATTGATTGAGTTGTTGATGATCAATGGTGTGTTTGTTCTGCAGGAGTTTCCAGTCTCAATGTTAGGGTGAGTGATCTGCTGGTGTCCCTGGTCTCTCTGCTTCTGATCCAAAGCCACTGTAGTTCTGACTCCTGAATGTTTCTCCAGAGTCCAGATCTTACAGCCGGATCCACAGACGCCTTCTGGAGCTTTGATTCATGTGCCACGTTATTTGGGCAACCTGCCGTTCAGAGTCTGGAAGAAGATGCAGAACATCATCCAGAACAGTGAGTCTGACTGCAGAAGATCTGAGCTCACACACATACACTAGAAATGATGTTTGAGGGGGAATATTGACAGATTTTAGCATTGTGTGCGAATAAACAGATCATCTACTGCAGCAAAATCAGAAGATCACTTTTAGAAATAATCAATTCCAGAATTCAGTGTGCTTGACTTTCGTTTTCAGTTTAATGAAAGACACAGAAGGGATTTCAGCTGTTTTTAAGATCAAACTGACAATAATGACTACTGTTTATATACTTTAGTTTTTTTATTTATATTTTGAATTGTGGTTTATTTTTACATTTTAGCTTCAAATTCAATATGCACACTTATAAATAATTTTATTTAGGTTTCAGTAATTTTACTTCTAGTTCTTCATGTCACTCTGCAGACAGGAACAGACGAACAACAACGGAAATAAACGAAAAGTCTTTAATAATCCACAGATGAGCACAGGAAACACAGGAACACAGGGTAGTAACATTAACATCTGACAAACAACAGAGCAAAGACATCAGCTTATAAAGACGTACAGCTTAACAAGACCAGGTGTAGGAAATCACATTAACGATTAGAGAAACCAATATAAACAGTACAGCTGGGGGACACACTGGGAGAAACTAACATAAACAAGTCCAGAGGTGTGACATTACATCCCCCTCCCAGTTGGCGCGTCCTCGCGCCGACAAACAAGGAAAACGTCTCAGGTTACGTATGTAACCCTGGTTCCCTGAAGGGAACGAGACGCTGCGTCGAAACGCTGTGGGAACGCCTCCGCCGTGACCGCGTCCTGAATCATGTGTGCAACTATCCAGCGAGAGTGTGCGATGTCACAGGCGCCATGATGTCACCGATCGGGAAGCATAAGAACACGTGCGGTGGAGTACAACGCCAGCTTCTGGAGACAGCAAGCGCTGCAGGGATGCCGAAGTAAGGCTTAGAGATGCAGCGTCTCGTTCCCTTCAGGGAACTAGGGCGGATGCCCTGGAATCGCAGAGGAGCCAGAGCTGCATCCACACACTTCGTGAAAGTGCGGGGTGAGAGTGCAAGGCCAAAAGGAAGAACCCGATATTGGTACGCTTTGCCCTGAAAGCGAACCTCAGGAACTTCCTATGTTGGGGAAGGATGGAGACGTGAAAATAGGTGTCCTTGAGATCTTTAGTCACAAACCAGTCCTCAGACCTGATGTGTGAGACAATCTGTTTCACCGTCAGCATTTTGAACTTGAGGCATTTGACCGAGCGATTTAGAATGCATAGGTCTAGAATAGGCCTCAGCCCTCCATCCTTCTTTGGAACTATGAAGTACCGGCTGTAGAACCCGGACTCTCGCTCGTGAGGAGGTACCACCTCGATGCCCTCCTTCCCCAGGAGAGTTTTTACTTCCTGTTCCAGAACAAGAGCCTGCTCGGGACCCACCACGGTGGGAAAGACCCCGCTGAAAGGGGGTGGAGGCAAACTGAACTGAATGCGGTAGCCTTTTTCTACAGCGTGCAGGACCCACTGAGAGACATTCGGCAGAAGTTTCCACGCTGCCAGAAAGTCTGCTAGGGGAATCAGCCTCTTGAGACTGACCTCTGGATTTGAGGGAACGGCTAGCTGGGGGTCCCAAAACTGGGGACTGAATAACCCGTCTAGCTGTTCGAGAGACCTCTGATGAGGTCGCGAGCCTCCTAGCACCACTGCGAGATCCGGAGGTGACTGAGAGATATGCTTGCTGGGAGCCGCTGCACCCTGAAACACCACAGGTGGCAGGGTTGGCATGCCTACCCCCTGAGGACACTGTGGAGAGACGGGCACCGTATGTTGAGGTGTGAACCGCTTTTCCCCAGACGGGACTTCCCTCATCAGCCCTGGGCCTCGACCGTCAGGGCTTCTTAGCCGAGCTCTTCTTAGCCGATCTCTTCTTAGCTTTCAAGACTTCCCTCAGGTCAGTCTTGGGCTTTGAGGAGCTCGGCTTAGAGCTTTTGTGACTCCCGATGTGAGGAGCTAGGGGGCCGTTGACACCCAATGGCCCCCTGAGCTGGAGGACGGCGAGGGAGAAAACGTTGAAAATCCGCCGCTTGCCGAACTGACCGGAGTCTCTTTCTTTAATATTAGACAGGGTCAACCACAGGTGTCCTCGGAAAGACAGGTCAGCGGTCCTCCTGAGTTCAGCCAGATCTTCAGGACAAACTCCATCGCCCTCATCCAACTGTTTCAGCAGGTCTGCCTGGTACGCCTGTAACACCACCATGGTGTGCAGACACGCACCAGCTTGACCTGCTGCTGCATAGCCCTTCCCTACCAGAACGGAAGTAGTCCTGAGGGGTTTAGAGGGAAGGTTGGAGACTTCAAAGAAGATGCTGCGTCGGGGGACAGATAGCCCACAAGCGTCTGTTCCACCCGAGGCATTTCCCTGTAAGCGCGCTCAGACAGCCCTGCCGCGTGAGTGTAATTGGCGGCAGACGGGCTGAAAAGATGCGCTGAGAAAGGTTTTCCCCATGACCTCGACACCTCAGTGTGTAGGTCGGGGGAAAAAAGGACGCCCGTGACGTTGCACTCTCTCGTTGGATAGTTTGCACACATGATTCAGGACACGGTCACGCCGGAGGCATTCCAACAGCGTTTCGACGCAGCTCGAAGTTACCTGGAAGGGAACAAACTACACAGAGCCTCAGTAGGGGGCTTCGGCGGAGGATGGATTCCCGGGAGGAGGGCAATAAACGCGATCCAGGGTGGAGACAGAACAGTCCAGGGAGGTGATGACGGAGGGAGGAGCCAAGGAGGTGACAGGAAGGAGCTGGAGCAGGAGGAGCCAGGTGTGACCCAGACAGAAGCCATGATGGAAACCCATGGTGGAGCCGATGGAGGGAGGAGCCATGGTGGAGGAAAGGCTGATGACTCCAGGGAGCCGACCAACGGAGGCGGAGCAGTTGGCGGTAGAACCCGAGGCGGAGACGGAGAGCCGATGACCTTAGGTGACACAGAGGATCCAGAGGGCCAAGGCGGAGCCCAAGGCTCTGGCAGCCGAGCTGGAGATTCGGAGGTCCGCGGCGGAGCCGGAGCGACAGAGGACTGAGGCTGTGCCAGAGGGAGGGAGGAGTTTCACAGAGCCGGTGGGACGGAGTGATGAGGCGCTGCCAGATAAGTAGAGTCCTGAGGCGAAGGTGGGATGACGACTGACCGGGGCGGAGCCAAAAGGACGATGGAGCACGGTGGAGCTGGTGGGCCGATGGGTGACGGTGGAGACGAGGGGGCTGAGAGCCGGGGTGGAGCTGCAGGGTCAGAAGGCCAAGGCGGAGTCCAGGACTCTGAGGCTGGAGGCGAAGGTGAGGGATCCTCCAGCTATGACCCTGATGGAGACTGGAGACTATAGTTTAGTTTCTGTTTTGTAAACACATTTCTATTTAGTTTTTATTTAGTCAAGTTTCAGTTTTAGTTTTTAGAGATTAAATAGAGATCATGATTTCCTCGCAAATCTAAACTAAGCAAAATAATGTGGGACAAAATATCTGTCTATTTAGAAGTGTTTAAGTCATTTGAATGAATTAATAATAATTGAATACATAATATTTGTATTTAAAATAGAATATATTTAATACATATTTAATTTTTATTATTAAATTTATGAAAAAGTGATTTGAATGAATAAATTACTTGCTCACAAAACATTACTGGATGAATCTGCGTTTTTGAATCAATCTCTATTCATTGACAAATGCATTTTTTAACAGTTAGTCTCCATCTAGTGGCGATACAATGCAATCGACACAAACGTTATTTGAAGCGCCAATTACTTCCAAAAGATGACGTGCTCTATTTTGGTCTCTACCATAGAGGTCATATCAGAGCGAGGACCTTTAATCAGACTGTTGTGTTTATGTACTTGTCAGGAGATGGCGCTGGAATCCACATGTTGACACCTATAAAAGGTGTAGAGTAAGAATGGAAGGGGTTGCACCTGCTGCCTAATCATGTAAATCCCTGGCACTTTTATATTGCTTGTGGGTTTGAATAAACCTTGAAGAAGTGAGAAACTTTCTTGTCTTCATGATTACCTGGAGTAGACATAACAAATTGGCGACGAGGATTTTGCTGTTCTACATGAAAGATGTCTGCTGTTGCTTCTTTTCCTACGCCATTCTTACCATGTCCGGGTGAGCCGTCTATTCCTTTTGACGTCTGGTTAAAGATGTTTGAGAATTACTTACATGTCATAAATGCATCAGAAGATGACTGGCCAGTTGCAAGAAAGCGAGCTTTGTTTCTTCATTGCCTGGGAACAGAAGGGCAGAGACTATTCTATACTTTACCAGACCAAGGAGAAACAATGGAGGATGCTATTGAGACTTTGAAACTACACTTTATTCCTCGACGCAATGTTGTGGCTGAGCGTCATGCATTCAGAAAACGAATTCAAGCACCAGGGGAAACAATCCTGCAGTATGTTGCTTCTCTTCGGGACTTAGCCACCACATGTGAGTTTGCATATAATAATGATGAAATGTTGCAATATCAATTAGTGGAGAATGTAAACAGTCATCGTATTAGAGAACGTCTGTTATTAGAGACTGATTTGACTCTTAACAAGGCTATTACTATTGCTACACGGATGGAGGCTGCTGGTAAACAAGCTAAACTTTTTTCAAATCAGAGTTCAGTACCTGTGCAAGCAATACAAGCAACAAGTGTGCCTGCTGTTGATCGTTACAAAAGACAATCATCTTTGAAACCTCTGCCTGTGCCTTCAAAGTCTTTTGCTACTTCCTTGGCTCGTGCATGTTATCGATGTGGATCTACAAAACATCTTACAAATGATTCCAGATGTCCTGCAGTTTCTGTAAAGTGCAGTAATTGTCAAAAGTTGGGACATTTTTCAAGAGTGTGTCGTTCACAGCAAACACATTCTGTACATGAGATTGAACTGCCTGAGCTTCAGATTCTTTACATGCATGATTCAGTATCTAATAAGATAAAGTGTACTACTACTATCATGACTGCATCAGCCTCTGTACCTGTGGAGTTGATTGTAGATTCTGGATCTTCCGTTTCCATTCTGCCTAAATCTGTGTATGAAAAACACTTTAAACAAGACTCTTTGCTGACTCCTGCTGTTAAATTGGTGACATATTCACGAGATCCAATACCAGTGCTTGGTTGTCTACCTGTTACTGTTACCAGAGATAATGTGACCTGTAATACTTCAATCTTTATAGTTGAATGTGGCACTGCTCTTCTTGGAATGGATTTAATTAATGGATTGCATCTCAAGTTTGAAGGTTCTTCCATACTTCCAGGACCGACTCAGTCTTCAGCCTCTGTAATGCGACTTTCTGCTTCTGTGCCTATTACTAAGCTAGGATGTGCAAAAGGATTTGTGCATAAGGTAAAAACTTCTTCAGTGGTGAAGCCTGTTCGTCAGAAACTTTAGACGGTTGCCATTATCTGTTCGAAATGCTGTCAATGATGAACTTCAACGCCTTCTTGACTTGGGTATCATTGAACGAGTGGATGCGTCACCGTGGATTTCTCCAATTGTAGTTGTTCAGAAGAAGACCGGTGGTATTCGCATGTGTGTAGACCTGCGAGAACCAAATAAAGCTGTTGTTGCTGACAGTTATCCTTTGCCTCATATTGATGAGATGATGTCTATGCTGCGTGGAGCAACTGTCTTTTCTACAATTGATTTAGAAAATGCTTATTTCCAGCTTTTGTTACATGAAGAAAGTCGTGATCTGACTGCATTCATCACCCATGAAGGACTATTCCGATTCTGTCGAGTACCTTATGGCCTTGCTTCAGCTCCATCTGCATTTCAGAAAATGCTAGCAACTGTACTTCAAGGATTGCCAAATGTAGCCAATTATTTGGATGATGTCATTGTCTGGGGACATACAAAAAGTGACCATGACCACATGCTCAAAGTGGTTCTTCAGCGCATACATGATGCAGGCTTACAGTTGAATGATTCAAAATGTCACTTTAATAAAAGCAGTTTGCGCTTCCTTGGTCATACTGTATCTGCACAGGGTATTCACCCAGATGAGGATCATCTTAGTGCAATGCTTCATGCTCCTGTTCCTAAAGATGCACATCAGCTCCGTTCCCTTCTTGGATTGTTGTCATGGTACAATAAATTCATTCCAAATTTCGCTACAGTTGTAGAACCTTTGCGTGCTTGCATCAGACAAGGTTCTGAGTTCAGCTGGTCAGATGAGGCTCAGAAGAGTTTCAGTACTGTAAAGGAGTTGTTACTACAAAGCCCTGCTTTAGCATTGTTTGACCCTCACTTGCTTACTGTTGTTTCAACGGATGCGTCAGATTATGGACTAGGTGCTGTATTCTCTCAAATTCATGAATACAACACAGAACACATTGTTGCATTTGCTTCAAGAACATTGTCTACTGCGGAACGCAAATATTCAACGATTGAAAAGGAAGCTTTAGCATGTGTCTGGGCTGTTGAAAAATGGAGAACTTACCTCTGGGGTCGAAAATTTCTTCTACGTACGGATCATCAGGCCTTGACAGTGCTCCTCTCCTCTAAAGGCACAGATCGCGCTGGAATGAGGATCGCACGTTGGGCAGAGCGACTCTTGTGTTTTAACTATGAGGTGAATTATTATCCTGGCTCTCAAAACCAAGTTGCTGATTATCTTTCACGCCTACCCTTGCCTGCTTCTGATGAGGATTTTTCTGATACTGAGTTTGTTGCATTTTTGTCTTCTGAAATGTCTGCTGTGTCTCCAACTGAATTTGCTCTTGCTTCTGCATCATGCTCAGAAATGACTGCATTACGTGCTCAGATTTTTCATGGATGGCCCTCTTCATCAGCTGCTGTGGGGGTTGTTCTACGTCCATATTTTCAAATACGTCATGAACTTGCTGTGCAAAAGGACTATGTGTTTAGAGGGTCACGTCTTGTTGTTCCTGTTGCATTGCGACATGTTTTGGTGAATCTTGCTCATGAAGGTCATCAAGGAATAGTGCGTACGAAACAGCACATTCGTGAACTTTACTGGTGGCCTGGTATTGACTGCTTGGTTAAGGAACAGATCAAGAATTGTGAAGTTTGCTTGTCTTCTGATAAGGTTACAACTGTTCGTGCTGCACCTTTACAACCTGTACCTTTTCCAACTATGCCATGGGAAAAAGTGGCTGTTGACATTGTTGGCCCATTTGAAACCGCTACCTGGGATTGTCGGTACATTATGACATTGATTGACTATCATAGTAAGTGGCCAGAAGTGGCATTCACCTCTTCAATCACAAGTAAAAATGTGATCAACTTCTTGACGTCAGTTTTCAGCAGATTTGGAAATCCTCATTACATTGTATCTGACAATGGATGTCAGTTCAAGTCAGTGGAGTTTGCTGCATTTCTGAAAGATCGAGACATTCAACATATACATACGTCAGTGTATCATCCAGCTGCAAATGGAGCTATTGAGCGATTTCATCGAGTACTGAAGAGTTCTGTTCAATCTGCTATTCTGTCTGGAAAGCCATGGAAATCAACAGTGACAGACTTTCTTCAAACTTACCGTGCTACTTCCCATGCTGTTACTGGACAGTCTCCTTCTGAGTTACTCTGTGGCAGAAAATTGCATACTCGTCTTAATGTTCTCCCTCTTCCTATAACTTGTAAGGATCCTGCTGTGAGTCAGAAAGTGTCATTATCTCAAAAGAAGATGAAAACATACACAGACGAAGAGCCTGTACTCCTGAGTTCAAACCTGGAGACAGGGTGCGTATAAAAATTCCAGTTCATGTTCCAAAAGGACATCCTAGATTCTCAAAGCCTTTGAAAATTGTATATCAACTGGGTCCATGCACTTACCAGTTATCAGATGGGAAAAACTGGCATGCATCTCATCTTTCTCCAGCTTGTGCACCTGTGGAAAATGCCATTGAGAGTGAACTGGTGTCCTTGCCCCTTCAGTCTGTTCCTTCCTCTACAGTGTTGCCTAAAAATGAACTTGTGAACTTGCCTAATCAAATTGCTTCTCCATCTGTTCCTGTAAGGTCTTCATCACGAGTGAAACGCCCTCCGAGTTGGTTGCATGATTATGTTACTTAGTACAAAAGACATTGATTATCTTGTGTTAAATGAGAATTAATTCTAGTTCTAATATGTCTGGTTACAGAATGTAGAATATATTGTTAAACTAATTGAATTTGATGTAAATATTGCATAGGTTTTGCCTATTGCACCAACTATGTAATTTGGGTGGAAATTACAGTTTTGAGTAAAGGGGGAATGTTGTGTTTATGTACTTGTCAGGAGATGGCGCAGTAGTCCACATGTTGATACCTATAAAAGGTGTAGAGTAAGAATGGAAGGGGTTGCACCTGCTGCCTAATCATGTAAATGCCTGGCACTTTTGTATTGCTTGTGGGTTTGAATAAACCTTGAAGAAGTGAGAAACTTTCTTGTCTTCATGATTACCTGGAGTAGACATAACACAGACTATTGCTGTGATAATGACTGGATATTTGAAAAGACTGTTTGTGAAGCTGTTTTTTACATAAACATGATGACTGCTCTCTCTGTTAGCGGTAGTGCAAATACAGATTTGAATGTTCCGGTAAGACTTTTTTAAAGGTTAAATAGATATGAGGAATCGTTGTCATTTACAAATGAGATCACGTGGGTGTTTGAATCTCTATCCTTTAACGATTAAGCAGCTCCAGTATATTGGTTTGATAGCTTGTGTTATATAAAATACATTAATAAAAACTGACGCAGTAGCCTAGATTTAAAGCAGGTGCTGTTCAGGTCGCAGTCTTTATTTTTCCGCCATGGGGTGAGAACGTAGCCTATATTACGAAAACGATTATTTATTTTTGATAATTATTATTTTATTTCAGTTAGTTTTTAAAAGTTTAAAAATAAAAGAATCGTTTCGTTCTAGTTTTTCATTTATTTTGATGTTTTTATTTTATTTCAGTCTACGAAAATGTTTTCTGATCAATAGTTTTCGTCTTAGTTTTAGTTTTCGTTTACGAAAATAACCTTGGTTCACAGTTTGTCCCAGATCCAAATTTAGCTCACCCTCAGCGGTGGTGCAGTGGGTAATGCTGTCCTCAGCATCCTCATGCCCCACAGAGAATGACTGACAGTGATGAGAGGAAAATGTCTGATGTGTTTGATCAACAGGACGATTGTCATAATTCATAATCATCTGTGTTTGGTTCACTCTTGATCATTATATGAACATCAGAATAACAGCATCTGTTGATTGTGTCTCATCAGCTCCTGTCATTCTGGATCCAAACACTGCTCATCCACGTCTCGTCGTGTCTGATGATCTGACCAGTGTGAGAGACATCGGAGAGCAACCTGTTCTTGGTAATCCAGAGAGATTTGACTGTCATCGCTGTGTTCTGGGTTCAGAGGGTTTTAACTCAGGAACACACTGCTGGGATGTGGAGGTTAAACAGAATTCATGGTGGTGTCTTGGAGTAGCTACAGCATCAAACCAGAGGAAGGGACGTGTTTTCTTTAACACTGGTGTCTGGTTTGTGGCGTACGAATGGTCCCCAGGTTCTGGTTTTCAGGTTAAACTGAAGCTTGATCGTGTGAGAGTGAATCTGGACTATGACAGAGGAACGGTGTCATTCTCTGATCCTGTAACTAACACGCATCTACACACATTCACAACCACCTTCACTCACACACTACTGCCATTCTTTCGTTGTGATAAGTCTCTGAGAATCTTGCCAACCAATAGTCAGTAATGGTTACTCCTGTAGGTCTGGATCTTTCTTTCATCATAATAGCCTACAATATTTAATCACAGGAGTAAGAGACTGTTGATCTGAATATCATACCAGAAAACAAGTAAATATATTCATCTGTAAAAATGTTCAAAATACACTACATAGCAACCATGAAGAACTCTCTATTAACCACACACTCAGCAGCACTCATGCAAATGATCTGTGTGTTTGAGAGAGAAACAGCAGGAACTCAAAACTTTAATACGGGTGATACGGGTAGGGACAGGTTTGGTGATACAGGACCAATTTTATTACTATTATGAAAATTGTTTTGAAAATTTGTTTCTTTTTCCCCCTCTTATTGATTTATGATTTAAGGAATATTCTGTTTAATGATACAAAGTAGTATACTTGTAAGTGTTGAGGTAATAAAACATGTTTTGCACCCAAATTTACAAAGTGTGTTATGAGTTTACCAAGCATTCAGCTAAACTGAACTAACTACTCTTTACATAAACATTGTTACAGCAGCTGAAAGCCCAGTGACAATAGAGATACTTAAAAAAATCTGTAAATGTGTGCAAACATTTACAAATGATGAATCGT
Source organism: Garra rufa (assembly GCF_049309525.1). NCBI lineage: Eukaryota > Metazoa > Chordata > Actinopteri > Cypriniformes > Cyprinidae > Garra > Garra rufa. The sequence goes on from NC_133361.1 coordinate 12,844,087, forward strand.
CTCAACTTTAGATTGCGTACTGCAAAAACATTAACACATGATTAATAAATGATTTAGTCACCTTATAATTATAAGGTTCTATTTGACATTTTTGTCAAAATTGAGTTATTCACATGCATATTCTTATTCTGTGACAACTTATTTACATTTTTTATGTTTCTTTCGTAAGCTGTGTACATTTTAGGCCTTTTTTTCGAAAACAAAAATGGTTCTATCTACAGAAGTCTATGGAATGCAAATACTTTGAAGCTCAATATCTCGAAAGTGCTCAGAATGCAGATAGAACCTTATAATTATAAGGTGACGATTTGTGAAGATGTGAAAATAATGTGAATTACGGTCAGAAGGGGTGTGGCATACTAACAAGATAGGAGGAGCAGAACATAATCAATATACTAATCAATGATTTAAAAGCTTTTTCAAGTAAAGAATGGGTCAAGATTGCAGTAGAGACCTGACAGAATTAAGCTTCTTGCACTTCCAAGCAACGTTCGTTGGTGGTTTTAAGGAATAAAAGATTCTGCATTAAATTTGACTTTTGGTGGTTGAATAATTTCGAACATGTATGTTTGAATCCAATTTGATTTTATTTATTTTATTTTCACTTTTCACCAACTTAACAATCTCAGAATCACTCAAATGAGTATTTGTTTTCTCCAATAGTTTAATGATGCCTTTGTTAAATTGTTTTCATAAATTTTTGCTCTCTGCAAAAAAAATTGGTGAGTATAGTGACCTATGGTTCCTGCTTTTCAGTTTTGTATGCTAGGACAGACTCTAGCATTCTCACGACTCTACATATACACTGTGAAAAGGATTCTTTCAAAAAGTGGTTTCAACTTAATATCATTTGTTACCCTGCTGCCTCAATAGTTTTAGTTCAGTCAACTTAAAATTGCAAGTTACTTAATAATGTACCAGCGACGTAACTATTTGTGGTGGCCAAGTTAAAGTGTGACGTTTCTGGGACGTGGCAAGTAGCCTACGTCCTAACGTAGGGTAATGAGGAATGCGTGTTTTAACTCAGGAATAGCAATCGAGCCAGGTAGTGGATGGGTAGCTTTGAGGCCACAGTGATACCTTGTGGTTTCCAAACGAAATACAAAAAAATGTACCTTACATGACCCGCCTCTAAGTGTAAGCATTGGTGACATTTGACTCTTGATTCAGGGTTATGGTTGGGTATCATTTGAATTTTATCGATTCGGGTTCCAGTTCCGATTCTGCTTATCGATTTCGATTCTTATCAATTCCTAATTTCGATTCCAATAATAAAATATTGATTAATCCTGATTAAATTTATAAAACATATTCAGTCAGTCAATGATTTTCTTTTGTTAGCACGTTTATTAGACGGCTGTCTCTTTAACACAGATCTTTCTCATTTGATTACGTTTACCCAAGACAAAAAAACGCTGTGTTTATGAGGATATGCTGACGTATTTCGTGCATAGGGGAGAGTGGTGTGATTTGTGCCAGGGGGGGAAGTAGTTCCACCTCTTGTTTCTAGAAAACCATAGAAGAAATTGTTCATGTGACCACATACTTTTGTAGAGCCATCCAATTTACCTTTCCCCCAAAGAGGAGAGACACATGGCATGAGGGCTAAGCACATTTTAGCTCAAAAAACATTTTTTTTTTTTTTTTTTGCCTTGCAAAGTAAAATTTATATGATCAAGGTTTTTTGATTGTTGCATCTGAACAATTATAGACAAGTTTGAAAATATTTCACACATGTTTTAGTAGTAGTAGTAGTAAATAACTTTATTGTCCCCGTGGGGCAATTAGGTTTGCGGCACAGTCGCATAGGCACTTTATGACAGGACTTCAAACATATGACACCAAACAATTAGTCCATACATCAGACACAGACAGACATAACATGGAGAACATACATCACACCCTACATTACACTATACAGCCAGCAGGACATCTAGCTTATTGACTGATTTAAAGCTTTTATGGCTTATGGCATAAAAGAGAATTTAGATCTGTTCTTAGTCAAGAGAGGTGGACAAAAACGACGCCCAGATGGCAGAAGTTTAAAGTGAGATACCAAAGGATGAGTATAGTCACATATAATGTTATTTGCCTTTTTTCACCAGTCTATCTTTGTAAATGTGTTCCATGCTTGGTAGTGTTATCCCAAGTAACTTGCTGGCAGTTGTAACTGTTTTTCTGATTGTCTTTGTCTTAGTGCTTTAGTAGGCTACACAGTGAGTCTATACTGTTAGCATAATGTTACCTCTAAACTGCGGGATCATGCTAGTCTTTCAAAATTGTCGGGCTGGGGTGATTTGTGCCAAAGGGGCAGGGTTAAGTTGTGCCAGTGGGATGGTAAGTTGTAGTCAGGATCCATGCCAGAGGGGTGTTCCATAAAACAAATTTACCAAATAAGCCAGGCTTATTTTTAGTTAGTCTGAGGTTTGGGCAGCCCTGATCTAGACCCTCACAAACGATAGTCTGTGTGAGGAGATGAGCGTGCCTCATCAGTGTTTGATTTACCTGTGGTTTGTTTAGTTTAGCTAACACAATTTTTTTTTTTTTTTGTGAGTTTTGAGTTTGCACTGTTATTAAAGTTAATTCCATTTAAGTAGCCTAAGTCATAATGGGATGTTCAGAAATGTTGAGAAAATAGTAACTTTATTCTTATGTTACATAATTGACAGACAGCATTTTGTTGACAAATGTCATATATTGTGTATTTGAGTTTTTTTGTGTTTTCCGAAAAAGTAGAAAATATGACATGCCAATAGTTTAATAGGGTAACGATATCTAAATAAACCTTAAATTAGTAATTTTGTATTGAATTTGTCTTGATTTTATATTGCATTACAGTTCATGACATTAAAATGTTCTTTTTTACTTTAAAGGAGAACTCCGGTGTGATTTTGACCTAAAGTGTATTGAATCATGATACCGTACAACACAAACTGTCGAATCATTGTTTGTAGGGATACTGGAATGGCCTTCATTACTTTGTTGTATTCTCTAATTGAGCACTGAAGATTACATTTACCACACAAATCACTATAATATAAAAAAATTACCATAATTATGCAACAAATGTGATATCGCCCTCCAGCAGACACATCTGAAGTGCAAGCACTGAGCGATGCGGGTTCCCGACCTATGTCCGTTCTCGAATAGTTCTGTGCATTTCCACTGCAGAAAAGGTTGTTCCGGTCCGGAACTGACTAATAGTTTACATTTATTGACCCGTAGGGGAGAGTGGGGTGAGTTGTGCCAGTTTTTACTCAAAGTGACTTTATAGTGAAGCCTTCATGACGGATTACTGTCATGGCTTCACTATAAAGTCACTTTGAGTAAAAACTATTCGAGAATGGACATAGGTCGGAAACCCGCATCCTTCAGTGCTCACGCTTCAGATGTGTCCGCTGCAGGGCGATATCACATTTGTTGGATAATTATGGTAATTTTTTTATATTATAGTGATTTGTCCATTCTCGAATAGTTTTTACTCAAAGTGACTTTATAGTGAAGCCATGACAGTAATCCGTCATGAAGGCTTCACTATAAAGTCACTTTGAATAAAAACTGGCACAACTCACCCCACTCTCCCCTACGGGTCAATAAATGTAAACTATTAGTCAGTTCCGGACCGGAACAACCTTTTCTGCAGTGGAAATGCACAGAACTATTCGAGAACGGACATAGGTCGGGAACCCGCATCGCTCAGTGCTTGCACTTCAGATGTGTCCGCTGGAGGGCGATATCACATTTGTTGCATAATTATGGTTGTAGCTGACATTGATGGGTTAGTTATGTGTATTTGTTGTCTCAGGGAATAATGTTTCCTTTTCTCATGACTGAACACTTTAAATGTGGATGGTGCATGTTTATCTTAATTTTGTTGGTATTGTGTTATCGTTTGTTTACGTTGAATGTCACGTGACCTTTATTGATTGATTTAACCTGGAAGTGTTAGCGTAAACGAAATGACGAGACTTGATTCAAACACGCATGTTAGAGCTCCACACCATTCTACTGCTGGTTACCAGGCAAACACGGTAGATGTATTAATGTTTGTTTTTCTATTTGTTTGATGTCCTTTGAGTTGTTGTGTAAAACTATTTTTTTTGTTGTTTGTACGTAGTTTTCACGGTGTTCCATATACAAGAATAAAACGTATGGACATCAGTATTAAGAAGCGTGGATCGATTATTAACCAGCGAGTAGCTACAGTGAAAACGTGGCCTAATTCTACTGAAGTTTGCACTGGCGGTGGTCCTCCGGCTTCAGTCTGCGGATTGCCGCTTCTGGGTTTTCGCATTCGTTTGGCTGGCTGTTCCCCGTGTTGAATGAGGCTGCTATCTTCGGCGTGCGACTCTGCTACACAATTCCGGGGCTGTGAGTACTGTTGACTGTATCCTGTGTAGAAGGAGTAACATCGTGTAGACGTCGTTTTATTCTTGTAGCGCTGGATGCTGCAAGTTTCAGCGTGTATTTCTCCGTCATCTTTCCGTGGTGGACTGTTGCGTGTTAGGCGTACAATTCTTATTCAAATCCCGGTGGATGACTTTCCTACGCAGCCTAGATTCATCTGTGCATCAATAGGTTAGACTGTAATATTTAAACGCTATCTTTTGGTAAATAATGGATGGTTTTATAAGCTAAAGAAAAATGCTATAAGTTAAAGCTGCCTAAGACAAGAGAACAAAGAAAGAATGTTCTTGCTTCAGCTGTTTCTTAACTACTGAGATTGTAACGCATTAAGAGTATATATTTTAAGTGTTTGTGAAATTGAATTGTCATCCTTGTCATTTCAGTGAATATATCAGAGTGTTAAGGGCATTAATTAAGCTTGATTATTTTGTCTGAGTTAATGGTTATTTACTGTCAATTCATGGTACATTTTTGTATTATTTGTTAAAGGGCAATTTTTTTTAAGTGTAAAAATGTCAGTTCAAGGTGATTTGGCTGAGCAAAATGATTCCCCATTACGAGGGCAAGCAGCTGTAATTGACGATATACCAGAGAATTACATTACTGAGGCTGTTATGAGAGATCGTCATGCCTCATGTACCACCTGCACAGAAAAATCTGAGGCAAGACTTAAAGAGCTTAATTCTGCTTTATTAAATACGAATGAAATTAGAAAATCTTCCCGTGATAAACGTCTTACACCGAAGATGCAGGAGTTAAAAGAACAAGAACTAGCTCAGAAGGAAAGGAAGTTCAAATCTGTGTATGAGAAATGGAAGATCCATATCAGAGACGTTCGTTCAAAGTTAAAATGTGAGTGCTCTGAAAGTGATTTGTGTGACATGATGGATGGGGTAGAGAAGCAAGAGTCTGAATTAAAAGAGTTATATGATAACATTCGACTCCACACAGTACCAAGCCAAGAAATAAGGAGAAAAATTGATGCATGTTCAGCTGTGACGGCAGACTTGGTGAAATTAATGAGGGTACGTTTAGTGGAAGATGGCATGGAGTTTGATGCCGAAGCTGAGAGAGCAAGACTGCGTATGCTGTTGGACTGTGAGTATGCCAGATCCATATATGGATCTACTGTTTCTAGAGCCACAGTTCTTAGTAATTACTCAAAACCTCCATCAGAGTCTGCAAGCATCTCTGCTAAAAGGGCAGAGATTGCTGCGTTGTTAGCTGCAAAGAAAGCTGAAATGGAAATGGAGGCCGATATCGATGCACAAAGGCAGCAACTGAAGAAGCTTGAAAGTCGTAGAGACATCGAAGTTATGGAAGCAAGGCTTCGAGTGTATACTGCGGAGGAGTCAAGATCGAAAAGTCAGCAGTGTGGTTCAGCATGCAACGACGTGAGCGACTCCAGTCCCCTTGCTTCTAATGCACCATGTTTAAACCAGCAAGTCACAAATGGTGATGTATCCGTAGCACAGGTGTTACAGGAATCAATGGCCCTATCTCGACTTCCTGTTCCAGAACCCTTTGTCTTTTTTGGGGACCCACTAAAGTTTATAGAGTGGAGCACAACCTTCAAGACTCTTATAGAGAGACGGTGTTCAAATTCAGCAGATAGGCTGTTTTATCTGCAGAAGTATATCGACGGTGAAGCAAGATCTGTCCTGGAAGGCAGTTTTTACAGGAAAGATGAACAAGCCTATCAGCAAGCTTGGGAGAAGTTGAATTCCAGATATGGTCACTCATTTGTGGTGCAACGTGCCTTTAGAGAGAAACTTAATAGGTGGCCTAAGATTGGTGCATCAGAGTATGTCAAGCTAAGAGAGTTCAGTGACTTCCTGCAGTCATGTGGTGACGCCATGCCTCATATTAAGGGTCTTCAGGTGCTGAATGACTGCGAGGAGAATCAGAGGATACTGGTTAAGCTTCCCAACTGGGTGACAAGTAGGTGGAATCGTTATGTCACAGAACAGTTAGATCAAGATAAAGATTATCCAAGCTTTAGTGAGTTTGCTTCATTTGTTTCAAAAGAAGCACGCATAGCATGCAATCCTGTGTCATCACTGTATGCATTAAAGTTCTCTGAAGAGAAGCCATCAAAGGAAATAAAGCGTTCAAGAGTAAACACGCTGGCAACCACTGTGATGGATATGGATGTATCATGCTCCACAGTTCAATCCAGCAACATTACTGACAGCAAGATTAAAGAGTACAGAAAACCAAAGAGTACACTGGGGTATAGTACAAATCCAGTTGAATGTATGTTTTGTGGAGAGGATCATTCTATCCGTAAATGTCAAAAACTTATGGAAAAGACGGTGGAAGAAAAGAGAAGGTTTGTCATGGAGAATAAGTTGTGTTTTGGATGTTTGAGAAAGGGACATTGCTCTAAAGAATGTAGAAATCGGGCCACATGTGCTATATGCAAGAAGCACCACCCAACTCCATTACATGAAGATCACCAGCCAGGAGACGAGTCAGTGTTACAGAACATTTTGCAGGGTGAAAAGAGTACATCATCTTTATCATGCTGTGTAAATGGAGGTGAAGGAGATGTAACATCTATGATTGTTCCGGTATGGCTGTCTTCAATTAACTCAAAGTCTGAAATCCTTGTATATGCCTTATTAGACACTCAAAGTAGTCACACCTTTATTGATCAGGAAGTGTGTGAGAGTTTGCAGGCATCAATGGAACCGGTAAAACTAAAGCTCTCTACTATGATGGGAAAAAATTCCATTGTGGAGAGTCAGCGAGTCAGTGGACTTAGTGTTAGAGGGTTCTCTTCAGACAGTTCTATCTGCTTGCCTCCTACTTATACAAGGGACTTTATTCCCTTTGAGCATACACACATTCCGACCTGTGAAACTGCTAAAAGGTGGAAACATCTGGAAGTAATTGCTGATGAAATACCCGCAAGAATGGATTGCACAGTAGGTCTTTTGATCGGTTATGATTTTTCCAGAGCATTGGCACCTCGACAGGTCATCACTGGTGGAGATGAAGAGCCTTATGCTATCAAGACTGATCTGGGGTGGAGTATCATAGGAGGTTCTCCACAATGTGTGAACTCCAAGGATGTGACTGGTCTAAGTCACCGCATATCAGTCAGGGAGCTTCCCCCCATGACACCTGCTGCTGTTATTAGAGCACTTGAGTTGGATTTTGCGGATACTCAGTCAGTAGAAAAGAGCATTTCACAGGACGATGTGCAGTTTCTGCAGGTTTTAAAGGAAGGTGTCCGTCAAAATAAATGTGGCCACCTTGAAATGCCTCTTCCCTTTAAAACCCGTCCCCACCTTCCAAATAATAAAAAGCTTGCATTAATACGGTTGAAACATCTTAAAAGAAAACTGGAAAAGAATCCTCAATTTAAACGTGATTACGTGCTATTCATGGAAGGGGTTTTTAGAAACGGGGATGCAGAACTAGCTGAAGAGCAATCAGATGTGGGAAATGTATGGTATATTCCACACCAAGGTGTTTATCACCCTAAGAAACCTAATAAGATCAGGGTAGTTTTTGATTGTTCAGCAAAATATGAAGGTACTGCCTTGAATGACCATCTGTTGACTGGGCCAGATCTTACTAATGGACTTACTGGAGTGCTTTGTCGCTTTCGTAAACATTCAATTGCTGTCATGTGTGACATTGAGAAAATGTTTCATAGATTTCATGTCATCAAGGAAGACCGAGACTACCTGCGTTTTCTGTGGTGGGCAAATGGAGATTTAGACACAGAGCCCAGAGAATATCGAATGAAAGTACACCTCTTTGGAGCATCTTCCTCTCCAGGTTGCGCCAATTATGGCCTGCAACACCTTGCTACTACGAATGAAAGCGAGTATCCTTTGGCTGTTAATTTCATCAGGAATCATTTCTATGTAGATGATGGCCTCATAAGTTTGGAATCTGTTGAGGAGGCAATTAAACTGGTGAAAGAAGCTCAAGCTGTGTGTGGTAAGGGAAAGCTGCACCTTCATAAGTTTATTTCTAACAGCAGAGAAGTATTGGAGGCTATTAATGAGTGTGATCGTGCTGCTGAAGTGAAAAATGTTGATTTCTGTCATGACTATCTTCCAGTGCAAAATGTCTTGGGGGTAAGGTGGGACGTGGAGAGTGATGCTCTTACCTTCAATGTTGCACTTGATGAGAGGCCTGCCACACGACGTGGAATCCTTTCCATTGTGGCTTCAGTTTATGACCCATTGGGGTTTTTGGCGCCATTCATTATATGTGGTAAGAAGGTGCTGCAAGAGATGTGTCACAAGGGCATCGGCTGGGATGAACCATTACCCACTGAGTTGAGGCCAAGGTGGGAGAGTTGGCTAAGTGATTTGTCCAACCTAGGAAAGATAAAGATCCCTAGATGCTTTGCACCCTCAAATTTTGGTAAGATCTTGAGAATTGAGTTGCATCATTTTTCTGATGCAAGTAATAAAGGTTATGGCCAGTGCTCTTATATCAGACTGGTGAGTGAGAGTAAAGTACATTGTGCTTTAGTTATGGGGAAAGCAAGAGTTGCCCCCATAAAGGTCGTCACTATACCAAGATTAGAGTTAACTGCAGCAGTGATTTCTGCCTCTGTGAGCGGCATGTTGAAGGAGGAGTTGGCATTTAGAGTTGACAGAGAATATTTTTGGACTGATTCTCAAGTAGTCCTCGGTTACATCAATAATGAAGCCAGGAGATTTCATGTGTTTGTCGCTAATCGGGTCCAAAGAATCCGAGAGACCACAGATTCGAGACAGTGGTACTATGTTAACACAGGGGAGAATCCCGCTGACCATGCCTCGAGGGGGCTTACGGTAGAGCAGCTGATCAATTCAAACTGGCTCACAGGCCCCAGATTCCTCTGGGAGAGAGAAGTAGTTGCCGAGCAAGGTACGTTAGAGTTGTTGGTGGGAGATCCAGAGATCAAGGTCGTCCAAGTGTTGAAGACCGAGGTCGTAATGCAAGTGGATTTTCAACAGCAACTGTCACGGTTCTCAAAATGGACTACAGCTGTGAACGTCGTTGCACGGATTCAAAGATTGGTAAAGAAGGTTAAGACATCAGAGCCTTTAAGTGTGGAGGAAAGAAGGAAGGCTTCACTCACTCTTATTCGATGTGCACAACAGGAGGTCTTTAAAGAGGAACTGTGTGTACTTAGCCAGGATTCTGGGAAGCTGCCTTGTAATCACCCATTGTATCAACTTGAACCATTTATTAAAGATGGAGTAATAAGGGTAGGAGGACGTCTAAGGAGAGCATCTGTACCCTTTGAGTTGCGGCATCCAGTAATCCTTCCAAGGGATGGTGTCATCACGTGTCTTATTTTAGCACATCATCATCAAAAAATTCAACATCAAGGCAGGGGACAGACTCTGAATGAACTGCGAGCCAATGGCTTTTGGATTATTGGAGGCAGCAAAATGGTAGCCCAGTATATACGGCAGTGTGTTCCTTGTAGGAGAGCTCGTAGGCCACCAGAACAACAACGAATGGCAGATTTGCCCCGTGACCGTACTGATCCCTCTCCCCCATTTACTTATTGTGGCATGGATTGTTTTGGTCCTTTTTATACCAAGCAAAGTCGCAAAGAACATAAACGATACGGCCTCCTTTTTACTTGCCTCTGCTCAAGAGCTGTCCACTTAGAAATGTTGGAAGACATGTCAACTGATGCATTCATTAATGCTTTACGTTGCTTCATAGCTATTCGAGGGACTGTTAGGCACATCAGATCGGATCAAGGAACTAACTTCGTAGGAGCAAAGAATGAGTTAAATAATGCTCTAAAAGAAGTGAGTAAAGAGAGAATGGCAGCATACTTGGCAACCAAGCAGTGTGACTTCTGTCTAAATGCACCCAGTTCAAGTCACGCTGGAGGTATTTGGGAGCGACAGATTAGAACCATTAAGGGTGTAATGAGCTCAGTTTTGGCACAAAGTGCTGGGAGACTAAATGATGCTTCCTTACGTACTTTCCTTTATGAAGCAATGTCCATAGTTAATAACCGTCCATTGACAGTAAATGGCCTCACTGATCCCACAAGCTTAGAGCCTTTAACTCCTAACCATCTGCTTACCATGAAGTCATCGGTTCCACTCCCTCCACCAGGTACATTTGTTAATGAAGATCTTTATGCAAAGAAACGGTGGAGGCAGGTGCAGTATTTGTGTGAACAGTTTTGGAGCAGATGGAGGATTGAATATCTTGCTAACATCTCCCTCAGGCAAAGATGGCACATAGCAAGACGAAATGTACAAGTTGGTGACGTTGTCATTGTGAAAGAAGGGGAAGTCCCTCGTAATGAATGGAGGTTGGCTAGGGTCCTTGAAGTTTGCAAGGACGATGATGGATTAGTGCGGAAGGCCACAATACAGATGGGGAATCGAGGGTTAGGGAAAAGGGGTGAACGCCTCACTAAACCCTCTATTGTTGAACGCCCTATTCAAAAGTTGGTAGTTCTTGTCGCCAAAGTTGAAAAATAAAATTGCCCTATGACTTTATTAAACTATCAGTCACATTGATCTTAGCCATGTGTTGATTTGTATGGTGCTTAAATATTGAAATGTGATATGGTGAATGGTTTGCTCATTTTATTGAATAGTATGTACTTATGAATTGTGAATGTACTCTGTATTGTATGTACTCTGAATTGTGAGGTGGAGTTATGTTGTTGATCTAATGCAATGTGTTAATGCCTGGAAATTTCCATTGACTATTGGATTGTTGTATTTTCTGCTCTCAAATAAGTCAAAGATAAATTGGTGGGAGTGTAGCTGACATTGATGGGTTAGTTATGTGTATTTGTTGTCTCAGGGAATAATGTTTCCTTTTCTCATGACTGAACACTTTAAATGTGGATGGTGCATGTTTATCTTAATTTTGTTGGTATTGTGTTATCGTTTGTTTACGTTGAATGTCACGTGACCTTTATTGATTGATTTAACCTGGAAGTGTTAGCGTAAACGAAATGACGAGACTTGATTCAAACACGCATGTTAGAGCTCCACACCATTCCACTGCTGGTTACCAGGCAAACACGGTAAATGTATTAATGTTTGTTTTTCTATTTGTTTGATGTCCTTTGAGTTGTTGTGTAAAACTATTTTTTTTGTTGTTTGTACGTAGTTTTCACGGTGTTCCATATACAAGAATAAAACGTATGGACATCAGTATTAAGAAGCGTGGATCGATTATTAACCAGCGAGTAGCTACAATGGTAATTTTTTTATATTATAGTGATTTGTGTGGTAAATGTAATCTTCAGTGCTCAATTAGAGAATACAACAAAGTAATGAAGGCCATTCCAGTATCCCTACAAACAATGATTTGACAGTTTGTGTTGTACTCCAATACTGTACCAGAAACGAGGTCACTTTGTATTGAAGGCATACGTTTAAAGAGCATACAAACTAGTTTATTAGAGCTATTAGCTATTAACTAAAAAAATACTTCCCCAGTCAACTGAAAAGAAAAAAGGGGTCATCGGATCCCCATTTTCCACAAGTTCATATGATTCTTCAGGGTCTTAATGAAAAGTCTCTAATATACTTTGATTAAAAATTCTCAATAGCAGTGTAAAGAAACAGCCTTTTACCTTGTCAAAAGGCTGCAAAAACTCAGCTCATTTTCAGACATGGCCCCTTTAAATGCCACCAAGCTCTGCTCACCCCACCCTTCTCTTGGATTATGAGACCTAATGTTTACTTTTGCTGCATTTAGCCGCGTTTAGCAGCGAAACTTGCCAACAAGCACATTATTATGAAAGGACATTCACAAAGATGCATAAAAAATCTTTATATTCACTTCTGCTTCGGGTGAAACTGCATCAGGAACTTCTGGTTTTCTGACATTGTTGAATATAAATACAGCAGAATAGGAGCTGCATAAAATAGCGGATGATGTTTTAACCAATAAGAAAATAATATGATAAAGTCATGAATGAAATTTGATCTGTGTCTGGGCAGAAGTGATGAAGCAACACAAAAAAGTGGTTTATTACATTTACGGTAATGGACAGTTCAGTGCTCATAAGATCATTTATTAATGATATATTTACAATGAACAAGTCTTCCACAAAGATGATGGTATTAGCTGTTCAAAATGTTTAAAATACAGTAAGCAATTAAATCATTCAAATAATTAAAGAGTAGCAGACATTAGTTATTCAACTTGATTGAATTTGACAGTGGGAAGAAATAATAATACTCATTTTGTCTTACAAATATAAAAGCCCTAAGTGAAACCATGCATATAAATGAAATATAAATGAGTCAGATTAGTTATCGTCTGTTTAGGCAGTCATTGAATCAGTCAAGAAAAAATTTAATTGTTCTTTGCAGTCTAAATTGATTACAATGTTTTAGGAAAATAAATGAGCAATTGGCTGATTTTGCTGTAAGGTGTCATTGATAGCATTAAGAAAGTGCTTCAAATTATCCAGATGAAATGAAATATGAGAGAGAGAGAAAATATGAACATGGTCGCACTGCTCTCTGGTGCTTCGCCTGCATTTTCTCGTCCTGTTGGAGAAACAATGAAATTTTAACACTCAAATCTGAAATGTGCCTGGTAAATAACAAAACAAAAGACAAACCATACCAGCAGGTTCTTCAGTATAAGCGTCACTGGCAAGCAATACTTTGGTAGTTTTCTCCTGATGTTCTGGAAAACCACAATAATATATAAAAACACAGCTACAATGCATAGCATATCATAACTGAATTAATGCTTTTAGTTTGTCTACCCCATTTGACGATAACTGGTTCTTTGATGCTCTTGTGGGTCACAAAACAATCATATTTTGCTTCTTCATCCTCATTGATCTCCACGCTCTTTCTGATCTGGTAGGATCCATCATGGTTTGGTCTGATTCCTGTGGATTCAACCTCATATTCAGGCAGAGATGTGTGATATTTCCTAATGGTCATCATCACGTCTTTGGGGTAGAAGCCGGTGGACATACAGGTGAGTTTCAACTTGCTTTTGGTTGGTTTCCTTGCAAAAACATGAACATCTGGAGAATCTGAAAGCACAGGAATCAGTTCATCAATTCCATCTGCGGCAGTTGAACAAACAAATGCAAATTAATTCACTCACTGCCATTTCTGAGCTCCTCATCTCCATATTCTCTGAATTTGCTGAGCCAGTCCACACACTCTTTCTCCAGGTAGCCTTTGGTGTATTGGTTTAGGATGGGGACATTGTCCCATTTTCTCTTGGTTGGTAGAGCTGCATCAACTGGAGCGACCCACTGAGAGTCTCTATCATCAAAAGACAGAAAGTTTTCTCCATCAAAGCCATACTCACTGATGCCTTTGTAAAACTTCACTTCATCTCCCTGCTGCTCAACTTCACAACCGTGTCTCCACTGAAGAACATGAAGATCTGAAATGGACATGAATCAAAATGTTTGTAACAGTAAAGTAGATATAATATGCCGTTTTTATGTATCTGCAGGTTAATGTGTGTGAATGTTGCTCACCTGATTCACTGAGTCCCATGCGTTTCATCAGAATGTCGATATTCACATCAAACCACTGCTCTTTTCTCTTTCTCTTCTGGGTGCCTTTTTCCCAGTAATCCTCCTGCATTTTCTCTTTCATCCAGGTCTGTTTGGGAATCTTCTTCTGTTCCTCACTATTGTAATAGTCGATCTGTCTGTCGTCTAGCAGACCCATAGCAGTGAACTGATAGATGCCCGGCAGATCGACAGGTTTGGACAAACCAGTGTAAATGTAATACAGCGAGTGTTTCTCTGCAATGAAGAGCAATAAAATATGAATGTAAATTTCATTCAAATTCAATATAGTTTAAAGATGAGTAAAGTGAAGGAGAAATCTGTTTTTTTTTATTTTTCAATCATTAACACAATATATCTGATTCTGTTTTCCAAGCCAGACACTTCAGTGGTTTTCTCACATGCTCCAAATTTCTGCAATTTTTGTTCTTGTGCATGGAAAGTCGTCCTGACATATTGTCAAGTATGGTGACCCATACTCAAAAAATAGCCCTCAAAATTGGCCCTCTTCCTTTAACCTGCACTGCACACACAGCAGTGAGAAGCGATCAAATGCACACACAGAAGTGAACACACACCAGAGCAGTGAGCAGCGCCTGGCGAGCAACTAGGCTTGCTCAAGGGCACTTCAGGCAAGGTATTGAAGGTGGAAAGAGTGCTGTACATTCACAATCCCCACCTTCAATTCCTGCCGGTGTGGGAATCGAATCGAACCGGCAACCTTTGAGTTACAAGCCCAACTCTCTCACCATAAGGCCATGGTTGCCCCCAATGATCATGCAGGAAGTTAAGTAGGTATGGAAATGAAACAGTCTGAGTTTTGAAATTATATATCCTCCTCAAACCCACAAACTCAACCCCACCCGTACCGGAAAACTGTTATACCCTTTAACTCTTTTTTTTACGTTTTTTTTTTCTTTTTCTTTTTTTTTTCGGATTCTACATGCGTGAGATGGACACACTCCCGTTATGGATAAATAGCACGAATAACTCCTGGAAACACCTGGACATGGTGCCTCTAACACTAAACTAACGAAGAAGTCGGAGAAGAGAAAAAATGCGTTGGTCGAGCGCAGACAACAAAAATTACGCTTAAAAATGACAAAATCTGTTTTTATTAAATTATAGTCTATATATAAAATTAATGAATACGCGAAATATTTTGGACTTAGTCTACTGATAGATTTTCAAAACGAAAGGAAAAGTGGCATGCGGCTGATTTGGTTCATTTTTGTGTGGAGCGGCGCTCTACGAAAGTTCACGGAAAGGAACCCGAGATGACAGAAATAAAAGTAAACACACTGCAGTTTTGAATGATCTGAATGACCAAAAATGCCGGAGTTGTTCCGCTGTTTGATCACGATGGCGTGCTGCGTACTGCATAGTGCAATCCTTGCCGTTCAGCCTGAGCTCGTGCCAAAAACATATTTGCTCATGCGAGGAGGATGGGGTTTTTTTTAAGCTCGTTAAGTACAAATCCTGGTTTACATAATAGTTTAGCATTCAAATACATCGCGAAAATGGATACATATTTATTTGGATTTATGCCGAGAGGTAGACTTCGGCAGCTAACACCGCCGTTTTTACTTTCGCTTTTACTCTAATTCGTTTTGGCTTGTTTAGCCACTTATATTATTTATTCTTGTTTTGTTCTGAAAACCGTTTAAAATAGCCTTTAGGTTATTTATTTTATTTAATGTTTGTACATTATAACACTGAATGTAGTAATGCGGTTTGTGCTTATCCATGTTTAACCTAAACTTCAACATAACATTAATAGACATACCAGTAGGCCTACTTAATTTTTTTTTTTTTTTTTTTTTTTATTATATATAATTTTATGCTAGCTATCCTCCACTGAATGTATAATGAGCAGCAATAAACTTATATTTTGCCATTTTATAATCTGTGGATATTTTGGTGAAAGTAGTTTACAATTTAGAGACAGTAATATTGTAATGTGACTAACTATTTTTAAAAGACAGTAACTAGCAATATAAAATGTATTACATTTTGGAAGTAGGGGAGAGTGGGGGCAGTTGCAACACTTTTTGCATTTCCTTTAGTTTCTCAGAAACTGTTTGTATTAGAAAGCCGAAATTTTAATACAATAAAGCCACATCTGTCAGCTACTCACCCATATTGCTAAAACATGTGTACATATGATAATATACGTACAATGTACACTGAAATAGACAAAGTGAAATGTTGCAACCGTCCCCACAATAGGGGACAGTTGCAACATTCAATAAAATGTAATTAAATCCTTCTTAAATATAATTTAGCAATTTCTTTATTTTATTTGTGCACAGTCAGGGTCTTTAATAAGGTAAATTGGCTGTAAAAAAAAACAAAGAATAGTAAATGAAAAACATTCTTAAGTAACAAGTAGATTTTTTACCTATTTACTTAAAAAAAGTAGAAATACCTAACTATTAAAGGGGTTCATTAGTATTATCATTATAAAATTACAATTATGTAATTTTATGGCAAGCTTTTAAATCAATATTGTGGTAAGGGACAGCATTTTGGGATGGTTTCAACAGTGTGTTGCAACTGTCCCTACAGTGATAGCCATGATAAAAATTGTTAGCTTGACAACATATCATTGGCACACGGTAGCTATGCCTATTAGAAGCTAAGAACGCACAGAACAAAATGTTATGTTTTTACAATTCGTCACACAAACAACTTAGACACTATGACCAAAAATCTAATCTTTAAAAAAATTACTTTTTAACCAAGAAAATGATTTTGGGTAGAAGGACTGACCACATGTGGCTGATTTCTTCCAGGAAGTATGAGGGGCCAATAAAGTGTGTGCAGTATGAATATAATCTCTGTATTTTATTCCTGCTTGAAGAAATAAGCAATGTTGCAACTGCCACACGTTGCAACTGTCCCCACTCTCCCCTAACTTGCCCAACAGGTTATCAGTAGCCTATTTCTTACCACTGAACTTACAGTTTAGCGTCTCTCTAAACAAAAACTTAATTCTTTATTAACATGTTTTCAGTTAAGCGTGTCAAATCCTCCCGAAATTATAAAATATATATATAATTTTCTCCCATATCTGTATTAATAATAGTAATTATTAAATACATAGGTCGAAGACGAATGTTTGTCGGTCAGCAGTAAAACGAAACGAACGTTAGGCTATCATATATATATTTTTTTTTTATTATTAGGTCAGAGAGCAACTTTGTGTAGAAGGCAAGAGAAAGAGCTTGCTGGAGAAGAACATGCAGAGGCGCAGAGAACAAAACCACATTTATGATTCGTATTTTCGTTTACATTTAACCCTGGCTTCATGGTTTTTTTTTTTTTTTCTCAGATATGAATTTGGATTTATATGACCATTAACCTGTTTTACTCTGAATACTTACAAACAGAAAACATCTGCAACGTTTTAATTGAAAAGTAAATAAAACCTTAAGATATAAGTAACGTTTTTATTTATATCTAGCTATCTTATAAAGCCTATATGTGCCTAATTTATTTTACATACAAAGTTAGCATGTATTTCTTCACTAATTTAATCGCTTTCTAATTTAATCTCTTTACTTTCAGTTACGTTCTCTGGAAAACGCTGAACATTTAAATCATTTACCTGCGTGAAGTATAGGCGGAGTGCCATAAAGAAGAAAAACACAAAGCAGAGCAAAGATCTTCGTAGCCACACTCGTTCCCATGATAAACGCCTTTAAATGTGTAAATCTGACGAATTACTCAATATTAAATCGTTGAACTCAAAAGCTCTAAAAAAAACTAGTCAGAGAAAATAGCGGATGATGTTTAACCAATAAGAAAACAGAACGATCAACGATGACATCACGCGTATCCGGGAAGAAGTTGAGAGGCGAGACACTGCAAGTAGGGTTAAAAAAAATAACTATGACTTTACTTACCCAGTTAATTGATTACATTGATAACTGCAAACATTTTTTTTTTTTGTATTACAAGTTTTCGATATGCAAATAAGGCAGTATTTAATAATTATTAAATCTAACAGAACATAAGTCCAGCTAACATAAGTCAAGCGGGCCAGTAGCAGGCCGCCGGTGGCAAAGCTGGTGTACCAGCGTTTTGCTCATCGTCATTCCAGCGGATCAGCAGCGGGATACTTGGATATACTTGGATAGTTATAGGCTAATATAAAATAAAATGATTACATGCAATAATGAATCAAGTACACTACTCTTAAAGGTGCAGTGTGTAGATTTTTGCGGCATATAGCGATGAGGTTGTGAATTGCAACCAACGACTGCGTCCACCGCTCACTCCTCCCTTTACAGAAGCGACGGCAGCCAATACTGGATTAAGATGTCATCGTTTTAGACAGCAAAGAATAATGAGGTTTCTTTTAAAACGTAAATCAGGGAATTATAGGCCTATTTACTTGATAATTCAATAAAGCGATGTTGTTGTGAATATTACTGTTACTTGTTCATGTTTGTGTCAGTGTTTTTTTTCGCTAGAACAACAGTGATGAAACACGATCTGTAGAGCAGTTTGTCCGCTTAGGGCTACTGTAGAAACATAACGGTGACTTTCATGTGAGGGGACCCGCTGTGTATAGATAAAAGGTGCGTTCGAGATGCAATACACCAAAATCCCTTTAAGGCAAGTCATGTCACTTGGCGGCCATCTTTGAAATGCTACTCGGGCATGCAAGTGCAGCTCCTATCTCTTTGAATGGGGAAGCATGAAATTCTCCAAAACTGTTCACCAAGCTAACAATTAAATTTCATATTTTAAATCTCCAAAGAAATCCAAAAAGAACTGCCTCATAAATATGGTTCCTTGTGCTCCAATAGCGTTAAAAAAACGCAAATTTTTCCGGCTAAATGAGCCAGTGCGCATGCGCAGTACTGAGCGCACGTCTCAGAGCGCCGATTGTTTCTATAGCAACCGGGACTTTACTAATCAACGATTGGCTCTTTGACTAAGAAGGCGGGGCTTCGCAGCCATAATGAACGTTGTATTTTTCCCCATTCAAAACTATAGGTGCGTTCGACTTCATGCGGCGCCGAAAGAAATCGGCTGCCGCCTTACAAAACAATGCATTCTGGTAAGATCATTTGTCCGACTTTGATCGGCGCTGCAGCCGCCTTTCGATCACGTGTGCCATCAAAGTACCGTGAGAGCAAAACGAGACCAGCCGCAGAGGTCAGGCGCTGCAGCTGCTTAAAACCGGCTGCGAAAGCCTTAATGACGACACACTTTATTCTCATTGGTCAGATTATGTGACGACAAGCACGACGTGTGCTGCGTGTTTTTCTTAAAAAAGTTAATGTATGTAATCAATCTTTTTATTATTAATTTTTGCGAAAATGTACAAAACAAGACAGGGAACAATACATAAGGCACAACCATCACTGAGACTATAAATAATCAACTATATATATATATATATATATATATATATATATATATATATATATATATACACACAACATCAGATCAATCAACAGAAAAATATCTAATAAAATACATTACAATAATAAATATTTGGAGAAAGAGAGGCAAAGAGTTTCAGACTCTCTATTTAGATTTTTAAAATACTTAAAGCTCTGAAACATTTTTACAAACTTACATTAAAGGAGGGCTTACATTTTTTCCATTTACATACCTGAATATGATATTTACCCAACAATAAAACAAATTTGACAACATCTGATGTAATCAATCTTTATATTGAATATCTGATATTCAAACAAAACATTAATGATGTAAAAGTAAAATTAGGCGACATGGTAAATATATATTCTTATTGTATAAGAGTTAAAACTTGGGAAAAAACTGGTCAACCAGAGGCTGTTTTTTTTTTAATGGATGCTGTGAGAGGCTTCACTACACTGAACTGCTTATATTTGAAAAATGTCCTATAGCTGACTACAAAACCAAGATACAAATAATAAACGTCATATTACATTACATAACTAACAACTAATTTGACACTTAAAGATATGATCAATAAAAAAGCAAAACAATTGTATAGAATAAATTATTGGCTTCTTGATATGTACTCTATAGTAAAAATGGTTTTGTGATACAATAAACACATCTTTGACGAGTTCCATGCCAATGTAATCTTTTAATGATTGTTTTAACATGTTTATGTAACATATCCACATGTACTACTTTGTGTTGATTATACACAAAGTCACAAAATAAGAGACCATTTCAAAATTATTTAGTTTGTCGGAATGTTGCTTATTATTTGTTTATGTAAAATTATTGTCTTGGTGTCACTTTATGAGCTACTGACAGTATGTCAATATGAAACAGGTCAAAATAAGATGCTCTGCGCTTTTTCAGACCTCATATTCTGCTAAGAAAGCGATTTCAGCACACTACGGAAACCTATAAGTGTCCGACTTGACGGCCGTCTCTTTACTCCTCCCCCGACTGCAAGCGGCTGCTTTCGCCAGCCGGCGGCAGGCTAGTGTAGTGCATCTCGAACGCACCTTTTATGTGTGACATGTCTTGGGTATTCTATAGTCTTTAGGTGCGTTCGACTTCATGCGGCGCCGCCAGAAATCGGCTGCCGCCTTACAAAACAATGCATTCTGGTAAGATCATTTGTCCGACTTTGATCGGCGCTGCAGCTGCCTTTCGATCACGTGTTCCATCAAAGTACCGTGAGAGCAAAACGAGAGCAGTCGCAGAGGTCAGGCGCTGCAGCTGCTTAAAACCGGCTGCGAAAGCCTTGATGACGACACACTTTATTCTCATTGGTCAGATTATGTGACGACAAGCACGACGTGTGCTGCGTGCTTTTCTTAAAAAAGTTCCTGTATGTAATCAATCTTTATATCGAATATCTGATATTCAAACAAAACATTAATGATGAAAATGAAGATTAGGCGATATGGTAAACATATATTCTTATTGTTTAAGAGTTGAAATTAAAGTATACTGCTAAGAAAAATGTTTCAGCACACTACGGAAAGAGGCCTCTGTCAGGTCGGACACTTATACATGTAGACCACTGATCTATATAATGACTGGATTGCTCATAGGCTTTATGCCGAACGTCACATGACCAACCCCGGAAAACAGGTCTCATTGCTTCCGCTTGTCGGAGAACGTGTTAATAGCCGTAATAAATAATGGCGATATCGACGGACTTTTAAGGTAATCAGTTAAACAAGCCAGCTGTTTATTGTGGACGTTTCATTCGATATTTATATATAAATGTTAGTGAAAAGAATAAAAATTTAAAACTTTTATATATCAATCCACATATGTGATGGACATTGGTTATGATCATTTTTAGTGTCTACTTTGAATGAATCTTGAGTAAATCATGTTCATATTTAAAGAGGGATATGCAAAACGCGTGAACCGGAAGCAACGAGACCTGTTTAGCAGAAAACGGAAGCCTGTTGGGCATGAAGCCTATTGCGTTCCTAAACTGCCGTTAGGCATTGAAGCCACCGGAAGTGTTCGATCCGCCATCTTACTATTCCCTACCGGCAGAGTGCGCCATTCATTTGCATGTAAACCGCTGACCTTAAATCACCCGATTTGAAGCGTTTCATTCATACAGGATTAGTTTTTAGGATATTTGTATGTAAATAAATTATACCTAAGATGTTATCTGGAATGTTTATGGTCTTTTCGTGCTGGATAAGCGATATATTGAAATCGTTTAGGTGGGTGTGTCAGCCGCGCACTTGCAGCAGACACAGGTGAGTTAACTGATCCAATACGAAAATATATTTCTTAATGTACCT
Source organism: Garra rufa (assembly GCF_049309525.1). Taxonomy (NCBI): domain Eukaryota; kingdom Metazoa; phylum Chordata; class Actinopteri; order Cypriniformes; family Cyprinidae; genus Garra; species Garra rufa. Next base: position 12,865,744 of record NC_133361.1, read on the forward strand.
AATTATGCAGGAAATAATAAACAAATCATATATATGGTATTAGTATCTGAAATTGTTTCGACTATACAATAAGTAATACAAAACAAGCCTCTGTTACTATATTGCTCGTTGTACTGAAATTCAAATCTTTGAAATAAAGCTTCATGTCTTTAAGTCCGTACCATGTCAGCGGTATAGTTTGTGTGTATATTTTTAATGAGCAACATCTATTGCTATTATTTCTACCTGCTTCAAAATTAATACTGTTAATAACGATTAAAATTATAAACGAATTAATAACGAAAGTATTGTTGAAACATGCAGTTAGCCTACTGTACGAATAAAAACAACAAAATGACATAAACAGTGAATAAATGTACTAAGATGAATTAAGGTGTATGTATACAAATCATAAATCTTCATTCAGATTTATGAGCACTTTGTCTTTTGTAATCATATGTTAAACGCCCGATGTTTATGTTTATCTGATGTGCGTGACTGTAAAGTTAGGCTATATGAACATACATTATTTTTAATAAGCAGAGGGAATTCCCGACATTAAACAAATAACCGTTTAAATGCTTAGGACGTTGGCATTGTGAAAATGTACAGTGAGACTTCAGGTATAAAAACGCTGACTTGTTATGTAGTATTTTCTCAATAAAATCGTATAGTTTTCTATTCATTCAATAGAATGTATGCGAATACTAGGGAATACTAATATGGCGGCGCGGTGGCTTCACTTTTATGACGTCATGAGCAATCCAGTTCTCTATTATAGATCAGTGATGTAGACCTTTTCCTGGGAGACCGGAAATGCAAAGCATTCTTTCAGTAAAAAGACGAAAAACGTCTATATGTTAGTTAGAGGATGAAACTGTATTCCAAACATACAAAAAAAAAAAGGGAATAAAGAAAAAGAAGAAATTAAACTACACAAGATATATAAATAAAAGAAAAAAAAGTTTCCCTATCATTTATTCTATTCAATCGTTTTGCTTTTTTATTGATCATATCAAGTATGTGTGTTAGCCTATCTAATGCAATGACGTTTATTACTGTATGTATCTTGGTTTTGTAGTTAGTAATAGGACATTTTTCAAATATAAGCAGTTTATTCAGTGTAGTGGAGCCTCTCACAACATCCATTAAAAAACGGCCTCTGGTTGACCAGTTTTTTTTTTTTTTTTTTTCAAACTTTAAACTCTTATACTATAAGAATATATATTTACCATATCGCCTAATCTTTATTTTCATCATTAATGTTTTGTTTGAATATCAGATATTCGATACAAGATTGATTGCTTACAGGAAATTTTTTAAGAAAAAACAAGCAGCACACGTCCTGCTTGTCGTCACATAATCTGACCAATGAGAATAAAGTGTGTCGTCACCAAGGCTTTCGCAGCCGATTTTGAGCAACTGCAGCGCCTGACCTCTGCGACTGCTCTCGTTTTGCTCTCACGGGATCAAAGTTGGACAAATGATCTTACCAGAATGCATTGTTTTGTAGGGCGGCAGCCGATTTCTTGCGGCACCGCATGAAGTCGAACGCACCTAAACTTCTAATTCTAAAGTAATAAATACATAATGATTAATTAAGTAGCCTAAGGTTATTATACACCCCTGAAAACATATATTATATTGCATTTCTGTCTAGAGATAATCTTAAATATTGCACATTGCACCTTTAATAACCATTATAAGTTAATTAATAATACTGTCTAACATACATTAAAAACACTTTCAAACATCTTAGAATATGTTGAAATATTGACAAAACTACATAACAAATTACAAAATCAATTGAGTTTAGTATTATAAAACAAACTGTGTAACATATCCTGGAGTTATTATTAACAAGATACATATTAAACATATTTGAAATAGACAAATGTATACACACACACACACACACACACACACACACATATGAAAGTGAATTCAGTCCTCAGACGAGAAAGAACGACGGCGCGTAAGTGTCTACTTTAATACTATTTCAATAGGCGATCGTTACTTAGAGTTGCTGCTAAAAGCACTTTTTCCTTTCTGTTTGATTACTTATTCGTTAGTATTAATGTTAAGCTGCTGCTAAAAGCACTCTGTGATTTCTATTTACTTACTTGTTAATATTAATATTGAGCTGCTTCTAAAAGCACTCTGTTGTTTCTATGTAGTTATTCATTTGTTTTACTTGCATCGAGTCACTGTTAGAAAAGGAGTGTTTATTCTGTTATTTGCCTTGCTAGTGTTTTTGCTTTGAATTATAATTTTTATTGCAATCATTAAAATTAATAACTGAGCAGACGGCCAAGGGAAGCTTTTGTTATTTTATATCGTTCCCTTCTTGAGCTATTAAAAGTGCGAAGCTGTTGCTTTTAGAGTTTCGATTGAGCCATTTTGCGTGCAGGCGATACATTTGCGGCTGACTGAGCCTGGGAGGCGTGGCTAGCGAGAATACTGCTTAAATTGCTCGCTTACTTTCCATATTGCTGGAAAGTGCAGTCCTCAGACGAGAAAGAATGACGGCGCGTAAGTGTCTACTTTAATACTATTTCAATAGGTGATCCTCCTGTCTACCCTCTCATCGCTGGGCATCACAGGGACTTCACTTCACTGGTTCAAATCGTTCCTCTCTGGTAGGTCTTTCAGAGTGGCTTGGGGAGGGGAGATATCCAAAACTCATCAACTGGTCACTGGGGTTCCTCAGGGATCAGTTCTTGGACCTCTCCTCTTCTCCATATACACTACACCTCATACAGGCACATGGCTTCTCCTACCATTGCTATGCTGATGACACACAACTCTATCTTTCATTCAAACCATACGATCCATCGGTAGCTGCACGGATCTCAGGCTGCTTGGCGGATATCTCTGCATGGATGAAGGAACACCATCTACAGCTCAATCTAGCAAAGACGGAACTCCTTGTCTTTCCTGCCACTCCATCTCTACAGCATGACTTCTCCATCCAGTTAGGTTCATTAACAATTACCCCATCGACTTCAGCCAGAAATCTGGGTGTAATCTTTGACGACCAACTGACTTTTAAAGACCACATTGCTAAAACTGCTAGATCTTGCAGGTTTGCATTGCACAACATCAGAAAGATCAGGCCGTTCCTAACAGAGCATGCTGCACAACTCCTTGTCCAGGCCCTGGTCATTTCCAGGCTGGACTACTGCAATGCTCTTTTAGCTGGTCTTCCAGCATGTACAATCAGACCTCTACAAATGATTCAGAATGCAGCAGCACGGCTCGTCTTCAATGAGCCCAAAAAGGCCCATGTCACACCTCTCTTCATATCACTACACTGGCTACCGGTTACAGCACGCATCAAATTCAAGACACTGATGCTGGCATATAGGACAGCCACCGGATCATCACCTGCCTACCTCCATTCACTACTACACATCTACACTCCTTCCAGAAGACTGAGATCCTCTAGTGAAAGACGCCTCATTGTACCACCACAGAGAGGTATTAAATCACTGTCCAGAACATTCTCGTTCAATGTTCCTGTCTGGTGGAATGATCTTCCCACCCCTATCCGGAATGCAGACTCCTTAACAGCTTTCAAGTGACTGCTGAAAACCTATCTTTTTCGACACTATGTGTGACTCAATAAAAAAAAAAAATCTCCTCTCTTCTTGATCCTCCCTTTCTAGCCTGTCTTTCCTTTCTTTCCTGATCTTCTCCTTCTAGCTTGCACTCTTCTAACAACGCCTAATATATGGTATTTTGGAGCACTTCCTATGTTGTTCTGCCTCCTTATAGGATGAATCACTTGTTGTATTCCCAATTGTAAGTCGCTTTGGATAAAAGCGTCGGCTAAATGAATAAATGTAAATGTAAATGTATGTACATATTATTTGTCAGGTTTTTCTTCTGTAAACCCAGAGTTTCTTTTGGTGATGTTTAAATACATAATTCATTCATTTATGCTTAAAAAATGCTTTTCTTAGTGAGTGTTTTGGAATTTAAATTTAGTGCATTTTACTTAAAACAAGAAAAATAATCAGAAAAATAATGCAAATGGAAACAAGATTATTTTTCTTACCCAATTGGCAGATAATATGCAAAATAAGAAAAATACACCTATAAAGATTAAATAAACACCTTAAAAAAATAAAATAAAAAAATGAAATAAAGTGCAAAAACAGAAACATGATTTTCATTAAAGGTTTTACAGAAATAAAAAAAAAAAACATTATTTTACAGATTTTTCCTTGTTTCAATTAGGATATATTACTTACTACTTTAATTTTATGGTTTTTGTTTGGCAGCCGTAGCTGCCAGTCGTTTAACCATTTTTTTTACAGTGTAAACCCCTTATTTGACAGGTTTTACCTAGATTATTACAAGAAAAGCACTAAATGTTCTACAGAGAAACACTGTTAATTTACAAATCATTACAATAAAAAAACCTTCAATAAAGTGTCAAAGCATGCTCAAGGTGGAAAATTAAACAGTTTTATTTAAAAGACAAAATAGAAAGTCTGCACAAATGCCATTTTAAATTAACATTTAAGCTCTTTTTGTAAGAAATACAGCATAATTACACTTAAAATACTGTGATGATGAAGAACATGAAACAGTATAGTCAAAATGTTTAATTAAATATATATTCCACTTAAGACAACTTCACATCCGAGAAAATATTTCCTGATAATTCACTCACCCCCATGTAATCCAAGATGTTCATGTCTTTCTTTCTTCAAGTCAAAAAGAAATTAAAGTTTTTGAGTATAAAATTCCAGGATTTTTCTCCATATGGTGGACTACAATGAGAGCCAATGGGTTCAAGGTTCAAATGTCAGTTTCAATACAGATTTCAAAGGGCTTTACAAGTTTCCAGTGACCCTTATTTCTTGGCTGGGCTCATGTAGATTCCTTTGAAGCTGCACTGAAACAGAATTTGGCCTGTTGGCTCTCATCAAAATATGGAGAAAAATCCTGGAATTCCTCAAAAACCTTTTTGACAGAAAAAAGAAAGACATTTTTCTTAGAAATGCATCTTGATTTAAGAATCTTTAGATTTTAGATTCTAAGAAAAGCATTGTTTAGGTGCATTGTGCAGACACTGTCAAAGTGACAATATATATATATATATATATATATATATATATATATATATATATATATATATATATATATATATATATATATAACCACCACAACCATCTTTTTTCCCTAAATGCACAAATGCAACTTTTATGCTTTTTCATGTTGGATTTTAATATCCTTCCAGTCCTTCCATCTCCTCTTCATCTGAGCCTTCTTGCTGTTGGCTGAGTAGGCGTCAAATGTTTATTTCATTCATCTAATTAAGAAATGCAACTGTTTGGAGAATTAGAGAACATTTTAAAAGAGCATTAGACTATGTGGAAAAAGCTGCTGCAAATTGAAATAGACACAGATTTATATTTTAATGTCAAATATTAGTAAAGTCATGTAGCCTACACCCATCAACCCTTTATGCTTAAAGCTTTACCTGGTTGAATTATGTTTTTATGTTTAGCTGTTTCATTCTTCTTATTATTTTTTTATTTTATTTCATTTATTTATTTTTGCCTGTGGGATACCATGAAAATGAATAGTTCAGTAACTTACCATTCTGCCAGTTTTTACCTTTGATATTCTAATTATTAATAATTAAATTATTATATTCTTAATAATTATTAAGAATTAAAGTTAAGCATTGGCTCGAAGTATGCAGAGGTCTTTTTGGCGGGAGCTGTTGCCATGGTGAAACATAATTTCGGAGCTCCATTGGTCAGGGCTTTTCATAGTCATGGTGCAAGCACTAAACTCAGAGTAAACCTACTCAGAGTGGATTGAACTAACTTACTTCAGCTGTTTTCTAAAACCAAAAACCCAGTGTTTCCCATCTCAGGGTAAGTCAATTCAGAGTTCAAGTTTAAACTCAGAGTTGGTTGAACCTCCTTATTGAAACAGGCCCCTGGAGTCTCAATAAGTGTTGTCAACATGAACATTATACTCTGGTAATCCTTCTACTTCTGTTATCCTTTTTTTTTTGTCTGTCAGGTTGCCCATCCCAATGTTACTACAGTTTGGATCCAGCCTCACTTGTGGTGACTTCAGATGTTTTTCAAGGGCAAAAGATGATCATGTGCATTTATTACTATTTCATCACTGGAGTAGAAGGTTATGAGATGTTTTATGTGAATGATTGGCTAAAAAGTATTTTTAATCTAGATATAATCAGAGAGGATGTGCCTAAGCCCCAAACATTATCGGACTGTTCAAGGGTTTAAAAAAAAAACTTTGCCTGCTTTACTGGACTATCCTGGGGTACTATGAATAGTCCAAAGTTTTGTGACATTAATTAGCTTACTTTGTTATTATTTGGTTGAATCGCAACCCGATTTTATTTTAATACCCGCTTTGCGAAGCGCGTCCATGAGGCGACGGAGCAACAGTTCTTATACACTACAGTATAATGTCGGTTTTATTCATACTGGACGCTAGAGGGCGCGCTCTCCGGGACTCACAAAGTAAAAGCGTATGACGTTCAGGAAACCCCTTATATGGACGTCCTGCTATCACTGCCTGAAGCTCAGGGGCAAAGCAACTAGAAGGAAAGCCTGCAACATCTTCTAAGGCGGTTTTCAGCAAGTAGCCGTTTTAATTTTATCTCTCAAAAATAATGCAATGTCACCAGCCATTTTGACTCCTCTATTAAATATTATTAATCCAATAATGATTTGATTGATCACAATTTGAATAGAGAGAAGTTCAGGAGGAATTCGTAAAAACCTCGGCATAGACCACGGTGGATTGCAATCTTTTGAAGGTTCCCATATTAAGAATAATAGAACTATTAATATCGTTATAAAAATGTATAAATATAATAGAAATTTTCTATAGCCTAGCAATGTAATTTTTACTAAACTCATATCCATACCAATGCCATCAATTTGTAAGAGAGTAATAGGTCTCCAGTGATCAATTTTTACCAAAGGAACTTTGTCTAGTTTAGAGATCAGAGAGATTTAAGCCTTGTCTCATAGTGTGGCCAATGCCTTGTTTTAATACATTCATTGAACAATGAGAAAAGAGGAGGTTCTCCTAATATATACCAACAATGTTGGTAAAATTTTGTCAGAAATCCATCAGGTCCATTTCATATGTCAAAGAGCTAACTGCAATTCTTCTGTCTATTCTTCTCTCCATATAAAGATTTTTTTAATCATTTTTTATCAGTGGATTAAAATTTTGAATATTGTCAGTAAACAATTCACAAATATCATAATTTAAGTCAGATGTTTCTGTGTGGTCTCTATACTTTTTAAAACAATTATATAACTAATGTTCGGTTTGTTGCACAGACCAATTGTTTAGTGTGTTAAGACCTTGTATCGTCATGAGCTGCAGGGTTTAATTTGGATTTGTCTGTGTATGTTTTTTTGACTCTCAAAGCGATGGATCCCATTCACTGCCATTATATAACTGACAAACTGCAATGGTTTGAGTGAAAAAAAAATCTTTGTTTGTGTTCTACTGAAGAAGCAAAGTCACCTACATCTTGGATGCCCTGGGGGTAAGCAGATAAACTTTTTTTTTTTTTATCCCTTTAAAGGAGAACTCCGGTGTGATATTGACCTAAAGTGTATTGAATCATGATACCGAGTGTGAACGTACCTTGCATATCTCATCTCGTCTTGTTCACTGCTGTCCGAAATCTGGGGTCAGTTAGCCGATGCTCACAACACACACATACCCATTTGTAAATGCACATTCCATTTCACATATATACACTGTAAATTTGTGATAAATCTATATATATACATGTCACTTTGTAAATTCCTGCTTCAGTAAACAGTAACCTGTATATTATGTTTGTATCTACCTGCAATTTATATTATAGGTAATAGCAACCTGTATATTGTGTTCATCTATTTGTACAGTCTAATTGTAGTTAATTATCATCTGTAAATTATGCTCACAGTACTTCATCTGTAAATATTATCCATAGCTTCTCCCTGTACATATTCCCTATACTGCACTTATAACTTATACCTTTATCCTGCACTTGCTGCTTATTGCACTCCTGGTTCGACCTAAACAGCATTTTGTTGCCTTGCACTTGTTCATGTGTAATGGCAATAAAGTTGAATCTAATCTAATCTAATTATATGACCAGCACCTGTAATTTCCTCATCCCTCATCAGCGTAATGCGCCACCTACAGGCATCTTAAAGAACACAATTAAAGTGATGTAACATTAGAACACATCTTTAAACAATGTTTTAAAGAATAAAGCTGAAGACGAGGAAATATATTGGGGTGCCTATTATTATAATAGCCTTTTCTTTTACTGTCACATTTCCAGTCTGTCACATCGATGCATGTCGAACAAGCCTTATTCTGTGATGAGTATGGCTTCATTTCCGCCCAAGTAACGATGATATCATCGTTCTATTTGTTATGTGACAGCTTTTTTCTGTAACAAGCTTTCTGTTGTTGTTGGCAGTTTTTGCGTTCAACAGTATAAGATAAACAATCTCACAGACACTTAAAGACACTTCAAACATGATCACGAGTGTCGCAACGAAGATTTCTCCTCTGCTTTGTGTTTTTCTCTATTGGACCTTGCCTTCACTTGCAGGTAAATTATGAACTTTTGCAGACTTTATCAGAGAATCAAAGTGGAAGTAAAGTGTACGCTCGATTTAATCAGGCTTTGTGAGAACTGATTAATTTTGATAACAACTCTATGCTAATTAAAGTATATTTATATACCAATCCACTAACATAATTTATTTCTATTGCAGAGAAACACTCGCTGTATTACATTTACACGGCTTTGTCCAAACCTGTCAATCTGCCAGGCATCTATCAGTTCACTGCTATGGGTCTGCTAGACGGCATACAGATCGACTATTACAATAGTGAGGAACAGAAGAAGATTCCCAAACAGACCTGGATGAAAGAGAAAATGCAGGAGGATTACTGGGAAAAAGGCACCCAGTCGAGAAAGAGCAAAGAACAGTGGTTTAATGTGAATATCGACATTCTGATGAAACGCACAAATCAAAGTGAATCAGGTGAGATTCATATTATATGCATATCATCATATTAACATATTTGTATTACTGTCAAGGGCGTAGTTATGGTTTGTACCCGGGTCATGCTCCCTTATGGTTTATTTATTTTTGTAAATGGTCTTTTGTGCTATCATCCACACATGCAGAGCTGGTTGAACATGAAGTAATAGCCTAGATAACAATATTTGTTAAGTATGTAACCCTGGACCACATAATTTATAGATCATCTGCTGAATAAATAGGCTTTCCATTGATGTATAGTTTGTTAGGATAGTGATAGTGAAAATATGGAATTTGAGGGTGCAAAAAAAAAAAACTGTAAATGAATATTTCTAATAAAAAAATAAGTTTTTATATATTTACGGCAGAAAACATACAAAATATTTTCATAGAAAATGATCTTTACTTAAAGGTGCTATAGAATGGAAAACTGTGTTTAGCTTGGCATAGTTGAATAATAACAGTTCAGTACATGGACATGACATATCGTATGTCTTAAAAACCATCGTTTCCTCCTTCTTATATAATTCTGGTGTTTGCAAAAGACCACTGAAAAATAGGTCAATTCCAACATAACACAGACTATTACGCAATAGCCCCGGGATCGTTAATAGATACGCCTCCAACATTTGCATCGCCCAATCATTAGTAACGTCATTACATCAGTAAACTGAAGGGACATGGTTAGCTTAATGCTAGCGGTAGCCTGTTACATTCCAGTACATAAGATTTTACTTACCACATAAACAGAGTAAGGAGAGATGACTGCACTGATGATGGCCAATGATTTACAGATCCTGAGCATCACTAAAGCATCAACACTTGTGTGGTAAGTCCTTCTTACGTTATACTAGTTCGCTGCAGTATAACGTTAAACAGAGCACATGCGTTCACAGTAGAGAGAGTAAAATGTAAGCGGATTCAAAACGGCAGATACAACAAACCGCAGAAAAGCGGCTAGAGTTAAATAAATGAAGCGGCCGTAATTAAATATATATTTCCTCCATGTGTTTCCTTACAGCGAGCCACTCTGAGACAGCCAATCAGAGCAGAGCTCCTCATTATTATGCAGGAACATTCCAAATAAGGCAATAACAGAGCATTTCATTCTAGGGACAAATCCTTGGGTTGTAAATGGACCTGTAAAACCGTTTCTGTAGAATTATTGCTCTTTTCTATGCCATATACCTTTCATGTAGATGTCAGAGAACAATTTGAAATATTGTTTCAATGCATTCTATGGCACCTTTAATATCCTAATGATTTTTGGCATAAAAGACAAACCAATAATTTTGACTCAAATACAATACAATACAAATGTATTTTATTCTCGATTGTATTGTTGGCTGTTGCTACAAATATACCCTTTGCTACTTATGGTAAGGTGTTCCAGGGTCACATCTAATATATTAAGGAAAGGAAAGGAAAATAATCTAAATATATTTTAGATTATGTAGGCACTTATAGGCTATAGACAAAATGCTCTAATTCAACATTCAAACTAACACTGTCTTTTAATAATATTGTTGATTTCTTCATCAACAGTTCATCAGGCTTAATTTAATCTATGCCACCTCTTGGAATATCTAAAGGTTTCCAGGTTTTTCCATCACTCATCATTAGAACCCATTTTACACGTCTCCTGATTCTGACTTGTACCTGCGCTTATGAAAATGTCTTTGGTTTAAAAAGTCTAGCCTTATTAATCATTACGGGGCCAGTATGACATATAGTTTATCTAAATAGCATTATAAAAGCCTGCACAAGTAGAAACAATATATTTCCTTAACAGATTATATATTATAAATTCTACAAAAAGTTAAACAAAATTTACCACAATAAATAAGTCTACAAAAAACGTGATAAATTCTAGCAAAGGTGGTCATGAGTAGTTTAAAAAGGTTTTAATAGCTATATGTTATTGCTGGTGCAAGATTATGTTTTCTTATCAAATATGCATTTACATAAGTATCTATTTGTTGCCTAATTTTATCAAACGGTGGCATAGTAATGATAATGATAGTAATAAAAGCTTTTTGTAAAACACCTTAATTCATCTCTATTTCAGATCTTCATGTTCTTCAGTGGAGACACGGCTGTGAAGTTGAGCAGCAGGGAGATGAAGTAAAGTTTTCCAAAGGCATTGATGAATACGTCTATGACGGAGAGGACTTTCTGTCTTTTGATATTAAAGAGTCTCAGTGGGTCGCCCCAGTTGTCGAAGCTCTACCAACCAAGAGAAAATGGGACAATGTCCCCATCCTAAACCAATACACCAAAGGCTACCTGGAGAAAGAGTGTGTGGACTGGCTCAACAAATTCAGAGAATATGGAGATGTGGAGTTCAGACACAGCTGTGAGTAAATCTGTGTGTGTTTGTTGATAATCTACAGCTGTTAGAGAGATAACTCACTGGTAAACTGACTCCTGTGTTTTCAGCTCCTCCAGAAGTTTATACGTTTTCAAGCGGGGGCATCAGTCGTAGGGGGAAAAAACGTGGGAATGTGGTACACCGATCCCCTACCAGTTCAGCTGAGGGGAGTCTGAACATGTTCTGTACAGGCGTCCCTGAAAATGTAGTGAAGCCAGTGTTTGTAAGAGGGACTATCGGAGATGGTTCCAAGCTGAAACTCACCTGCATGGCCACTGGCTTCTACTCCAAAGAGGTAACACTGTTTATTAGGAAATATCGCACACCTCTGCCTGAAGATGTGGTTGAATCCACAGGAATCAGACCAAACCATGATGGGACCTTCCAGATGAAGAAGAGCGTGAAGATCAAGGAGGGTGAAGAAGCAGAATATGATTGTTTTGTTTTTCACAGAACCTTAAAAGAACCAATTATCAAGTATTTCTAGCATGCATTTTTAAAATGTACTTTAAATCATTTTAACATGCTCTTCTTTTGTTTTATAAAGTCTACGTTTGCTTGCACCCAAATTATTTTCTAATTGGACTGAAAAATCTTTATGCGAACATCTCAGTCAATCCTACAATAGCATTTTAGTGCCACGTTTAAAAAAAAAAAAAATAATGAGATTAAAGTTGTAAAATTTCAAGAATAAAGTCGAAATTATGAGAATAAAGTCAAAATGTTTGAGAATAAAGCTGAAATGTTTTGAGAATAAAGATACAATTTTTAAGTATAAAGTCGAAATTACAAGAATAAAGCTGAAATGTTTCAAGAATAAAGTCATATAAAGTCTCATCTGCCATTCTCTTTAAGAGCAAGTTGTGCTCGGCCCATGGCGGATTTACTATTTACAAGGAAGAATTTGCAAGAACAAAGACTGAAAGCTTCTCTAGGGAGCTGGGTCGGCACCAAGGGGGGCATTCATGGGCCGTGCCGAAAGTGAAAGTGAAATTGAAACTGGAAATTCAGTGTGCATAAGAAAGCGATTGACAATCCATTATGACATATTTTTGTACACAATATAATAATACAATAATCGTTCACCTTGTAATCCTTTCATTTTTAATTTTTGGTATGTTCTGCTGCCCCTGTGTATGCACTATTACAAAAAATAACAAAAAAAAAATAAAAATAAAAAATATTGCGTCATTGACTTTAGACCAGGTTCAGTTGGTCAATATGGTTGGGTATCGTTTGAATTTTATCGATTCCGGTTCTGATTCTTAACGATTCCTAATTCCGATTCCAATAAAAATGAAAAAGACATTAAAAAGTTTTGAGTCAAACATTTAGATGCCATAAAGACAAGTTAAAAAAAATTACAACTTTATTCTCAAAACATTTCAACTTTATTCTTGAAAAATGTCGACTTCATTCTCAAAATATTTAGACTTTATTCTCGTAATATTTCTATTTTATTCTCGTAATATTTCTATTTTATTCTCGTAATATTTCTATTTTATTCTCGAAACATTTTGACTTCATTCTTGAAACATATCGACTTTATTCTTGAAAAATGTTGATTTCATTCTCAAAATATTTAGACTTTATTCTCGTAATATTTCTATTTTATTCTCAAAACATTTCGACTTCATTCTTGAAACATATCGACTTTATTCTTGAAAAATTTCGACTTCATTCTTGAAACATATCGACTTTATTCTTGAAAAATTTCGACTTCATTCTTAAAGCATTTCGACTTTATTCTTGAAAAATGTCGACTTCGTTCTCAAAATATTTAGACTTTATTCTCGTAATATTTCTATTTTATTCTCGTAATATTTCTATTTTATTCTCGTAATATTTCTATTTTATTCTCGAAACATTTTGACTTCATTCTTGAAACATATCGACTTTATTCTTGAAAAATGTTGATTTCATTCTCAAAATATTTAGACTTTATTCTCGTAATATTTCTATTTTATTCTCAAAACATTTCGACTTCATTCTTGAAACATATCGACTTTATTCTTGAAAAATTTCGACTTCATTCTTAAAGCATTTCGACTTTATTCTTGAAAAATGTCGACTTCGTTCTCAAAATATTTAGACTTTATTCTCGTAATATTTCTATTTTATTCTCGTAATATTTCTATTTTATTCTCGTAATATTTCTATTTTATTCTCGAAACATTTTGACTTCATTCTTGAAACATATCGACTTTATTCTTGAAAAATGTTGATTTCATTCTCAAAATATTTAGACTTTATTCTCGTAATATTTATATTTTATTCTCAAAACATTTCGACTTCATTTTTGAAACATATCGACTTTATTCTTGAAAAATTTCGACTTCATTCTTGAAACATATCGACTTTATTCTTGAAAAATGTTGATTTCATTCTCAAAATATTTTGACTTTATTCTTGAAAAATGTCGACTTCGTTCTCAAAATATTTAGACTTTATTCTCGTAATATTTCTATTTTATTCTCGTAATATTTCTATTTTATTCTCGAAACATTTTGACTTCATTCTTGAAACATATCGACTTTATTCTTGAAAAATGTTGACTTCATTCTCGAAATATTTTGACTTTATTCTCAATATTTTAATTTTATTCTCGAAACATATCGACTTCATTCTCGAAATATTTAGGCTTTATTCTCGTAAAATTTTTCGACTTTATTCTGGAAACATTTTTACTTTATTCTCGTAATATTTCAATTTTATTCTGAAATCATTTCGACTTTATTCTCTAAATATTTTGACTTTATTCGCGAAAAATGTCGGCTTCATTCTCGAAACATTTCGTTTTTATTCTCAAAATATTTTGACTTTATTCTCGTAATATTGCGACTTTATTTTTTTAAAATATTTTGACTTTAATCATTCATGTAATCTTAGATATTTAGAAAAATATTTACCGTGGCATTAAAACGGCATCCTACAATCCAGTCTGAAGGAAATTTGCATGGATTTGACGGAAATGGTGCGGATCTGTAATAATCTGAAACAAACAAAAAAACAAACAAACATGTAAATGCTTGAATCCAACGATTTTCTCAATTAGATTAAAAAATCAGAAGTGACTCACAGCTCAAGTGATTATAAAGCAAGTGTTCATTGATTGTTTTCTGTATGTAATTAGTTTGTTGATTAAAGAGTTTTAGCATCAGTTTCATCATTGGATTTATTTGTTTATGGGGTTTTTGTTGACAGGGTTTTTTTCTAAGTTTCAGCCAGTCAGTTTAGTGTGGTTTAGCAGCGGCGGTCACTGTTTTGTCTCTGTAGCAACTGCATCTTAAATGCGTGAGGCCACTAGCTCTGCTCAGCAGTAAAACCACTTCCTGTTCGTGTTTTAACAAGCCATTTCTCATCATGAGCGCTGTATGTGGCTTCATATAGACGTGTCTGGCTCATGCGGCTGTTGATCCGTTCTTGTTTATATCGCAGGTCAGAGGTAATTTAATAATTATTTTATCTTTCACAAAGCTTCATTCAGCTCCTGTCCAAAAGAAATGAAATAGGAACCAGTTTCAGTAAAAACAATGCAGTTCAAACAGTGTGTAGGCACTGAAATCTCTGTGGGTTTGATTGTGTATGTGTGAAAGACAAAGTTATTGTCATTTTTAGCCCGTGGGTGGGAGATGAAATGAGAAGACTTGTCTGCAGAAACCGCAGTGAATGTTTAACACACAGTCATGATGACAAGCACTCGAGACCAGAGACAAACACTTCCCCAGAAGTCAACACTGGTTACACTTGAACAACAGAGCAGGCTAATGCTTTCTCTCACTGGTATAGATCTTCAACAAGTAAAATATCACATTTAGGCAGCTGCGAGATCCCACGCTACCTTCACGGAAATATATGGAAGCCCACATCCGCCATGTAAGAAAAAAAAAAACATGCCTTAAAAAGTTGAAATTATGACATACTTAATGGAAATGATAAAAAAAAAAAAATGATACGTTTTTTCACGTCATAATTTCAATTTTTGAAGTCCTAATTTGTACTTTTTATATCAGAATTTTGACTTTACAAGCCATATTTGAGACTTTTATCTCGAAATTGTGACATTTCAACTTTCAAAGTCCTAATTTGTACTTTTTATATCATAATTTTGACTTTTTATCTCCGAATTATGACAAGACATAATTTATTTATTTCATAATTTAGACTTTCTAAGTAATAATTTTGAATATTTAATAATTTCGACTTTATTTCAGAATTTCAACTTTTCCTCATAATTTCGATCTTAATTTTTGATTTTTTTAATCTCGTCATAATTTTGACTTTTTGTATAATAATTTAGACTTTATAAATCTTAAAAGTCATAATTTTGACTTTTTTATTTCATACTTTTGACTTTTTATCTCATTATTTAAACTGTATAAATAATCATTTTAATATCTTAATTTCGACTTTGTCATACTTTTTACATAATTTTGACTTTATAAGTTGTAATTTCACCTTTTCCTTCAATTTTGACTTTATAAGTTATAATTTCGACTTTGACTTTTTAATCTCATAATTTCAGTTTTACAAATCATAATTTTGACTTTATAAGCCATAATTGAGACTTCTTACCTCGAAAGTATAATTTTGACTTTTTATTTCATACTTTTGACTTTTTATCTCATAATTTCAACTGTATACTTCATAATTTAGAATTTGTAATCTCATAATTTCGATTTTAGTCATAATTTATACTTTATTATCTTGAAATTATGATTTAAGTCATAATTTTGTCTTTTTATTTCGACTTTGAGTCAGATTTTTTACTTTTTCTCATAATTTCAACTAAATCATAATTTCATTTTTTTAATCTAATAATTTTAACTTTATAAATCATTATTTTTCATTTTTATTTCATAATTTTGACTGTCTCATAATTTCAACTTTTTAAATTTCTATTTCTACTTTTATTTTATAATTTTAGTTTTTTAATCTTATAATTTCGACTTTATAAATCATAATACTTTTTTATCTCGAAATTATGATTTAGGTCATAATTTAGACTTTTTATTTAATAATTTTGACTTACAAATTTTGGATTTTTTTATA
Source organism: Garra rufa (assembly GCF_049309525.1). Taxonomy (NCBI): domain Eukaryota; kingdom Metazoa; phylum Chordata; class Actinopteri; order Cypriniformes; family Cyprinidae; genus Garra; species Garra rufa. The sequence continues at coordinate 12,882,217 of NC_133361.1, forward strand.
TCATAATTTGGATTTTGTTATAATTTAGATTTTTTTTTTAATCTCAAAATTTTAACTTTAGAAGTCATAATTTGGATTTTTTGTATTTCTTAATTTCAACTGTTTCCCATAATTTACATTTTATGAGTCATAACTTTGACCTTTTAATCTCATAATTTAAATTGTGTAAATCATAATTATGGCGTTATAAGACATAATTCAGACTTCTTATCTCGAAATTGTGACATACTTAATAAAAATGATGACTTACGTTTTTTTTTTTCAAGTCAACATCAATTCAACTTTTAAAGTCCTAATTTTTACTTTTTTATATCATAATTTCGACTTTATAAATCATAATTTAGGCTTTTTATCTCTAAATTATGACAGATCATAATTTCGACTTTTTATTTAATAATTTTGACTCTCATAATTTCGACTTTCTAAGTAATCATTTTTTAATTTTTAATCTCATAATTTCAACTTTATAAATCATAATTTTGACTTTCTAAGATTGAGACTTCTTATCTCGAAATTATGACACCTCATAATTTAGATTTTTATCTCATAATTTCGACTTTACAAATCATAATTTGGATTTTTCATTATATAATGTCGACTTTATGTCATAATGTATACTTTTTTATCTCGAAATTACTTAAATCATAATTTTGATCTCAAAATTTTGAGATTATCTAATAATTTCGACTAAATCATAAATCATAATTTTAACCAAGTCATCATTTTGACTTAAGTAAATTTCGACTTTTTAATCGACTTTTAAAGTCATAATTCCGAATTTTGTCTCACAGTTATGACTAAGTCATAATTTCGATTTAATAAGTCATAATTTCGACGTTTTATCACATAACTATGACTTTATATGATTGTTTTTGTTTTTAGGCTACCAGACATTTCAATAAATACACAAAAACATGACGTCTGAGCAGACTGTGGCACTGTGAACAATTACATTAATCAAAATAATTGATCCCTAACTATACATTTAATTATTTCAGTAGCCATAGGTGTATGTCCTCGTATACAGTGCGCGTGCTAGATAAAGCAAACACACATCCGTTGAATGTGCGCGAGCGCGCGTGCCGGAACACTGAGGGAGTTTGCGGGCTCGTGCACACCCTCTCCATCCGTGTTATTAACAGAGTTGGTCTTAATGACGGGAATAGATGCGTTTCTAAAAATTAAACTGTGGTTTATAACGCTAGGTTAACGTTGTGATATTCTTCGCGACTTGAGGAAACATCGGAGGAGATTGACGGAGAATCATCTGCGCTCGTTTCTAACGGTAAAACTCTTGTTGTTTTATCTGTAACTGAGAGATAAATACATGTAAAGTCGTGTTTTCCTACTATGTTTAGTCGCGTTATTTATGGTAGGTAGGCTATATTTTCATTGTTTATGTGAATAACCGTTAACCGTCGCTAACCATTTAAAACTATAAACGACGTTCAAATTAACCTTTTACTGTCCATAAAAGCCACAAACACTGTTTTTAATGTATGTAAATATTCAGGGTAATGTTCTTCTCATGTAAACAACATTTTTTACAAGCGCGTCAACTGTTTGGCTTTACAATATGAATCACATTTAACAGGAGAAAATGAAAGTAAACCGTTAAAATCACCTAAAATCTCATCACAAACTCATATTAATGAAGATGTGTGGGTGTGTTATTTGGTTTCAGTCAGTAGTTTGGTGTGTTTGTGAGATGTGATGAGGAAATACTGTATATAAAGCAGGAAGAGTGTGAATGCAAGAGGAAGATGAGAGTCATAGTGATGTTTGCAGAAATGATCAGATAAACTTTTAATCAGAGAAAGTGCAGCAGTTCCTCTGTGAAAAACAGACTGACAGACACTGTGTTTGATCACCTGACGATGATGGTGATGATGAAGGATCCTATCCCTCTGTCAGCAGTGATGTCGTGATGGCTCCGCCCCAAAGGAGGCGTTCCCTTGGCCCTGTCTCACCCAAACGCATCTACAGGAGCCTGTCACTCAAACTGAGGGGCGGAGCTTCTCACAGTGAGGCGGAGCCTTCTGATTGGAGGAGGCGGCTGAGCAGAGGACCAGCTGAGGTAAAAAAAAAAATATATATATATATATATATATATATATATATATATATATACATACACACAGACACATATATATACAGTGTTGGGGGTATGTTTGCATAATATTACATTTCCAATTAACTAAAGTAACGCATTATTTTTTAATTGACAAGAAAATATCTGTTACTTTTTCAAATAAGTAACACCAGTTACTGTTTCCCCCATTTATTAATTGAAAGCTCTCCTGTTCCCACACTGTAAAAAGTTGTCCCCAGTTTCAACTTAAAAACTTAAGTTTAGCAGCTGCCTTAAAATCTTAAGTTAAATCAACCTAAAACTACAAGTCATTTCAACTCACGACAATAAAATTAGTTAAAATGACTTATCTGGAAGTTGATTTAACTTAAAATTTTAAGGCAGCTGAAGAACTTAAGTGTTTAAGTTGAAACTGTTGAAAACTTTTTACAGTGCATGTTGAGAAAAATCGTGAGTAAGATGTTACTTTAGTTCTAGAATAAATGTGAACATGCATTAATTCATCTCACTCACTAAAAAAAACAGATACAGTATTCCCCAAAATGAATAAAGACAGTGAAATTCAACGCAAACCTGCAATAATTAATTGTTAAATAATAAAATATCCTGTATTTAATCCTATTTTATTAACTGATGTCTTTGCGGCCGAGCTTCGATGATCCAATTCATCCATACTAATAAGCAAAAATTACTCAAGATAATCTAACATTTGTTTTCCTTTTTTTACTGTTAGAGTTGACATTTTGACATTTTTTCTTCTGCAGTCTACTGTATAGATGTGAATGTACTATTCTCTAAGCCTGAGACCTTTGGTGTGAAAAGGCTTTTACATTTGCCAAAAATGTAACTTTTTATATTAAAACAAACAAGCAAGCCCTGCCTAGATGTAAAAAGTAATGCAAAAGTAATGTAACGCATTACTTTCCATAAAAAGTAACGTAATTAGTTACTTTTTTAAGGAGTAACTCAATATCGTAATACATTATGCGTGTATGTATGTATGTATGTATATATATATATATATATATATATATATACATATACATATACATATATATATATATATAGTGAATGTCTTGCCGTCTACATGACTGTGTGTGTGTTTAGTACTCGTGTCTGTGGGACGCGCTGGAGAATGAAGACATGCTTGCGGTTCAGCATCTGTTATCCAAAGAAAAAGCGAAAGATGGATGGGTGAACAGCGTCAGTGAGTTCGGGCTGGTGCCGTTGGATGTGGCCGCTCTTACCCATAATGCACCACTGCTGCAGGTGCTGGTGAAGGCTGGAGCCAAACACAACCCCACCTGTGAGTGACACACGTGATTGCCAGAGGATTTAAAAAAAATACAATAAAATTTAGAGTGGTAAAAAACTAATTTCACAGGACCCTATTTTTGTAAACAAAAAATAAAATTTAAATTAAATAATAACAATTAGTACTACTAATAATAAGTATATATGTTATAAATTGTAAATCTAATTATTTAATAACGTATCATCATAATTTATAAATAAATCATAAGTATTAATAAATTATTAAATGGTAACATTTAATGAAAAAAATAATTAGACATGCTTTTTTAATTTGTAAAAACAAAACAAAAAAAAACCAACAACTTATTTCATAGGACCCTAAATTAATAAATGATTTAATAAACTGTGGTTGTAATAAAACATTTAATATTTATTAATATTTTTTATTAATATTTAATTGTTGTTTATTATTTATATTATTTATTTGTAATGTTAATGGTTTATTATTAATTACAATAAAAAACTTTTTTATCTGATTGATTTTACATACCTTTATATACTCGTTTTCAAAGTACCCTATTGTTAACACTTTAATAAATGTAATATATTTTAATTAATAAATTATTAAATAAATTGTATTCTATACATTGTTATATTTTATACATTATGAAATTATTTTTACATTATGTATACAACTTTTTGAATCAGTTGATTCAATGTTTTCTGATTATTAAAATGTTATTATTCAGGAAAAAAATTATTATAAAAATGGAATTTGTGAAAAAAAATTTTTATATACAACACTATTGCCCAATTTTGTAAGAAATGTAGCTGTTAAAGCTTTATGAATTTAGTTAATAAGACATAATTTTAACATTAAAATTAAACCATTAAAACAGAATCCATAAAAATGTAAATAAAAACGTGAAATTTGTAAATAAAAGTAATAATTTAGGAAAAAAAGACCAAATTATTCTAAATTTGTAAATAATAATAATAATAATAATAAATATAAAAAATAAGAAGAAGAACAGTAGAATTTGTAAAAAAATAAATAAATAAACAAATCAGACGACATTATTGCCCAATTGTAAAATAAACAATTAATACAGGATCCAGAAAAAATGTAAAAGTAAACATGGAATTTGTAAAAAAAAAATTAAATAAAAATAATAATAATAATGCCTCTCATCATCCTGCCACAGTGAGCTCGGCCTCTGATTGGTCGCTTAAGCTGGATGAGCTGGTCTCATTGGCTGAGCAGAAGCTGGAGGAGTGGAGGGCGGAGCTTCTACTCAGAGTGAAGGCGGAGCTTCAGTCACAGACGGACTTGCAGAAGAACGTGGATCAGTGGACGCAGCGGTGGGAACTTTACCGTCGCATGAGGGACAGATTCCACACGACCGGTATGAACATGCACACACACACACACACACACACACACACACACTGTAGATGTCATGTGACTCATAACACCTTATCATTTCTCTCAGCTCCACCTGGGCCACCCGCCAGCGCTGTCCTGCTGGTTACAAGCGACAGCTGTCTGTGTGTGCGCGTCACTGAACCCGCTGGCCAGACGAACGGCCTCATCAGCCGATACAGAGGTGAGATGACATCATGTGACCACAGCCATGTGACTGATGATGTCATGACTCACCTGTGTGTGTGTGTGTGTAGTTGAATGGAGCTCTTCATCGAGTTTTCATCCTCTGTGTGGCACCGGATTCATCACTAACACCAGAAACCCAGAGTTCAGCATCACAGGACTCCAGACTGTAAGACACACACACATTCATCAATGTACAACATACAGTCAAGCCCGAAATTATTCACACTCCTGGCAAATTGTGACTTAAAGTTACTTCTATTCAACTAGCAATTTTTTTTTTTTTGACCGGAAACAACACAGGCTTCTCCCAAAAGTTATCGTTAACGATGTACAAGAGGCATCATTGTGAAAAATAAAAATAAAAATATTTCTCAGCTTTTGTTTACATTTGAAGAAAAACTGGCATGTCCAAAATTATACCCTTCATACCCTTTGCAAACTGTCACAGTCTGTGGGAAAATCCAAAGTTCTATACCATTCCAAATAGTCCAAGCTGTTCTAAAGCATCCTAATTATCCTGATTCATTGGGAACAGCTGTTTTAGTCAACTCAACCGGTGAAAAACAGAAGCTCTCTGCTGTTGGTTTGTGGACAGTCATGGCTAAGACAAAGGAGCTCACTAAGGACCTGCGGCTGCGCATTGTGGCTGCTCACAAGTCAGGAAAGTTCTATAAGTCAATATATAAATGTTTTGTAGTTCCAGTGGCTACAATGCAAATTATTATTAAAAAATACAAGACATGTGAAAAATCTCAGACGATGTGGTCGGAAGCCAAAAGTGACACCTGTGCTGGCCAGGAGGATAGTGAGAGAGGTAAAAAAGAATCACCAAGGATCACCACCAAGGCCATCCTGATGAATCTGGGCTCTGCCGGTGGCAACATCTCAAGGCGGACAGTCCAAAGGACACTGAACACCACTGGGCTCCACAGACACAGACCAAAGTGGACACCACTTCTCCAGATAAGGCACACAAAAGCCCACTTGGCCTTTGCAAATGCTCATCTGGACAAAGAAGGTTTTCTGTTTTATGGTCAGATGAAATTAAAATGGAATTGTTTGGCCACAATGATGTAGCCTTCATTTGGTGTATAAAAAAGGAGAATATAAAAATAACTTTAAGTCAGAATTTGCCAGGGGTATGAATAATTTTGGGCTTGGCTGTATATAGATGTATAATTTCTGATTTGTGTGTGTAGGGTGTGCAGTATTACGTGCGGGTCAGTGCGTATAACGTCAGAGGTTGGGGTTCGTTTGTGAGCAGCAGCCCGCTGTGTGCCGCTCCGTCCAGTGAGTAATGACAACTGCAGGAATATCGCATATTAAAGCAGTATTTCTTTAAAACAGAATCCAGAAAAATTTCAATAAAAACATGGAATTTGTAAAAAAAAATAAATAAAAAAAAATAAATGATAATAATAATAATTTAGGGGAAAAAAGGACCAAATTCTTTCTAAATTGTAATAAATTATTGAATAAATTGTACATATAATAAATTGTAGTAAAATTATTTTATACATTATGTTACATGTTAAACTCTTTGAATTAGTTGATTAGACATGTTTTCTGATTTTTATAAATGTTATGAAACAATTAAAATTCAGTAAAAATAATAATAATGATACAAATAGAATTTGTAAAAAAAATAAAAAAAATAATAGGAGACTATTTCCCAATGTTGTAATAAATGTAGTTGTTAAAGCTGTATAAATTCAATTAATTAGACATCATTTTGAATATTAAAATAAAGAATAAAGATCCAGAAAAAATGTAAATAAAATTATGTTAGACACATCAACACACATTAAACCAATATTTTTTTATTTTTTAGGGAATGTTGTTAGGGATTGTTATAATTAACTAAAATGAAACTAAAAGTAAAACCACTGCTTGGAATTAAATAAATGTTAACTGAAAGAAAATAGTTGCACTGGAAATGTTTCTTATTTGTCAGTTAGTTTAACGTAATGTTGTAAAATAACTGAAACTAAATGAATACAACTACACTTATTTAAAAAACTAATAAAAATGACAAAAGCTCACAACAAAGTCACAAAAATTCTAGCTACATTTAAAAAATGTGAAATAAAACACTAATATGAAATATGTAAATAATATTAATAATAACTAGATAACAAAATTGAAGTCGGCTTGAGAAAGCTGGACCAGAAAGTTTGAAAAGTATTCAAAAGGTTGAACAGTTTAAGGAGTTTAAAAAGATTTCCAAGTTTTAAGTCTAAGGGTTTTCAGTCTGAAATAGTTTGAAGTTTAAAGAAGTTTTAAAAGCTCAATGTTTGATAGATAGATTAATAAAATAAAGTAATGATGCTGAAAATTCAGCTTCGTATTTACATTTCAACGCATAGAAAACCAGTTATTTTGAATTGTAATAATATTTGAGTGTTGTTTGTGTGTGTGTTTAGGCTGGAGCGCGTGCTGCGGTGTGACAGTGAGACCCAGAAATCCAGCCGCAGCCGTCAGGAGAATCTCACAGCAGATCAGAGAACCCACACTCATCGGTACACAAACACACACATAAACCACTGAAACACAGTCAATTAGTGTCATAATGAACAAACGTGTGTGTTTCAGAAAACACAAGCCCTGTGAAGAGAGTGTCTGTGTCTCGTGGACTAAAGCAGCTCTTTCACTCCAGCAGGTTCGTTCGTCTCTTACAGAGGTGAGAAACATCAGACTTCACTTCTACACAAATCAGAATTACTGTCTCAGCTCAGAGATTTCAAATACTTGAGGAATTGGGATTCTTAACGGGAGACACTGCAGGCAAAAACTATGTTTTTTTCTAGACCTGTCCAGTTTGAGATTTTGGGCTTTTTTTTTTTTTTAGTTGTTTCAGACTAGTGAAAAGAAAACATCCAAAAGACACTGTTAATTGTTTCTTTTATAGAGGGATTACAGAGGGATTTGTTCATATATAATTAGCTTGATTTCATACAACATTTTATTCTTCAAAAATGGTAAAAAAAAAAAAAAAAAAAAAAAAATATATATATATATATATATATATATATATATATATATATATATATATATATATATATATATATAGTGTTTCATGTCTGTTTTTTTTTTTAAATTATGGAGTGAAAAAAATGAGATACACAAAATTTCATCTGTAAAAACATTTGACTCTAATATGTCAAAAAATTAAACAAGTAATTTTAAAACTGACTTCACCAGTGTTTAGATTTTTGTACTAGAAATGTATGCAAATTAGTGCATATTTCATTAAATAATGCCTCATTTGCATATTTAAACCCAACATTTTAGAAAACTTGTAATACAAAAAATGATCAATTATGGAAGTAATCAATGAACTTGGTAAGGAAAGATTTTTTTTTTTATCCTATTCAACAGTGTCTCGCTTTAAAATATTGGAAAATCTGAAAAATATGTGAGGCAGCCTTATTGTTTGTAATTTCTATCCCTGGAAAAGTCATGGAAATTAACTATATACGCTACCACTCAAAGGTTTTTGGACAGGAAGATTTCCAATGTTTTTTAAAGAACTTTTCTGCTCACCAAGCCTGCATTTATTTGATCTAAAGTACAGCAACAACAGTAATATTGTGAAATATTTTTACTATTTAAAATAACTGCTTTCTATTTGGATATATTTTAAAATATAATTTAGTTCTGTGATCAAAGCTGAATTTTCAGCATCATTACTCCAGTCTTTAGTGTCACATGATCCATCAGAATCATTCTAATATGCTGATTTGCTATTCAAGAAATAACATGATTTTAGTGATTATATATATTAGTATCAATATTTAAACTTTTTTTAAAGGATTTTTTTGATGAATAGAAAGATCCAAAGATCAACATTTATCTAAAATAAAAAAGCTTTTCTAACATTATACACTATACCTGTCACACCCCTTTAGACTGTTTATGTTGGTTTCTTTCTCCTGTGCCCATATTTGGTTATTCCTGTTTCCTGTTCTCATTTAGTCTTTATTAGTTATCACCAACACCTGTCGATGTATCATTCACCTGTCTATATATGTTAGATTCAGTTCAGTGTTTCCTTGCCCAATCTCAAGGTTACTTTGGTGTGTTTGGACTTGTTTTTATACTTCGCCTTCATGCGCCTCCTATATAAATATGAAGACATTTGTATTGTTACAAAAGATTTCTATTTCAAATATATAAATGCTGTTCTTCTGAACTTTCTATTCATTAAAGAAACCTGAAAAAAATCTACTCAGCTGTTTTCAACAACAATAAAAACAACAATAATAATAATAATAAATGTTTTTTTAACAGCAAATCAGCATATTAGAATGATTTCTGAAGGATCATGTGACACTGAAGACTGGAGTAATGATGCTTTGAAGTCACAGGAATAAATAACATTTTTAAATATATTCGGATAGAAAACAGTTATTTTAAATTTTTACTATTTAAAATCAAAATTATAAATAGTAAAAATGTTTCAAAATGTTTCAGTTTTTGCTGTATTTTAAATCAGATCCATTATTTTAAATAGTATTTTTTCTGTTTTAGTTTTTCTTTATTTTGGATCAAATCAATTATTTAAAATAATAAAAATGTTTCAAAATGTTTCAGTTTTTGCTGTATTTAGGATTAAATCAATTATTTTAAATAGTAAAAAAAAAAAAAAATCAGTTTTTGATGAATTTTGGATAAAAACAAATACATAAATAGTAAAAATGTTTCAAAATGTTTCAGTTTTTGCTGTATTTTGAATCAGATCCATTATTTTAAATAGTATTTTTTCTGTTTTAGTTTTTTCTTTATTTTGGATCAAATCAATTATTTTAAATAGTTTAAAAAAAAATCTGTTTTTGAATGAATTTTGGATAAAAACAAATACATAAATAGTAAAAATGTTTCAAAATGTTTCAGTTTTTGCTGTATTTTTAATCAGATCCATTATTTTAAATAGTATTTTTTCTGTTTTTGTTTTTTTCTTTATTTTGGATCAAATCAATTATTTTAAATAGTTAAAAAAAATTTTTGGGATTTTTTGTATTTTGGATAAAAAACAAATACATAAATAGTAAAAATATTTCAAAACTTTTCTGTTTTTTGGATCAAATCAATTATTTTAAATACTAAATATATTTTGATTCTTGTCTGTTTTTGCTGTACTTTGAATAAATTAAATGCAGGCTTGGTGAGCAGAAGAATTTTTTTGCATATTATTGTGATTTCTGTCAGTTTTTGTAATATCTATGTAGTTTTTATGTTTTAAATTCATTTTTAGTTTTTTTTATGTTGTTAATAATATTTAGAATTTTTTTGTGAGTGTGTAAGTGTTTATAAGTTAACATTTTAGAATTTATTTATTTTTGTCATTTGTATTAGGTTTTCCTAATAGCCATATCTTTGTTTTTATTATTTTTATTTTAACTTGAGTTATTTTAGTATATCCTAATTTTCATTTTAATTTGAAACACTTCTAATTTGAGTACTTAATTTGATGTTTTCTTGGCAACTAGCTGAAATAAGTTTATTGTTTTATTTTATCTTAAATAACATTAATTTTATATTTCATATAATGATTTTTTAATGGTTTTACATATAGTTACAATAATAATATTACATGTTTTATTCTATTTACTATTTAATATTTTTTTATATTGCAGAAAACCTGAATAACATTTAGCTATTAAAGTTTTAAAATATAATTAGAATTATTTTAGGCACTTTTCAATTTAAAACAACTAGGAAAGTCCACTGATTGAATCAGTTTTGCAAATAGAAAGTGTGATTGGCGCTGTAGATGTGTAATGAGTGTCATGTGTGTTGTAGAGGCGTGTATCTGGCGTGTGTCTTCTACCAGAAGGACAGTGTTCTGGTGACGCCGGACGATCAGCTCCCTCTGGTGGAGATCCAGAGCTGCTCCACGTCCGTCACGCAGGACTTCCTGTGGTTCTGTAAGGTCAGCGGGCGATCAGACGCATTGGTTTCTCCTGTGTTTCTCCTCTGTGTCTCCTCACGAGTCTCTCTGTGTGTCTCAGCTGTCATGTGCGTGGACGCAGGTGCCCCGTCTGCTGCAGGTTCTGTCGTCTTCATCGCTCTCTTCATCTTCATCGCTGCTGCAGAACAGACTGAGTTTCCTGAGGGCCGTCGCACAGCTGCAGGTACCAGAGAATCCAGTCACACTCACACAAAAACGGCCTGATTAAATATATATTAGTATATGTACTTGTATAATGCTATATGCTCAAGTCTAAGATGAATAAATGCTGTAAAAGTATTGTTCATTCTCACTTAATGTTAACTAATGAACTTTATCATAAAGTGTTACCACATTTTCAGTGATTTAATTTTTATGTTTTCCATTTTTATTTTAGTTTCACTACTTTTTTCATATTTTTTATAATATTTAATATTAGTATTTAATATTTATTATAATATTTTAGTTTTACAATTTTTTACTAGTTTCATATTTTTATATTTAATATTAGTATTTGATATTTTTATAATATTTTAAAACTGTTTTTATATTTTTATGTTTACCATTTTTATTTTAGTTTTACAATTTTTTTATATGTTTATTTAATATTTTTTTATAATATTTTAAAACATTTTTTATTTTTATGTTTTCCATTTTTATTTTAGTTTAATTTTTTTATAAGTTTATTTAACATTTTTTTTATATTTTAAATTTAGTTTTTTTATTTTTATGTTTTCCATTTTTATTTTAGTTTTACTAATTTTTTATAAGATTATTTAATATTTTTATAATATTTTAAAATAGTTTTTTAGTTTTGTTTTCCATTTTTGTTCTAGTTTGACTGTTTTTGCTTTTTTATAAGTTTATTTAATATGTTTTATAATATTTTAATATTTTATAATATTTTTGTTTTCCATTTTTTATATAAGTTTAGTTCATTTTTTAATAATATTTTAAAACAGTTTCTTTTTTATTTTCATGCTTTCCATTTTAATTTTAGTTTTACGATTTTTTATAAGTTTATTTAATATTTGCATAATATTTTAAAACATTTTTTTTATTTTTATGTTTTTCATTTTGTTTTTTAATTTTACCTTTTTTATTTTTTAGAAGTTTATTTAATATTTTTAGAATATTTTAAAGTAATTTTTATTTTTATGTTTTCTATTTTTATTTTAGTTTAAATTTTTATAAGTTTATTTAACTTTTTTTTTAAATATTTTAAATTTAGTTTTTTTATTTTTATGTTTTCCATTTTTATTTCAGTTTTACTAATTTTTTATAAGTTTATTTAATATTTTTATAATATTTTAAAACAGTATTTTATTTTTGTTTTTCATTCTTATTTTAGTTTTACTAATTTTGTTTTCGTTTAATGTTTATTTAATATTTTTTATAATAATAATATTTTTTTATATTTGTTACATTTGTTACATTTATTTGAGTTAGTTTTAGTAGATGTTTTATTAGTTTTATTTTTGTTATATATCTATAGAATATTTATTAATATTTTGAATTAGTTTTTATGTCATTTTCTTTTTTGCATAATTTTATTAGAGATTTATTAAGAGTTTTTTTATTAAGAGATTTAGTTTTTTTTTCAGCTACTAATATTTATAATAAATCAATACAGTATTTTTTAAATATTTTATTAAAGGTTGTATCAGCGATTTCTAGCCTAAAACATAAAGTGTCAATTTCAGCTGACCTTTCTTCACGATCCGCTCGCTGCCTGCCCCATAAATTGTCTGTGAAAAAAACGCGTCTCTCTGGTCAGCCTAGGGTCCGAGATATGCCAAAAAAAACAATTGGCGCTGTTAACTATTCCACAGATAAACAAACAGTGTTCCAACCAATCAGCGTCAGGGGTTTGGTGTTGTGGACTTTCCTACTGGTGCTGGGATGTGAGGGAGGCGGAGCGAAAGTCCACAACACCAAATCCCTGACGCTGATTGGTTGGAACACTGTTTGTTTTTGTGTGGAAAGGTTGGTAGTGCCGATTGTTTTTTTGGCATATCTCGGACCCTAGGCTGACCAGAGAGACGCGGTTTTTTCACAGACAATTTATGGGGCAGGCAGCGAGCGAATCGTGATGAAAGGTCAGCTGAAATTGACACTTTATGTTTTAGGCTAGAAATCGCTGATACAACCTTTAAAGTGTGTTTTTAAGGTTTTAGCTAATGATAATAACCTTCTAGTCATGTCTGTCTGCAGGCGTCGGTGGGATGTGTGGATCTGGGTCAGGTGTATTTCAAGCCGCTGAAGGACCAGCAAGGGAACGTGCTGCTGGTGACCCTGAGAGAGGTGACGACCCCGCTGACCCCGTCCGACCCCCCGCTGCACTGGCTTCCGGTCTGCAGCCTGGAGAAAAACCAGAGCGAGACGCCGCTGCTGCCAGAACCCTCAGCTGTAGAGCTGCTGACACACAGACTCAAGGTGATCCACACACTCATGAAAAACATAACAAACATCAACACCAATGAGAACTGGATAACAAAGTTTGTCAAGACAAACTTTTGGTTTGGTTTAGAAAGCCTAGCTTGAAAGTTTAAAGCAGCTGTTAAAGCTGAACGTTTTGAACTTTATACAGATAGATTAGATTATTAGTATGTTTCTAGCATGATTAGCAAGTTACTAGCATGATTAGAAAGTTTATTAGCATGTTGCTAGCATGCTTCTAGCATGTTTAACATGTTACTTGCATTATTAGCATGCCATTAGCAAGTTGCTAGCATGTGTCTAGCATGATTAACATGTTTGCTATCATGTTTCTAACATGTTTTTAGCCTGACTAGCAAATTGCTAGCATGTTTCTGGCATGATTTGCAAAGCTGCTAGCATGTTTTATCATGATTAGCAAGTTGTCAGCAAGTTTCTAGCATGATAATCAAGTTGTTAGCATTTTCTGTCATGATTAGCAAGTTACTAGCATGTTTTTCTAGCATGATTAGAAAGATTATTAGCATGTTGCTAGCATGCTTCTAGCATGATTAACATGTTACTTGTATTATTAGCATGTCATTAGCAAGTTGCTAGCATGTGTCTAACATGATTAGCAAGTTTGTTATCATGTTTCTAACATGTTTTTAGCCTGACTAGCAAATTGCTAGCATGTTTCTAGCATGATTAGCAAATTGTCAGCATTTTCTTGCATGATTAGCAAGTTATTTGCATGTTTTTCTAGCATGATTAGAAAGTTTATTAGCATGTTGCTAGCATGCTTCTATCATGATTAACATGTTACTTGTATTATTAGCATGTCATTAGCAAGTTGCTAGCATGTGTCTTGCATGATTAACAAGTTTGCTATCATGTTTCTAACATGTTTTTAGCCTGACTAGCAAATTGCTAGCATGTTTCTAGCATGACTCGCAAAGCTGCTAGCATGTTTTATCATGATTATCAAGTTTGCTAGCAAGTTTCTAGCATGATAATCAAGTTGTTAGCATTTTCTGTCATGATTAGCGAGTTACTAGCATGTTTTTCTAGCATGATTAGAAGGTTTATTAGCATGTTGCTAACATGCTTCTATCATGATTAACATGTTACTTGTATTATTAGCATGTCATTAGCAAGTTGCTAGCATGTGTCTAACATGTTTTTAGCCAGACTAGCAAGTTGCTAGCATGTGTCTAGCATGATTAACAAGTTTGCTATCATGTTTCTAACATGTTTTTAGCCAGACTAGCAAGTTGCTAGCATGTTTCTAGCATGATTAACAAAGCTGCTAGCATTTTTCAAACATTATTAGCAAGTCGCTAGCATGTTTATACCATGATTATCAAGTTGTTAGCATTTTCTGTCATGATTAACAAGTTACTAGCATGTTTTTCCAGCATGATTAGAAAGATTATTAGCATGTTGCTAGCATGCTTATATCATGATTAACATGTTACTTGTATTATCAGCATGTCATTAGCAAGTTGCTAGCATGTGTCTAGCATGATTAGCAAGTTTGTTATCATGTTTCTAACATGTTTTTAGCCTGACTAGCAAATTGCTAGCATGTTTTATCATGCTTAGCAAGTTGTCAGCAAGTTTCTAGCATGATAATCAAGTTTTTAGCATTTTCTGTCATGATTTGCAAGCTGTTAGTATGTTTATACAATTATTACCAAGTTGCTAGCATGTTTCTAGCATGATTAGCAAAGCTGCTAGCATGTTTCAAACATTATTAGCAAGTCGCTAGCATGTTTATACCATGATTATCAAGTTGTTAGCATTTTCTGTCATGATTAACAAGTTACTAGCATGTTTTTCCAGCATGATTAGAAAGTTTATTAGCATGTTGCTAGCATGCTTATATCATGATTAACATATTACTTGTATTATTAGCATGTCATTAGCAAGTTGCTAGCATGTGTCTAGCATGATTAACAAGTTTGCTATCATGTTTCTAACATGTTTTTTAGCCTGACTAGCAAGTTGGTAGTTTCTAGCATGATTAGCAAGTTTGCTAGCATGTTTCTAACTGTTAGCATGTTTCTTACATGATTAGCAAGTTACTAGCATAACGTTAGCATGACCGACAAGTTACTAGCATGTTTGATTGATGATTAGCAAGCTACTAGCATGAGTAACATGTTGCTAGTATGATTAGCAAGTTACTAGCATAATTAGAGCTCAGAATTACATTTTAGTCTGGGACTAGTCTTAAGCCTTGTCTATGAACCCGGGAGTTAATGTTGTCTGGTCTGATCTGCTCTTTAATAATGTTCTCAAAACGTTAGGACGAAAACATTATTTGTACATTGTTCATGGAACATTTTACTTCGGAAATGTTTCAGTTGGAGGTTCAAGTGTTTTTTTAAATGTTACATGTTTAGAATATTCAGGAAAAAAAATCCAAAGTAGCATTACCATAATGTTTGCAAAATGATACAATGAAACACTAGCAAAACCAAGAAAAAAGACTTTTAAAATGTTTAAAATGTTGAGAGAGCATTCAGAACAGGTTCATATCTGTACGTCTGTTATTAGTGTCTGATGGTTGTGTATGCTTGTGTTTCTCCAGGAGATGCTGTCATATCACAGGAGGAGTCAGCAGAGAGCTCAGTCTGGTCTGTATGTGGGCGTCCTGAAGCTCTGCAGCTCCGTGGATCAGCTCCGCATCCTGGTCCCACAGCGATTACCCAACATGCTGTGCCACAGCCGCGTCAGGAACCGGCCGCACGTCTCACGGTCAGACTGGAGAACATCAATCTGATTCATTCGCACTCACCGACAGAGATTAACAGAGGTCGTGTTTGTGCAGGGAGGAGTGGGCGTGGCTACAGAAGCATGCGGTGGGCGGAGCCTGCGACAGCCAGGAGGGCGGGGATGATGCTGTGATTGACAGCTCGGGTGTTGAGGGCTTCGTGAAGGAGCTGAGATCTGCAGTGACTCAACTGCTGACCAAACTCAACGTCCCGCTGGAACGGGTAACAGCACGACCCGTCAGAACCTTATTCATTTAACACAGACGTTCACAAACCTTTTCATTTAACCCCATGAGATTTTAAGTTCATATATTTTTTTTTAACCCATTTGTGCCCAAATTTTTCTGAATGGTTTCATGCATATAGACATGTTAATAGTATTCTATGTGAACATGTCAAATGCTTTCAACACCCTGCTGAAAAAAACCCCCAGCTAAAATCATCCTAAACTGGTTGGCTGGTCTTAGCTGGTTTAAACTGGAAGTAGTTGGTTTTAGCTGGTTATTCCAGCTGGTTTCCCAACCAGACCAGCTAAAGGAAGTGGCCAAAACCCCTCTAAAACCAGCCTGCTGACCAGCTAAGACCAGGCTGGATGACCAGCTAAAACCAGCTTAAGCTGATTGACTGGTATTAGCTGGTTTAAGATGGACCTAGCTGGTTTTAGCTGGTCAGGCTGGTTTTAGCTGGTTGTTCCAACTGGTCTCCCAGCCTGACCAGCTAAGAAAGACCAGCCTGCTGACCATCTAAGACTAGGCTGGATGACTAGCTAAAACCAGCCTAAGCTGATTGACTGGTCTTAGCTGGTTTAAGCTGGTCAGGTTGGTTTTAGCTGGTTGTTCCAGCTGGTCTCCCAGCCTGGCCAGCTAAGAAAGTGGCCAAAACCCCTCTAAAACCAGCCTGCTGACCAGCTAAGACCAGGCTGGATGACCAGCTAAAACCAGCCTAAGCTGATTGACTGGTCTTAGCTGGTTTAAACTGGAAGTAGCTGGTTTTAGCTGGTCTCCCAGCCTGACCAGCTAAGAAAGTGGCCAAAACCCCTCTAAAACCAGCCTGCTGACCAGATAAGACCAGGCTGGATGACCACCAGCCAACCAGCTTAGGCTGGTTTTAGCTGTTTTTTTTTTTCAGCAGGGAAGATCAATCTTTACTCATAAACAAATGTTACACTTTTTTATGTATAAAAGTCAAAGAATGTTCGATGCAAATCCAAAAATCTGCATCTAGCTTTTAAATACTTTAATATGAAAACACAACAGACAACAGTGTTTCCCACAGGTTTGAAGGCAATCTGTGGTGGTCAGCCACCACAGATGAACGATTGGATAGGGGATACGATTGGATCCCCTAAAGGGATTTCCTAATTCCTAAAGGTTAATAATTTTAAAAAAATCTGTTAAATAATACTGACCCGTTGTTAAGTCATATGCGTGTGTGTGTGTGTGTGTGTGTGTGTGTGTGTGTGTGTGTGTGTGTGTGTAAGCGTGTGTGTGTGTGTGTGTGTGTGTGTGTGTGTGTGTGTGTGTGTGTACCTGGTATTCATCACGTTATGGGGACCAAATGTCCCCACAAGGATAGGAATACCAGTAGATTTTGACCTTGTGGGGACATTTCTCTGGTCCCCATGAGGAAACAGGCTTATAAATCATGCCCAATGAGTTTTTTTAAGGAAGTAAAAGTGTGCACAATCTCCTGTGAGGGCTAGGTTTAGGTGTAGGGTAGGTGTAGGGCCATAGAAAATACGGTTTGTACACTATGAAAACCATTACGCCTATGGAATGTCCCCATAAAACATGTAAACCCAACATGTGTGTGTGTGTGTGTGTGTGTGTGTGTGTGTGTGTGTGTGCAGGCGTGTGAGTACCGCGTCTACACGCAGGAGTTGCTGCAGGTTGGCGATCAGGTGTCTGTGATTCTCCTGCTGCCATCCTGTGAGGAGTTCAGATCCCGTCAGAGTCCAGCAGAGGGAGCTCAGCACACCTTCACCGTCCCGCTGCACATCTTTGAGCTCGGTAAGTCACTGCCAACAGACATCACTGTCAGACAGCTCTACTACTGTACACATGTCCTGATGAACTTATAGTAAACACTGAAAGCCAGATATTCAGTAAAAATAACGTTTATTTTATATAGATGTAGTTTCCAAAAGCAGGGTTATGCTACACTCTTAAAAATAAAGGTGCTTCACAGTGTCATAGAAGACCCTTTTCTTGTCTAAATGGTTCCATAAAGAACCTTAAACATCTCAAGAACCTTTCTGTTTACCCAAGGTTCTTTGTGGGGAAAGAGGGTTCTTCAGATTATAAAAAGGTAAGAAAGAGGTGCTTCTTTAAAGAACCTTTGACTGAATGGTTCTTTGTGGAACCAGAAAGCATTCTTCTATGGCATCGCTTGAAGAACCTTTATTTTAAAGAGAGTAGTTAACTAAAATTAAAAGTAAAAGTAAAAGCATAAAAAAAAGAAAAAAATATATTTTATTTCAGTTTCTTGACAAGGCAGATTTTTTTCATTTACTTTAACATATATCACTGAACCAACTTTATAAGTATGTACATATATATATATATATATATATATATATATATATATATATATATATATATATATATATATATATATAT